>NC_140924.1:4830678-5385115 GCF_045865225.1 Trachurus japonicus
ATCCAGAATTTAGAAATTAGAAAAATGCCCGTGCACAGCGAACAGTCTAGGTGCTGGTAGTGTGGCGTAAAAGTACAATCAATAGAAAGAAAACCACAAAATGTGGCAACATACCGCACACTAAGACGGTATGGAGGATCTATGATTTATTTAAGCAACGCTTTTCACGAAACGCGTTGCTCCATACAGTCTTAGTGTGCGGTATGTTGCCACATTATGTGGTTTTCTTTCTATTGATTGTACTTTTAAAACCAGGTTAATAACATTTCTCTTTTCATGTGCTTATGGCTGAGCTCTTTTTTAAGAACTTTAAACTTTATCTATTTTCTTTTCTTCTGCCTTTTTCTTCTTCTTTACTCTATGCTTAATGTTTACAATATTTTTATGCTGTTCTTTTTAAAGGTTTTTGTCTTTATGTAAAGCACATTACTGCCTTGGTCAACTCCTAGCTCGTCATCTTGTGTTTACCTGCAGTAGCAGCTTTAAATCCAGCAGATGGCGGTTTATTCCAACCACATGGCTAAGAAGAAGAGGAGGATAGGTTTCAGTTTCTAGTCGGACGACTTGAAGACACGCACTGACACCGGAAAGGCATCGAGACGAGCGATATCACGGCGTCTTCCAGGATGTAGTGTGCCTGAATTATTCTTACAATTGCATTGTAATCAGTCACACTAACCTGAATCTGTGGCTGACGAAGCGTTTGATGGAGTTGACGTTTGTACTCGGATGATGTTTATTCACGTATCCAAACTGGAAGAGAGTCGCGTTTGGGGAAACAATAGAGTCATTTGGCGGGAACAACGACAGTAAAATGTCTCCGGTGGAGGATCTGAGAGGATTCGTTACCGAGAGACTCACCGCCGCCTCCCAGGAAATCTTAGCGGCCGTGGACAGAGTCGTAGCCGGCTACGAGGCGGAGGCTTCGGGCTTCAGACAGGAGATCGAGCGGCAGAGGAACCTGCTGGATGTTCTCCTGCAGCCTCGAATCGTTCTCAACAAAACAGGTTGGTGATTCAGTTTTACACTCATGAAAATCAAAGTCTAGGTTTGTAGAGAAAGAGCACATGTTGTTCTCCATGTATCCTCTAACTTTTCTGTGGCTATCAACAATTTCACTACAGGAATTTACCAAAACTAAGAAGGTATTTGTGTTGAGGCAACTTGCTCTGTAAAACAACATTGCTGTTATCGACTATAAACTTTTTTTATTTGCATTTATTCCCATAGTCCTGTTTTTGGAGTCATCACCAAAATCTACAAATTTATAGTTATTTTCCCCACATGGTTTTCTGTTCTGTAGTTTTTTTTAAACCAAATTTACAGGAAGACAGTGACACCTTTTAGGTCCAGGTGTTGAATCGTGTCTTCATCACACACAGACTTAAGTTTTTAGAAAAGGGACTTTTGAGAAGTAGCCTAAATTTAAAGATTTAAGATTTTTTTCTGTTTCAGAATTTAACCACTAATTATAGCTGCTGTGCAGCGATGAGTCGGGTCCGGGCTACTTTTGGGCAAATTTAGGCAATACTGATAGCAACAAACAGGAAAATAGGAAGACAAGACAGTTGACCTTATAATGTTCAATTTGCATCAGTTGAGGATTGAACCCACAACCTCGGGAACTAGAGATGTCCCGATCACATATTTTTGCCCCCGAGTCCGAGTCCGAGTCATTTGATTTTGAGTATCTGCCGATACCGAGTCCCGATCCGATACTTTGGCAATGCAGTAAAGTTTTTAATGTAGATCAACTGTATCATCCCACTATTTTTCTGTTCTTTGTGCTCTACTAGGGATGTAACAATATCACAATCTCACAATAATACTCTACCTCAATAACAAGCCCATGACATTTATTGCAGTATTGTAAGACATGCCATGATATCAAACTCTCAATGTATATTAGCACAGTAGCTCCACAGTATAATATTAATGCCGTTATCCATAAGTCAACAACAAGAACATTTGGTCAAAAATAAAATAGCTTATCATGTCTTTCTCAATCACCAGCCTCTCTCCCCTGATCCCACCCTCTCCTGCCTGTCTGCCCCCCACCCCACCCCCTCACCTCGCTCCTTCTCCCTCCCTCACTCACCTCGCTCCTTCTCCCTCCCTCCCTCCCTCCCTCCCTCCCTCCCTCCCTCACCCAGCTCACCTTGCTCCTTCTCTCTCTCTAACTTTAAATAAATACCTGGTTCTGTATCTGCCATCACGCAACACAACGGTAGTTTTTTATTCAACAGTATGAGAAGTTTAAGAATGTCCGCGACATCTGCGCGGTCGGTCCGTGTGTCGGTCTCACGTGCGTTACGTCGGACTCGCTCTCAGTAGAAGCTGCAGTGACTGTTGTTGCTGCAGGTGTGTGTAGCGCTCAAACATAAACAACAAGCTGCTTGGAAGTCAGCAGTGAAACAACGCAGCCACACACACACAAACAAACAGTGAGCTGACACGGTGACACGATCGTCTCTCACACTCTCGCAAGCGCCGTCATTTCATATCGTTACTTGTCCACGACGACGCAGCCACACACACACACACCGTGGAGCTGTGCGCCACAGACCATGCACAAAACACAAGCATGCTGCACCGAATGCGCGTCGCTTTGGGTAATGAGCGCACATGACGAACGTCTACAGTAAAAGTAATACATCTGAACGCCCCCCATGCGGCCCGTCTTCGCTTTAGACAGATAGGAAAACCCTGACATGTAGATATGTAATATATCCGATTCCTGATCGGGATGTAACGTCCGATTCCGATCGAGTCTGAAACCACGTGATCGACCCCGATTTCCGATCACGTGATCGGATCGGGACATCCCTATCGGGAACCATAGACCTTTGTCTATCGCACTGAGCTAATTGACAAGTGGCAGTTCAACAGTGGCTTCACAAATTGAGTAAGCCATTCACTGTCGTGTAGGCAGATTTGAAACCACAGTAGAAAGAAAAATCAGTTTTTGAGGTAAAATTCTGATATTTAACATCTACTGTGACTCTAAGATGTTAGGAGCCTTCGCACATGGTCCAGTCCAAGCTATTTGGATTTTTAAATTTAGAGGCTTGCTGTGATGCCACCATCAGTACAACTGTCTTGTGTTTCGTGTTGAGGACATCTGACATTTTGATCTGTCATCATCATCATCATCACCCTTGCTGGGTCTCGAACTCACAATCTCTGACACCAAGAACCAACTCTTAACTCGCTGAGCTAATTGGCTGGTAGTGAGACCTGCTGTGTAGCTTCGTTTATCGACTCAGGGAGTCAATGCCCGGGCAGCTGTTGTCAAGGCAGATTTCGAAAATGGTCAAAATGTCAGAAATTCAGTCATCTAAACAAAAATCTGATAATACATGGGATCTGGCATGGGGTTGGACATTTCTGTAAGGTTTGGTGAGTTTTCACCCATAGGAAGTATGATTTCCTTGGAAGTAGAAAGAAGAAGATGACACTGGACCTTTGTGCAAAATTTAGTGAGCTTTCGCCCATGGTCCGGTCCAAGCTATTTGTTTTTCGCTGCCAGGACACTATTGTATTCTTCTTCTTCTTCTTCTTCTTCTTCTTCTTCTTCTTCTTCTTCTTCTTCTTCTTCTTCTTCTTCTTCTTCTTCTTCCTTCTTTCTTTCTTTCTTTCTTTCTTTCTTTCTTTCTTTCTTTCTTTCTTTCTTTCTTTCTTCTTCTTCCAAGGAAATCATACTTCCCATGGGCAAAAACTCACCAAACTTCACAGAAACGTCCGACCCCATGCCAGATTCACTCAACTCCAAGGACATGTGCCCCCCCCCCCTCCTAGGGGGGGGCACAATAAGCGTTTAAATTTAAAAACTTTAAAAGTTCCTACCAAACCAACGGTAGATGCTAAAGTTTTGAAACTTCACCACAATGTAGCCCAGATACTGCTGAAACTTCTGTCCACTTAAACTCATTACAAATTATGAAGTCCATCACTCTGTTTTTTTCAATAACTGTAAAATGTATCTCCTCCCACAATTTTTGCTCAATTGACACCAAACTTGCTACAGAGCATCTCCAGACTGTCCTCCACAAAACTTGTTTCTCGGATTTTTGATTAAAGGTCCCATATTATTAGGGCTGCAACTAACGATTATTTTGATCATCGATTAATCTGTCGATTATTTCTTCGATTAATCGATTAATCGGATAAAAAAAGGCACAAATTTGATTTACATTGTAGGGAAGAGAAGAACGAGAGGAGGAGTTGTTTCTCAGTTTGATCCAGCATGTCACTGGTATCATTTATTCCTTTCTTCCTAACTTTATTCAAAAACAGAATGTTATTCTAAATGGACAATATTAGTGCAAAAAATTGCACAAATAAATTTTTTTTTAAGTTAGTTGAACAAACTAATAGGCTAATACATTAAAAAATAATAATAGACAAAATTCATTAGGGCACTGCCTGATTTGCTTACAAGTGGAAGTCTACAGCATGTTTACATCCAGAGGAAAATTCTGATCAACCCTGAAAGTTCATCATTCACCGGATCAACGACAACAACCTGACGTTACTCCGACAGTTTTCGGTTTCGCTCACAGCCCGCTTCCCCGACCGGCCCACGTAATCACACCGTGATAAACACCAGTCACCGTGGGGGGACAGGCTGGACCCTCCGGTCGCACACCCACAGCAGCGATCTGATGTAAACATCGGTATTAACTGTAATAGCGCCCATCACCATAAAATAAAACGGGTAAATGATTATCAAATCTCTAATCTGAGTCCTCCACACCGAGGAACAGCTGATCAAACCTCAAAGAAATATTTCTTACCTTTACTCCAGGTGTCCAAATCAGTCAGCAGCAGCAGTCATCAAACTCCAACAGTTTTATAATCCATATTATCAAAGTCCTTCTAGGCAAGTCATGCCACTCGGCGGCCATCTTGGCGACGCCACGAAAACCCCAAGGAGACCAGACCCCTATCTAAATGAATGGAGGGATGGTCAAATCCACCCTTTAACGTGATAGCAGGACGGAAAAAACATACAGACGTGCTAGCCAGTGAAATAAGATACAAATAAAAACCAAAAAAACATAGACTTTACCGCAGAATGACGTTTAAATCGCTATTTTTCCACAGGGAGTACTCAACTGCGCATGCGCGCGGATTTACGACACAGCCGTTACTGTACGGCTGTAACGGCTAAATCCGTGATCTAGCAGCAGCCCGAGCATACCTACACCGGTCTGCCCCTGGTCTGCCCTGCTCTACCTGGAGACATATCGGCTTGAGTCTGGAGATTTTTGCTAAAAAATAAACGCTGGACTTACATGAAATCCGTCTTAATAATCACCTATGGGCTCCTAGTTCTGTGTGTGGTGACTGTGTCTGCTCCCCCCTCCCACGATCCCCACAAACGTTAGCTGTCTCGGATGCTATCGAATGCTAGCATGGATGTATTAGTGCTAGCATGTCGTCTCAGCAGCAGCAGCAGTCGGTTAAAAATAAATAAATACAGTCCGAGTGAACCGCTGGAGCCACGGACTGATTACCGACCATCACTAACAACTAAAGCCTCGACCGGTAACAAGTATGAGGGGCGTTCGTTGTGCTGAGCTAGCTCGATGCTAACTTCGACTAGCGGTAGCGTTAGCATCCGCCGCTAGCTTCGGTTAGCATCCGCCGCTAACAGCCGCTTCTCAGCTCACAACAAGCCTCTCGTACTCGGTACAATAAAACGAGAGGCTCTCGTTAATGGTGACGGTGTCTATCGGTCCACGGCTCCAGTGCTTCACCCGGACTGTGTGTGTGTTGTTTTTTTTTTTTGGAGTGGACTGCTGCTGCTGCTGCTGCTATCATGGACAGGAGGCTAACGCCCCCAGGGGAAGGGGCCCAGTTTGAATGTTTAGGTTAAAAAATGAAACGAACAAAACTATACATTCAAAAGTTAAATGAAAGAAAAGGTGGACTGATCGGTTCATTGTAAAACACTTATTGATGTGAATGTGGTGAATTCTGTATACGTAGCGAGGTAGCTCTTTCGTTCAGCAGCACAGACCTGAAGCTTCACTTTTCATTAAGACCAACCAATGTGGCTGCCAAATTAACAAGCCGGCAGTAAACCTCTAAAACTCCGCGGGTAAATGTAACAGCTTTCCTCCAGGATGAGGAGCCGCTCCCGGTCGCCGATGGCTTTTCCGAAAACCTTAGAGTAAATGTTCAACCTGACCAGTGACCACATACAGTACACACGGTGCTAAAGCCGTGTTGTTGTTGCCACCAGGTAGGTTTGTCTGTCGTAAATCTACTTGTGCGCATGCGCTGGTGCAACAACATGATTGGCCTAGTTCAGCTCTGGCAAAGCAGGTGATTGGCTGCTGGTGAAAAGGGGCGGGACATGCGCCATCTTTGGCGTCGCAGCTTTCCCCATTCAAAACGGGCAGAGTGGTCTGTCTCCTCATATTAGAACGTCTCTGATATTATTCCCATTTGCATCGCGTTCCTCGCGGCCAGCGTGCTTCATTCATTTGCATTGTGTGAAAAAAGTTTTAGCTAACGTTAGCTTTAGCTTTAGCTTTAGCTTCAACTCCTGACAGGAGAGGCTGACAGAGGAGACAGTGAAGCCTCTCTGCTGCTGGTACCGAGTCCAGACCACCGGTCCAGACTCCAGACAGTCCGTGACCATGTCCGTGACACACTGCGTCCGAACCGCGCGGACTGTGTCCGTGTGGGAGTAACGTTGGACCGGGAGTAAACAATGGGGTGGAACTGGACAACACAGGTCCGGTTGATCAGAAACACGGCTGTTGCCGCCGCTAAAAATACGTCTTTTTTTTTTTTACATGATGCAAATGAATGAAACAGGCTGGCCGCCAGGAACGCAATGTAAACGGAAATAATATTAGTGGATTATTGGAGCTGGATGACTGCTGCTGCTGCTGACTGTTTTGGACAGGGTAAAGATAAGAAATATTTTCTTTTTTTCCCTGGCTCTGGGCCAACTTAATCTACCCAACGAATCGATAATCAAATTCGTTGCCAACGAATTTAATAATCGATTTTATCAATTAGTTGTTGCAGCCCTACATATAATGCAGTTTTTCAACTATTTCACATGGTTCTAAGTTGTCCAACCATATAGTATTCCTAGTGTATTGTCCGCAAATCAATCTGCAGCTCTACATCTCAGTAATCTAAAAGTGGCTCTCCAGAGCTCTCCTGCGAACGAGCCATTTCTGTGTCTGCACCTTGAAATGCAAATAAGATGTGTAAACCACGTCCACTCCACACCTGTCATGGGGAGAGGGTGTGGTTTTCACTACAGGTACATGTGCCAGTGTTGACATTGGGACAGGGGTCGGGCATTGATTTCTGAAAAAAAAAAAAGAAGAGACTGGCATCTTGTCTGAAAAATTGTTCTTTCTTTCTTTTCTTTTCTTTTTTTTTTACTGTGGCAGAAGGAGAAACATTGAGAGACTCCTACTACCATCAGAAAGTTCTGTGTCAAACTGTCAAAGGGGGGGGGTCGCTGTTCCGGAAAAGTGTCAGCGGGCAGAGCTCA
Source organism: Trachurus japonicus (assembly GCF_045865225.1). Lineage (NCBI taxonomy): Eukaryota > Metazoa > Chordata > Actinopteri > Carangiformes > Carangidae > Trachurus > Trachurus japonicus. The sequence continues at coordinate 4,838,207 of NC_140924.1, forward strand.
CGTTTTTCCGGCCCAGGGGGAGTATAACAGCTTGGACGCACTAGACACGGAACCGAAGCGCAGCGCCCTGGAGCGGAGGGAGTTTCAGTTCAGCGCACATGTTAACAGGTCTGCCTGGCCGCACATCTCGCGCCGTGGAGCGCCGTGGAGCGCAGTGCGCGCGCCTGGAGCGCTTCAGTTCGGTTCATTTCTATTTTTCGCGCGCGCCGCGCGCGCCAAGAGCACCGTCTGTCAAGCTGGACAGACGTGGTCGTACCAGAAAGGAAGTCGGGCACAGAAAAGGCGAATCCGGTCAATTTTCAAAATAAAATAATTAAATGATGATAAATTAAGTTGTTGCTTGTCCATCTATACATATTTGACCGTTGCGTCTGCACATGAGACACACAGACACACACACACACGTTTAAAATGACGTGTGTGTGGAAAACCGAGTGAATACGAGTATGAACGACTGCAGTCGATGTCTGACTGGCGCGGAGAGAGGAGGAGAAGTAGCTCCCAGTGCGACCACCCAAGCGCCCGAGAAGCCGCGCGCAGTGCGCGGGCCCAGCTTCCGCGTGCAGTGCGTCCAAGGGGTAAGGAAGTACCGGGAGGTGGAGTCACTTGAGTTCAGCGCATCCTGACGTCAAGTCTGCTAGCACTTCCAATTCGCCCGTTTGGAGACACGATCTCAAAAAAGTGTAGAAATCAATTAAGGGAGTGAACAGACTCCTACTCCGTCATTTGGCCCCTTTCCCATTGACCAAAATAAGCCGAGTCTGACCCCCCCGCTGAGGGATTAGACAGAGCATAAACCAGTCGCCCCGCTCTCATCCGAGGTGCAAGAGACACAGTGTCCGCCCGCCGCGGAGTGTGACGTCCGTCCGCCGAGGCAGACTGGCCGACCTGCGGAGCACCAGGACCGCGGAGGACAGCCAGTCTGCCGCAGCCGTCATGACGGACATCCGCGGCACAACACGTCAGTTAAACACACTGTCGCTTCTTTTCTTTTCTTTTCTTTTTTCAATCGTTTTTGGTCAGTGTTGTTTGATCTTTTGATCCCAGTCTGGAATGAGAGCAGAGCGGAGCAGAGCTTTGTTTTGGTACGTGATATGAGACGCGACCGGCGCGATGACGTGGTGTCACGTTATGTTCAGTGTCATCACGTAAATTAGCGGGTTGACCCGGGTCTGGCGTTCCCACTGCAAGCCGTTCGGAGCCGAGCCGATTAAAGGCGATTTTAACCCGCGTTGCTTGCCGAGTCGTTTGAACCGCGTTGACGCGGGTCGACGCTGCTCGGTGCGCCTTTCCCACTGCCACCAAAAGCCGATTGTTAGCGGGTTTAAACGGGTTTTTTGACCAGTGGGAAAGGGGTAATAGAAAGGCCTACGGGAACACATAGGACCACTACAAAACCTGTAGAAAGTGGATTTTGCATAATATGGGCCCTTTAAGCAAAAATTGAGCCTACAGTAGGCGGCACGGTGGTGCAGTGGTTAGCACTGTCGCCTCACAGCAAGAGGGTTCTGGGTTTGAACTCCTGTGTGGAGTTTGCATGTTCTCCCCGTGCATGCGTGGGTTCTCTCCGGGTACTCCGGCTTCCTCCCACAGACCAAAGACATGCAGGTTAGGTTAATTGGTGACTCTAAATTGCCCATAGGTGTGAATGAGCGTGTGAATGGTTTTCTGTCTATATATGTTGGCCCTGCGATAGACTGGCGACCTGTCCAGGGTGTACGCCGCCTCTCGCCCAAAGTCAGCTGAGATAGGCTCCAGCTCACCCGTGACCCTAGTGCAGGATAAGCGGTATAGAAAATGAAGCCTACAGTGCATGAAAACGTTTGACTGTAAACAGTACTGTAAACATATACCATCAAATTCTTGATAAATACATTTTCAATCTTCCTGAAAAAAAGACAATATTTTGGAGTCATGGTTGATGAAGTTTGGCAAATATCAGAATTTTAATTCAAAAACTGAATTTTTGAGAACATTTTGAATTCTGCTCTCATGGGAACAACTGCAGTCAATGTGAGAGTGGAATTTTTAAATATCATATTTTCTCTTATGAAGCAAAACATTCATCATTAAAAACAAATCACCAACATCCCCATGCTGTGAAGATGCAATTTATGTATTATCAGATTTTTGTTTAGATAACTTTAGAATTCAAAATGTTCTAGAAAATTCAGTTTTTGAATTAAAATTCTGATATTTGCCAAACTTCATCAACCATGACTCCAAAATATTGTCATTTTTTTTCAGAAAGATTGAAAATGTATTTATCAAGAATTTGATGGTATGTACTGTTTACAGTCAAACGTTTTCATGCACTGTAGGCTCAATTTTTGCTTAATCGAAAATCCGAGAAACAAGTTTTGTGGAGGACAGTCTGGAGATGCTCTGTAGCAAGTTTGGTGACAATCGAGCAAAAATTGTGGGAGGAGATACATTTTAAAAGTTTTACAGTTATTGAAAAAAACAGAGTGATGGACTTCATAATTTGTAATGAGTTTAAGTAGACAAAAGTTTCAGCAGTATTGAGGCTACATTGTGGTGAAGTTTCAAAACTGTAGCATCTACCGTTGGTTTGGTAGGAATTTTTAAAGTTTTTAAATTTAAACGCTTATTGTGCCCCCCCTAGGAGGGGTGGGCACATGTCCTTGGAGTTGAGTGAATCTGGCATGGGGTCGGACGTTTCTGTGAAGTTTGGTGAGTTTTCACCCATGGGAAGTATGACTTCCTTGGAGGAAGAAGAAGAAGAAAGAAGAAGAAGAAGAATTCCTAGGAATACAATAGTGTCCTGGCAGCTGCGCTGCCCGGACCCTAATAATGATATAACAATACATGATGGACCAACTCAACAAGTTCTACTAAAGAGTAACAATAGTATTGATGATGGTACTCTTAATTGTTTCATTCTGTACACTTTCTATCTCAGTCTGAAAGATTTGATGCAGCTCAGGGCTCTCAGGGCATTGGTTAGTGTCCAATAGTCTACAGTACTTTATTACTACTAGTCATTTTCTATGGAGGTGTACTTTGATGGTGGTAACTGGAGGGTTTTGTTTGATCATGGTGACTTTATGGATCACTGATTGATGAATGGGTGCACATGGCTGCAGGAGATGCTGTTGGTGTCCACTGAGAAGATAATTGGGGTTCATACAGACACCAGTTATATGAGTGACAGTATGAAGATGCTGTTGTTCATGATGTGTTTCATTGTTTCTGCAGGTGATCAGCAGTCGATGATTAAAACAGAGGATCCTCCTGAGTTGACCACTAGTCTGGATCAGGAGAACACAGAGAGTCTACATATTGAAGAAGAAAAGGAAGAACTATTGACCACTCCGACGTTCTCCCTCGCTTTTCTTCATGAGAAGAGTGAGGATGAGGAGGAGAAACCTAAATCCCTACAACCACATCAAAGACAAACTGAGGCAGAGCCTCCATCCAGCAGCTCAGCTGAACAGATGGAGGCTGATGGAGACGACTGTGGAGGATCTGAACCAGCCAGGAACTCAGATCAACCTGAAGATCTTCAACCAGATGATGAGGTCTCAGAGTCGTCCTCTGAAGCTGAAGACATTAATGATGACTGGAGAGAAACCAGAGCACCTGAGTCAGGTTTGAACAGTGAAGCTGTTCATGTAAATGATGAAGAATGTAAGACTGGTAAGAAGACTCACCGTTGCTCAGAGTGTGGGAAAACATTTAAAAAACCCTCAGATTTGAAGATACACAAGAGAGTCCATACAGGAGAGAAACCATTTGACTGTGCTACCTGTGGTAAAACATTTAAGCTTAAAGGTAATCTTAAAATCCACAAGAGAGTCCATACAGGAGAGAAACCATTTGACTGTGCTACCTGTGGTAAAACATTTAGTCAAAGAGGTAGTCTTACAACTCACATGAAAATCCATACAGCAGAAAAACCATTTGACTGTGCTACCTGTGGTAAAACATTTAGTCGAAGAGGTACTCTTAAACTCCACAAGAGAATCCATACAGGAGAAAAACCATTTGGCTGTGCTACCTGTGGTCAAAAATTTAGTCGAAGAGGTATCCTTACAACTCACATGAATGTCCATACAGTAGAAAAACCATTTGACTGTGCTACCTGTGGTAAAATATTTAGTCAAAGAGGTAGTCTTACAACTCACATGAAAATCCATACAGCAGAAAAACCATTTGACTGTGCTACCTGTGGTCAAAAATTTAGTCGAAGAGCTAATCTTAAACTCCACATGAGAATCCATACAGGAGAAAAACCATTTGGCTGTGTTACCTGTGGTCAAAAATTTAGTCGAAGAAGTAGTCATACAACTCACATGAGAATCCATACAGCAGAAAAACCATTTGACTGTCCTACCTGCGGTCAAAAATTTAGTCAAAGAGGTAGTCTTACAACTCACATGAAAATTCATACAGGAGAAAAACCATTTGGCTGTGCTACCTGTGGTCAAAAATTTAGTCGAAGAGGTCATCTTAATCTCCACATGAGGATCCATACAGGAGAGAAACCATTTGACTGTGCTTCCTGTGGTCAAAAATTTAGTCGAAGAGGGAATCTTAAACTCCACATGATAATCCATACAGGAGAAAAACCATATGACTGTGCTACAGTGGGAGCCACATAGAAATGCCCCTGCCATGCTGCTGCCATGATGTTCCCATGCTGTTCCCATGAGAGTTCCAGCAGAGCTCCAGCATAGTCCCAGCAGCTGGAGTGACCCCCTCCTTTTCCTGGCTGTGACTAGTTTTTACTGGAACTCCACCCATTCAATGAAATACATGACATGACCAAGAGATGGCGCTTCTCTCACAGAACAGTACATATCGCCAGAGGCGGCATTTAAAGTGCCGCCGCTGGTGGTGAGTGGAAATTCACATAATTCATAGAACCACGAGTACATGTTTGATTTAAGAAGTAAAATTATAACAGACCTAGCTACTGGAGATGCGCTGGCCACTGTTTTATCTGGAAATAAATTGTTGTAGCTAATAATACCTACTGTCAATTTTTTTTATCACAATTTATTTACTGTGACTCTACATTTAAATAGGAAAAAACTAAGGGAGTGATGAAAGCCTTTTTAAGATGTTTGCAGTTGCAGGTATTCAGTGCATGCCTTCGACTAGGGAATTAGCATTATCATTGCTCAATCTTTTGTTTGCCCTAATGGGCCACCTATTGGTCACCCATTGTCACACAAATCACACAGAGCCTGCAATGGAGCTGGCTGTTCACCTTTGAAGGAGGACCGGGGGAGGGGAGGTTATGTTGGAAGGCTAGCTGGACCAGACTCTCTGCTGAGCAACAACACACCCCAAACCCCTGAACATTCACACCTGTTCCAGAGCATTACCATCCCCAAGCATCCCCCACCACTTTGACTATGAATTGATTAGAAAATGAGCAGGTATTTCCTTAGAAGGTCCTGCTTTAAACATTTTTAAATTCATTCATTTTAAATTTTTGATCGATTTCGATGATAAGCTATGGCCCTATTCCTCGATATCACATGAAAGTAAATATGCGCGACAGCACCAGCCGGTCACACTTCCGTCTGATACTCCGCCTCCTGTCCTGAGCATGCAGAGTTTGTTTGAGCTGCTGCAGCTGCAGCTAAAGGGAGGAAGGATAAGATTTTTATGACCGCGCGGACTCGATGTGTTTCAAATGTGACACTGTATGCTCGCCTATGAAACCGCAAAAGTCCGCGGACAGTGCGCGCAGAGTCAACGCCACTCACAGTATGCGCCGACAGTCTCTCTCCCTCCCTCCCTCTCTCTCTCTGTGTCAGCGCCGCACACACGCGCACACACACACACACACACACACACACCAAACAGGATCGCAGATGGTCTGAACATATGGAGTCAGTGCTGGAATTTCATTTAACTCTGTACTTCCTCTGGATTAAATTTATTAATTAAATGTATTGATTTTTCACTATAATTTACTAGTTATAGCACTAGCCTATACTGTCAATCCCCCTATAAACCCCATTCCGATTTGATATCACAACTTCACAAAGTTGAAGACACCTGCTGCACCTAGTCTAATCTTTGTATGACTGAATTATTCTGCATAAGACCCTGACTAATACTCATAGTAATGCTGCATTAGCATCAAAACAAAGTAGGCTAAATAAAAAATGATCATACATACGTAGTCTAAGAAAAAAAGTGGAAAAGTCAGGGGCCCACTTTAGTATTCTTTCAGGGGCCCCAGAATTCCTAGCAACGGCCCTGATTATCTGACTAACTTGCTTATACCACTCAGTGGACCGGCGGATCAGCTGGTGTGCAGTGCGCGCTGTATAGCTTACTGTATGATCTCTCTCTCTCTCTCTCCATCGCGCTGTACGTCTTCACAAGACACAGGTCGACGTGTGTGGGGTGAGATGGAAATAAGAGCAGAGCGCACCTTCACTCTCATGTTGAGTTCCATATTAAGACAGGTGCGTCAGTGCCAGTAGATCGCGCGTCAGGCATTTGGCTCTCCTAATGGGAATGGCTGGTTTGACGTGACTTTATCATTAAAAGTGAAAAGAGAGAGAGCTGTCAACCACTCTAGACGCGTCAAGTCAGCATAGCGCAGGGGGAGGGATATTAGTATTCTGTGGTGAAAAATACACTCATTCATGAAATTTTATTGAGAATTTTACAGAGGTGCACAGCGCATGTTTACGGTGTCCGGCGACTCTGACCCCTACACCGCAGCAGCCAGCAACATACTTTTACAAAATAAAAGCATGTGAGCAACATGCATTAATGGACCCACCACGGACCCATCACGGTCCCGCAGAGGTCCCACCAGGGACCAGGGGGAACTTCTAGGTGGCTACATCTGTACCTGTGGTCAAAAATTTTGTGCTAAAGGGACTCTAAATAACCACGAGGATCCATACAGGAGAGAAGCCATTTGGCTGTGTTATCTGTGGTAAAAAAATTAGGTCTCGAGGGAATTTTACTTTGCACTTAAGAGTCCACACACAGGAGAAACCATTTGTTTGTGCTATTTGTGGAAAAAGATTTACCAAAAAGTCACATATTTTGTATCACACAAGATTCCATTCAAAAGAGAAGCCATTTGGTTGCAGTGTTTGTGGGAAAACATTTATGGAGCTGGAGAATTTGGCGATGCACATGAAATCCCATAAAGGAGGGAAAGTTTAGTTCAATCAGTAGGGGTGTCACGATTTCGAGCATCAAAGTCAAAGAGAGGATCGACGACCCCCCCCCCCCCGCAAAGCTACAACTGCCCGTGGTCCCCATTGCGCACCAAGCGTCTTGTCAGTCACTGGTCCGAGTTTTCCTTTACTTTTTATTTCGAGACAACAGTCACTCATTCTCTCTCTTTTTTTTTTTCTTTTTTTTTACCGGCGGTGTCAGCTGATGTGCGCGTCTGCAGCAACCCAAACAAATGCACATGTTGTTGACTGGCTCTATTCCAGCCATGTGATTGGTTCGACACGGCGCAACTTTCAATATCATTGGCTATTTGCCAAAACATGGATGAATGAAAGCTATCGACCACGTCTCATATTTCTATTTAAGAAAAGTTATTTCACAATTTATAGCGTTTTATCACCCAGCCCTAGGGGGGCTACTGTCCCCCTCCTACCTGGGAAACAGGAGGGAGACACAGCTCTAACTACACAACACCGACAAGCACTGAGAGCCGCATGTTGCAGAGACGCTATAAGATTTAAAAAAAAAAAACGCAAATAATAAGCCGACGAAAAGGTGCAACTTGGTGGAGGATCCGGGACTGATTCACTGTGGGCCACCGCCAGTCTGATCAGGACCTGATCATCAGGTCCATGGCAGCGCAGCAGCTGCAGCTCTGCCCGGCTGTCACATGACTCTTGTGTATCATCTCGTTTACATTAAAGCAGAAGTAAGTGGTCCGGTCGTTTTCCCTAATGCTGCATTCCAGGCAGGCTTTTGAAATCGTAAATTACAGCTTCAAGTCACAACTTACGACTTTGTAGCGTTCCAGGCAACTCACTCGTGTTTTTCCGACCTGTTTTACCGGTGAAAGTCACTATAACGGCCACTCGTAACTTCTGACCCGTGAACTCGTACCAGATCGAACTGGTACCACTTCACAGTCGGAAAAATACGAGTTTCCTTGAACGCACCATAACAGTCCTCGTCCCTACGTCGCCACATTCACGGCGTCCCTTGGCTGCACACACAGCCCTGCATGCCGTTCTCTCTCCTCATTGGATAAAAACTGTAGGATACGATAAATGTTTTCTCCTGGGCTCAGACCAGAGCAGAGTGACTGACAGACCCGTGTTTCAGACCAAACACTCTATGTAAGTGATTGCTGTTCGAAGATATAACTATTTAAGACTTATATTAAAGGTGTACAGAAATGGCCGTTTGTCCTGTTTGTCGCGCCGAGTTGTCACGAGCTGCAACACGAGTTTACCCGAGTAAGGAAAACGAATTTGATTGGTCGTTATCGAGCGGGCGGGATATTCAAAGCTTGGGGCGAGCCCGAGCTCCGTGTGTGTGTGCGTGTCTCAGACGTTTGAATGACGGATTACGGATCCAATATCAGTGGCTGGTGAATCGTGTACAGGCTGACGTATAATCTGTGCGCCTGCATTAGCCAATGCGAAAAAAAAAATACACACTTTCATCCCGGATTTACTCAAAAATAGAATTTTGCACAAAGTTTGGCCTACATCGTCTGAAAGATGAGTTATCACATTAATTTTATGATCCAGAGTGGGCTCAAATTCAGTTTTCTTTTCTGTACACCTTTAACACAAATATATCACTTACTTCTGCTTTAAGCTGACATCAGGAGAATAATGAGACACGACGGTAAATTAATGAAAATAAAATTATGATAATGTACAGATATAAATATATTTGTTTCAAAACCTTGGGGGCAATTTTGGCCCCTGGATCATGATTTTTGGGGGCATGTTACCTTTATATTGTAAAGAAATTATTTAAATGTGACCATTAGTGCCTAATGTGATACATTATGGAAATTGCATCACTTATATGTAGCCCATCTTTTGAAATAAGATTTACTGTACAAAATTTGATGAATAAAACCAATGATCGTAGACTAGACTAGTCTGAAAATAGCATAGGCATCTGTGCTGTAAGAAAAAGAAAAAAAATCGAGAATCGAATCGAATCGTGACCCTAAAATCGAAAATCGAATCGAGGATTTGGAGAATCGTGACACCCCTATCAATCAGACAACTCTGGAATGAGAAGAAATCATTTATTGAGCATAAGCATAGCAAGCTGAAGCACAGCATGGATAGCATATTCTGCTTGAACTAGCTTCGCAGGCTTTGCATCATTTGTTGTCATGAGAGGAACATGAAAGTCCATACAGAAGTTAAATTTGCTTGCAGTGTGTGTGGGGTAGATATAAAGCAGTAGTCTTAAAAGACACCTTAAATCATTTAGTTGCAGTTTTTTGACGAGATATTTTGTCAACAAGAAGATCTTTACGTGCACACAAGAATGTGGTATTTGAATAATGGTTTCAAGCGCTTTGGGTGACATGAAGAGCGCTGAGTATATGTAAACTCAGGAATGCTACTGAAAGCTGAAGCAGTTTGTAGGGCTGGGCGATATGGCAAAAAACTTTATCACGATATGTTTTTCCATATTGATCGATTCTCGATCGATTCGCGATATCATCTCAATATGTATTTTTTTGCTGACGCTGCCAGTTCGAGCAGCATCCTGACTGAATCCTGAAGAAACCAGAGAATGTGTTCAGTTTGGGAGGATGACATGAGTTCACTTCAATGTTCATTAAGGGTGGAACAGTTCAATAATCCACAGTTTGATTTGATTTACATTGTTGTTGTTGTTTTCTGTTGTCTTTTTTCTACCATACATCAGCTCTAAAATGTGTCAATCACAAGGCTTTAGTCTTTCTAGTTATTTGAACAGGTTGTAGACAAATATTTAGCTATTTAGCTACTCTGACAACAGGCTTTATGCCGAGCCCCACTACTTATTGAACTTAACAGGCTCTGATGAATCCAGGTGTGTCTGACTCTGACCTCAGTAGTCACAACAATGGTCAGACACACTGGATTCATCAGTTTGTCCAATAATGTAAGACAGGAAGGAAAGGAGCCTGTTTGAGCTCAGGAAGTAGTGGAGCTGTGCATAAAGCCTAAATTTATTGATCTGACTCAGTATCTGCAGGTTGTTGTTTCACTGTGTGTGTGTGTGTGTGTGTGTGTGTGGCGCTGACACAGAGAGAGAGAGGGAGGGAGAGAGACTGTCGGCGCATACTGTGAGTGGCGTTGACTCTGCGCGCACTGTCCGCGGACTTTTGCGGTTTCATAGGCGAGCATACAGTGTCACATTTGAAACACATCGAGTCCGCGCGGTCATAAAAATCTTATCCTTCCTCCCTTTAGCTGCAGCTGCAGCAGCTCAAACAAACTCTGCATGCTCAGGACAGGAGGCGGAGTATCAGACGGAAGTGTGACCGGCTGCTGCTGTCGCACATATTTACTTTCATGTGATATCGAGGAATAGGGCCATAGCTTATCATCGAAATCGATCAAAAATGTATCGCGATCCCGTATTGTTGTACTTTGTGGAAACATCTTTTGTTTTTGTTACTAAACAAATTTAGGGTTCATTCATGTTAAAGGGACAACGAGGAGTTTCTATTCGGTAATAAAAAAGTCTCACGTTAATGTGGATGAATCTCCGCTATCCACACTTGTTAATGGGCCCATTTTCGATAAATAGGTATATCGTTCTGTCTCTATGGTTATTTTGTTATTATTAGTGGTGGCGGAGATGCTGGTCGAGCCGACCAGCGTTTTTTACTTTCGGTTTCGCAACGAGTCATGAGAATAACGCCGCTGAATCGCCGTTTATGGTCGGAACTACGATGGTATGTGAACCTCTTTGAACCTCTGACTTTAATTCTTGATGAATGGAAACATGAGTCTGTCTTGCGCCGGTCAAAAGAATTTTACGGTGCGCGCGGAGGCTCATAAATGTAGTGTGAAAACGCTTCGCTTTTCCAAAACTCCTCGTTGTCCCTTTAAATTGAATACCATTTTCTCTGAAGTTGAGGATCAGTTTTTATATTTTAAGATATAATTGTCACTTACTTTGCTTATGAATCCTCCACGGTTCCTTGTTTATCAAATTAAAAATCTATACAAAAAAGTCTGAAACATCATGTCTATTATTTTTCAGTGCCTTTAAGTAGGATGTTTGTTGCATCACCATCTGTGTCTAGTGTGTAGATTCTAGATTATAAAGAACAAGATAGACGAAAGAACGTATACTGAATACATTTTCCTTTCCTCTGAAACTGAAATCTGCCCCAACTGTAAACACTTTTAAATCCAGGTTAATAACATTTCTCTATCCATGTTGTAACAGTTCGTGAGTGAGAGTCGGTCGTGTGAGCAGGAAAAACAGTAATGTCCACAAAAATAGTTCACTTGGGACTTCACTCTTGCCCTTTTATTGAGCCGAACACTTCATACTATCATACATGACAAAGAAGCGGTCTCACTTTACTCACTGTTAGCTGAGTTAAGAAGAAGAAAAGGGAGAAACCATAGGGAGAAACCGGCAGCTCAGTAAGCTAATGGCGTCCACTCATCGGGTAGCCTTCTTCTCAACTGAAAACAAAACAACGCGGCGCGACGCTCAATGACGTCCCGGCGCCGCCACGCTTACGTTCTTAAAGGAACATTTACAACTGTTACAATGTGCTTATGGCTGAGCTCTTTTTAAAGAACTTTAAACTTCATCTATTTTATTTTCTTCTGCCTTTTTAATTCTTCTTTGCCCTATGTTCAATGTTTACCTTTTTTATGCTGTTCTTTTTAAATGTCTTGTCTTTGTGCAAAGCACATTGAGTTTGCCTTGGTATTAAATGAGCTATAAAGATGCCTTGCCTTGCCATACTTTTGCATTCAGACTTCATTCAACTCCTAGCTCGTCATCTTCTAGTATTTCCCTGCAGTAGCAGTTTTAAATCCAGCAGATGGCGGTTTGTTACGGTGGCCCTGAAGTGCAAAACACAACGGCAAATCAGACAACAACGGCAAAAGAGAAAACACAACGGCAAAAGAGAAAACACAACGGCAAAAGAGAAAACACAACACAAAAAGAGAAAACACAACGGCAAAAGAGAAAACACAACGGCAAAAGAGAAAACACAACACAAAAAGAGAAAACACAACGGCAAAAGAGAAAACACAACGGCAAAAGAGAAAACACAACACAAAAAGAGAAAACGCAACGGCAAAAGAGAAAACACAACACAAATTTTTTTGTTGTTGTTGTATCATAAATATGTGTCTGACATTTATAATAAACCAAACGGCTTAAGAATCGGTTGAATATTTGGTGAGTTATGGCGATTTTAATGGTTGATAGACCTCTGCCTCTGTTGACTAGTGCAGGAAGCTTCCCCCTGACCAAGATGGCTCTTTTTGTGTTGTGTTTTCTGATTTGCCGTTGTGTTTTCTCTTTTTGTGTTGTGTTTTCTGATTTGCTTTTGTGTTTTCTGATTTGCCGTTGTGTTTTCTCTTTTTGTGTTGTGTTTTCTGATTTGCCGTTGTGTTTTCTCTTTTTGTGTTGTGTTTTCTCTTTTACCGTTGTGTTTTCTCTTTTGCCGTTATGTTTTCTCTTTTGCCGTTGTTGTCTGATTTGCCGTTGTGTTTTGCACTTCAGGGCCACCGTAGTTTGTTCCAACCACATGGCTAAGAAGAAGAGGAGGATAGGTTTCAGTTTCTAGTCGGACGACTTGAAGACACGCACTGACACCGGAAAAGCATCGAGACGAGCGATATCACGGAGTCTTCCAGGATGTAGTGTGCCTGAATTATTCTTACAATTTAATTGTAATCAGTCACCTGAGTCTGTGGTTGACGAAGCGTTTGGTGGAGTTGACGTTTGTACTCGGATGATGTTTATTCACGTATCCAAACTGGAAGAGAGTCGCGTTTGGGGAAACAATAGAGTCATTTGGCAGGAACAACGACAGTAAAATGTCTGAGGTGGAGTTTCTGAGAGGATTCGTCACCGAGAGACTCACCGCCGCCTCCCAGGAAATCTTAGCGGCCGTGGACAGAGTCGTAGCCGGCTACGAGGCGGAGGCTTCGGGCTTCAGACAGGAGATCGAGCGGCAGAGGAACCTGCTGGATGTTCTCCTGCAGCCTCGAATCGTTCTCAACAAAACAGGTCGGTGATTCAGTTTTACATCAAAGTCCCTTTTCTTATCTTTTAACTTTTCTGTGGCTATTAAAAATTTTACTGCAGGAAGTTACAAAAACTAAGAAGGTAGCCTATGTGTTGAGGCGACTTACTCTGTAAAACAACATTGCTGTTGTTGATTACCAAGTTTTGTTTACTGTTTTGAATTTATTCTCATAGTCCTTTTTTTGGAGTCATCACCAACATCTACAGATTTATAGTTATTTTCCCCACATGGTTTTCTGTTCTGTAGTTATTTTTTTAAACCAAATTACAGGAAGACACCATTGTTTTAGGTCCAGGTGTTGAATCGTGTCTTCATCACACACAGACTTAAGTTTTTAGAAAAGGGATTTTGAGTAGTACATTTTTTGACTAAAGTTTTGCAGATTCATTTCTATTTCAGGATTTAAAGGTACAATATGTAAGAAATCTAAAGCAACTGGCCGTAAAATCCTCCTAATATAGGGTGAATATGGGTAAAGTGGGACAATGGGTAAAGTGGGACAGTTAAGCTTAATCATGTTTATCTTTACATGTGTATACTTCTATTACTAAAAATCATAATTGAGCTAATCATAGGTATGTATGAGATTAAAAAAGAGAGGTTCTGTGTCCATGACATCACTTCCAGGGGCGTGGCTCACCATATTCAACTACCTCCACAGTGAAACAGGGTGGTAGCTAAAATGACATAGCGTTCTTAGCTGAAAGATGTTAGTGTTCTAGAAATAAGCAAACTGGTGGATAGTTTGTAATTGTGATATATTTTGTTAGGGGGTGTAATGGTGATTCATAATTTTTAAAAAATCACATCCATGTGAGTCTTACATTTTTTTTAAAGTGGCATTTTGCTACTGTCCCAGTCTACCAATGTGCTATTGGTAAAGTGGGACAGAGTGTTATTGGCAAACTGGGACAATCATTTAAGTCATTCTAAAGGTAGAAATAAGTTCCACTTTTATTCATCCCCCATAAATTTAGCTATGGCTAGCTAGATATATAAACAAATTTACTTAAATTGCATAAATCAAGGTAGCTACAATGAAAATTATGCTTGTGGTGCTTAGCTAGCCTATCCTAGCTAGCTAGTAGGCTAATGCTAATTGGCCTAATCCTATTTCAGAATCCAATGGCAGAAAAGAGCAGAACAGGGACAAGGAAAATAAAGATTTTAAAATAAAATTGTATTTTTAATAAAAACGTTAATATTTCTATTCATTAGAAATTAATTGTTGTTGTTTATATTATTGTGTTTAAATAGAAATGGAGGTGTCCCAGTTTGCCAATATATGGTGTCCCACTTTACCAATAGTGCCTCAAAATTTTGGTTTTGGGTCAATTTTTTTTGGGTGAAGGGTCATTCATCCAGTGTTTAATGTTTCTTTGTTTTTTCTTCTATAGGAGAGATCTTAAGCTATTTAGAATGGTATCATATGATGGGCTAAGACATTTGGTTCATAATCAAAAAGGATGTTGAAGGTAGATTTTCAGAAAGTGTCCCAGTTTACCCATATTCACCCTAGAGAATAGAGTAGAGAATACTTTATTCAGCCCTAGGAGGGAAATTCAAATTAGTCCAGTAGCTCACACGACAATGACACAAAAAAGAAAGAGAGATGAACACAAAAAAACATTTTAAGAAGTGATAATATGTCACAGAGACTCAGGAATAATGTTTATATAACATGATGAACTCACTAACAACAATAGTACAGCCAGAATCAAGGCCTGAAGTTAACTTTTTTGGCCACCAGCCACTGTGGCAGGTAGATTTTGAAATCCACCTGCCACAGTGGTTTTATACCAGCCAAAATTTTTGGTGCCTAAAATAAAGGTGAACAACTCAGAAAATGCATAAGAATGGTTCTTGAACTTGTACAGAATACACATATAGGCCTACAGTATTTATAAACCGTCTTTGCTTTTATTCTTTAAGTATAGAGAATACTTTATTCATCCCTAGGAGGGAAATTCAAATTAGTCAGTAGCTCACACGACAATGCCACAAAAAAGAAAGAGAGATGAACACAAAAAAACATTTTAAGAAGTGTTAATATGTCACAGAGACTCGGGAATAATGTTTATATAACATGATGAACTCACTAACAACAATAGTACAGCCAGAATATTCACATCAAAAAAAATTTTTTTAGGACCGCAAATCACGTTCATGTTTTTAATTCTACGTGTTGGCCTGTTCCACCTAGCGCTCTCTCCCAGTCACGGCGTCAGTGGCGTTTCAGCCTCCAGGCTGCCTGAGCTGCCGCTACGGCTGGGAGATAAAACAAGATCGCAGGGGGAAAAAAAATCACGATTGTTTTCTATTATCGGTTATTATGGTCATATTTCCTTGATATCACACGGTAGAAATAATCGGCTTCTCTGCCGTTTATACACAGCTTGCTGTTGTAGCCCAGTTAGTCTGAGTTGCAGCTAAAGAGAAGAATTCAGGGTTTCCCGCAGCGCTTTCCTGTTAAACTAACGTCTTAAAAAAATAAAAATGTAGCGATATTCGCCGCCGCCCCCAACACCCCCCCCCCCCCCGTCGGACGAGCGCCTTCATTCATCTCCACATCTTCTCACACACATACACACCACAGAGAAGCGCACATGCATAACAGCAGCGCGCGTGGGGAAAGCGAAACTTAATATGGCACGCCGAGATTATTTATTTTATTTTTAGGTGCACCAGCACAAAATTTAGGTGTACTCAAATTTTTGTGTCCCACTAAATGCACGGCGCTATGGCGTCACTTTGGGTGAGTAGGGATGCAAATGATCGATTAGGCCTAACCCATTAATCATTAGTGGGTTGACCGCCAATCAGTTAATGGTTAATTGATAATCGGCGATTTTCCTGAGAACCTAAATTTCAGATTCAGATTCAGCTTTATTTGTCCTTTACAAGGAAACTTGTTTTCACCCCCGTACGCCACACACAACCTCAAGATACATATACATTACCCACCCATACACATTAAACAGGAACACACATTTAGCGACGCAATCTATTTAGTTCTGTTATAGCAGAGGGGACGAAGCTTCGGCTGAACTTGACCCTCCAAATTTCCTTTGGTATAGGGTCTATAACATAAAAAGCTGAACATTGCTTATACAGGGTTCTACACTAATATTTGTTAGTTCCTACTTTAGAGGCACAATGAAAAATGTTTAAATAATATGTTTTTTAACCCTTAAATAATGTTGAGGGTCCAATGTGACGCATTTTTACATTTAAGAACAGTAAAAACACCCTAAACATTTTTCCTTTGACTTTAAGCTGACTTCTAATGTGACCCAGTGTGGGTCATACATGGAAATATTTCAACTTTTTTAAATCAACAGACACAAGCAATAAGTTGTTCTAAGCCTATTCACAATATTTGATACAAGTGAATTGGTCTTTCCTGCCACTACACTAGTGACCCCGAACATTCGATAGTGAAATATGCCACTCGTTGCAGCCCTAGTGCTTAGGCACCTGGTCGTTTTGAGCTGGTTTCCTTTCGGCGCCGATGTTAACAGTCGTTCACACCGGACTGCACCTCCGCGGCTGGCTCGCGCCCTGCAGCGATTTCGGCATCTGGTCTATTTTGTGCGCGAGCAGTGAGCGATCGCGTCAAGCCAGGCAGGAAGTCACACATGAAACAATGACAACAACAGTTCGGTCACACGGAGAGATTATGCGCTTGCGAAATAAATTTATGTTTTCACCCGGGCATCAGGTGCACCAGTGCAACCTAGAAAAATTATTAGTTGCACTCTGGAGCCCTGACTGGGATCAAAAGATCAAACAACACTGACCAAAAACGATTGAAAAAACAAAAGAAGCGACAGTCTGTTTAACTGACGTGTTGTGCCACGGACGTCCGTCATACGGCCGCGGCAGACTCGCTGTCCTCCGCGGTCCTGGTGCTCCAGGTCAGCCAGACGCCTCGTCTGCCTCGGCGGACGGACACTCCGCGGCGGGTGGTGCCACTGTAACTTTTTGGATTTAAATGTATCCAAAACCAAATAATTGATTATTGATTTTAGACGCAAAAGAAGGAAATTCCCACTGAGTGCATCATACATAACAAAAAAGTTGAAATTGTCTCATCATATAAATACTTGGGGAAATTTTTTGACGACCATCTCAAATTTGATGTGAACACAGATTTTATAGTGAAGCAAAAGAGACAACAGAGAAGTCATCTTCTTAGGAAACTAAATTCTTTCTCTGTCAGGCCTGTTATACTCTGTCGTTTTTATCAATCATTTATTGAGAGCCTTATGTGTTTTTCGTTCATTTGTTGGTTTCACTGTCTTTCAGTCAAGGACAGAAACAGCCTGACTAGTATCGTCAAGTCCTGCTCTAAGATTACCGGAGTAAAACTAAGAGATTTAAGTTCCTTTTGCAACCAGCAAATTCTTAGAAAAGCAGAGAGCATTTTAGCCTCCACAAGCCATGTCCTTGTGGGTGAATTCGCTCTGTTGCCTTCAGGGCGCCGTTATGCCCTTCCTATGTGTAACAAACCGCTTCTCTAAATCATTCGTCCCCTCTGCACTCAGACTTTTAAATTCCTTATAGGGTTTCTCTATTTTTTAAATTTTTTTATACTATACCCATTTCAAGCTCCGTGTTGTTGTCTGATGTGTGTTGTACTGATTATCTATTTATTGTCTATTTATTGTGGGCCATGTAGGCCATACAAACCACGACAACCTGCTGCTCAAAATGAATTGCCCCTTGTGGGATTAATAAAGTTGTTTTGAATTGAATTAGAATTGAATTGAATTGGCTGTGGCATGACACTGTGTTTCTTGCACCGCGGATGAGAGCGGGGCGACTGGTTTAAACAAAAACTTTTTTTTTTTTTTTTTTTCCCTCAAGGTGGGGGGTCGACTAATCGCCATAAGTGACAACTACTGGTCGACCAACAAAATCTTTGGTCGGGGGCAGCCCTAATATTTAGCTTTTTACTGAGACTTTAGAGCGGAGGTTAGTGCGTCGCTGTCTCGCAACCTGGAGTCCGGGGGGTAGGGGAGGGGGAACGCACTGCTGTGTTTTGAATTTGATTGCAGTAACAATTTTGGCCACATTCTTACATATTGCTCCTTTAACCACTAGTAATGACAGCTCAACAAGTTCTACTAAAAAGTAACAATAGTATTGATGGTACTTAAATCATTTCATTGTTTTTCTATCTCAGTCTGAAAGCTTTGATGCAGCTCAGGACTCTCAGGGAATTGGTTATAAATAGTCTACAATACTTTATTACTACTAGTCATTTTCTATGGAGGTGTACTTTGATGGTGGTAACTGGAGGGTTCTGTTTGATCAGGGTGACTTTATGGATTACTGATTGATGAATGGGTGAACATGGCTGCAGGAGATGCTGTTGGTGTCCACGGAGAAGTTAATGGGGTTCATACAGACACCAGTTATATGAGTGACAGTATGAAGACACTGTTGTTCATGATGTGCGTTTCATTGTTTCTGCAGGTGATCAGCAGCTGTTGATGATTAAAGCAGAGGATCCTCCTGAGTTGACCACTAGTCTGGATCAGGAGAACCCAGAGAGTCTACATGTTGAAGAAGAAAAGGAAGAACTATTGACCACTCCAACGTTCTCCCTCGCTTTTCTTCATGAGAAGAGTGAGGATGAGGAGGAGAAACCTCAGTCCCTACAACCTCATCAAAGACAAACTGAGACAGAGCCTCCATCCAGCAGCTCAGCTGAACAGATGGAGGCTGATGGAGACGACTGTGGAGGATCTGAACCAGCCAGGAACTCAGATCAACCTGAAGATCTTCAACCAGATACAGATGATGAGGTCTCAGAGTCGTTCTCTAAAGCTGAAGACAGTGATGATGACAGCAGAGAAACCAGAGCACCTGAGTCAGGTTTGAACAGTGAAGCTGTTCATGTAAGTGATGAAGAATGTAACACTGGTAAGAAGTCTCACCGCTGCTCAGAGTGTGGGAAAACATTTAGCACAACCTGGGCTTTGAAGAGACACATGAGAGTCCATACAGGAGAGAAACCATTTGACTGTGCTACCTGTGGTAAAAAATTTAGTCAAAGAGGGGATCTTCAACGCCACATGAACGTCCATACAGGAGAAAAACCATTTGACTGTGCTACCTGTGGTAAAAAATTTTGTCAAAGAGGGGAACTTCAACGCCATATGAAAGTCCATACAGGAGAAAAAACATTTGGCTGTGCTACCTGTGGTAAAAAATTTAGTCAAAGAGGGGTTCTTCAACGCCACATGAGAATCCATACAGGAGAAAAAACAATTGGCTGTGCTACCTGTGGTAAAAAATTTAGTCGAAGAGAGCATCTTAAACTCCACATGCGGATCCATACAGGAGAAAAACCATTTGACTGTTCTACCTGTGGTAAGAAATATAGTCTGAAAGGGAGTCTAAATGACCATATGGCAGTCCATACAGGACAGAAGCCATTTGTTTGTGGTATTTGTGGAAAAAGATTTCCCAAAAAGTCAAAACTTTTGTTACACACAAGAGTCCATTCAAAAGTGAAGCCATTTGGTTGCAGTGTTTGTGGGAAAACATTTATGGAGCTGGAGGATTTGACGATGCACATGAAATCCCATAAAGGAGGGAAAGTTCAGTTGTCATGAGAGGAACATGAAAGTCCATACAGAAGTTAAACTATTTGCTTGTAGTGTGTGTGGAGTAGATATATAGCAGATATATAGCAGTAGGTAGTCTTAAAAGACACCTTAAATCATTAAGTTGCAGTTATTTGATGAGATTTTGTCAACAAGAAGATCTTTACGTGCACACAAGAATGTGGTATAAATGAATAATGGTTTCAAGCGCTTTGGGTGACATGAAGAGCGCTATATAAATGTAAATGAGTGAGTGTTGAGTACATGTAAACTCAGGAATGTTACTGAAAGCTGCAGCAGTTTGTGAGGCTGCAGTTACAAGTTGAAAATAATGAATCGTGTTAAATTTTTATAGTTATTGTCAAAGGGTAACAAATTCTGTAAAATGTCTTTCTGGTATTGTTGTACTTTGTGGAAACATCTTTTGTTTTGTTACTAAACAAATTGAGGGTTCATTCATTTTAAATTGGAAAACGATTTTCTCTTAAGTTTTGGTTTTAATGATTAAAACTGGTTGAGGATCAGTTTTTATATTGTAAATGTCACTTTGCTTATGAATCCTCCACGGTTTCTTGTTTAGCAAATTAAAGTTGCAAATCTATACCAAAAAGTCTGAAACATCATAATGCCTATTATTTTTCAGTGCTTTCAAGTATGATTTTTGTTGCATCAGTATCTGTGTAGTGTGTAGATTCTATATTATAAATCAATTATAAAATAGACGAAAGAACACACATACTGAATACATTTTCCTTTCTTCTGAAACTGAAATCTGCCCCAACTGTAAACACTTTCAGGTTAATAACATTTCTCTTTTCATGTGCTTATGGCTGAGCTCTTTTTTAAGAACTTTAAACTTTATCTATTTTCTTTTCTTCTGCCTTTTTTCTTCTTCTTTACTCTATGCTTAATGTTTACAATATTTTTATGCTGTTCTTTTTAAAGATTTTTGTCTTTATGTAAAGCACATTACATTACTGCCTTGGTCAACTCCTAGCTCGTCATCTTCTAGTGTTTCCCTGCAGTAGCAGCTTTAAATCCAGCAGATGGCGGTTTATTCCAACCACATGGCTAAGAAGAAGAGGAGGATAGGTTTCAGTTTCTAGTCGGACGACTTGAAGACACGCACTGACGCCGGAAAAGCATCGAGACGAGCGATATCACGGAGTCTTCTAAGCAGGGCCGGCTCTACGCAGGGGCAAGAGGGGGCAGCGCCCCCTCAAATAAATGTCTTGCCCCCTCAAATCTAAATTTTAGAAGTTGAGAAAGCACATTTCAATATACTCAAAAAATGTGTATATTACAAGTTGACAAAATGATCTGCAGTAGCACAAAAATCCGCCGAAAAAGGGACACTGTTCTTTTCTAAAATATTTTTTAGTATTCATAAGACTACCTTTCAGTTTTGTAAATCTTGACCATAGAGTTGCAATGCATCTTCAGGTATATGCACCCCTAACCCCCCATATAATGTGGTGCTTTGCATTACCACAGTAAAAAATTTGCGGCCCCTAGTTGGACAGGTCTGAAGAGGCCTGACAAAGTGCAATCCACTTCTCCAGGTTGGGGTTGGACACATAGCCAACAACCCAATTCAATGAAGTTACTATAAGCACAGAGAAAAAAAAGTGCTGGAGCATAATGTGTTCACATGATGCCCCCTTCACATTTCTGACTGCCCCCTCATATATGCCTGCCTAGAACCGGCCCTGCTTCTAGATGTAGTGTGCCTGAATTATTCTTACAATTATTTCAAGCCTTTTGAACCCCACAGAAGAACAACAACAAGACTGAAGAAAGTCCTGTAAGATTAGTAGAGGGCAGTAACACGGCTGAACGAGTCTACGCTGCCGGAAACAACAAAGCAGAAGTGGAAGGAGGAAGAGGAGGAGCAATACGCGGGTCTCGTTGGAGGAGATGAGAGATACCGAGGCGTCCTAAACAGAAGCCTCGGTATCTATAAAAAAAATATTACAAAAAACAACACGTAGAGCAATTTAAATACTTGGGGGTAACTCGAGATCCAACACTTAGTTTTAAAGCGCATGTCAAAAAGTTGAGTAACACATTGAAATATAATTTAGTGAATTTCAGACACATGAGAAACTCTCTCATCTTTGAGGCATCAAGAGTAGCCTAGATAATAAGTGAAATTTGAATTTTGGGTGAACTATCCCTTTAAGTTATTACTATTACTGTTATATTTATTTATTATTATTATTATTATTATTATTATTGTTGTTGTTGTTGTTAATTTATTTTCTCCTTGTTAGATTGTTTGTTCTCTGAAAGATTATGGTCTGTAACAGCTGCCCACTAGACTCCGCTCAGTAGGTGGCAGTAATGCTACCCGGAAAGTGTAGCAAGCTGCCATAAAACCCAAAGGAAGAAGCAGAGAGTCGCGGTTGGGGGGAAGCAGCCATGGATGGAGCAACAGAGTCGCTCGGCGGGAACAACCGAGAGTTTGAGTAAATAAAATGTCTGAGGTGGAGTTTCTGAGAGGATTCGTCACCGAGAGACTCACCGCCGCCTCCCAGGAAATCTTAGCGGCCGTGGACAGAGTCGTAGCCGGCTACGAGGCGGAGGCTTCGGGCTTCAGACAGGAGATCGAGCGGCAGAGGAACCTGCTGGATGTTCTCCTGCAGCCTCGAGTCGTTCTCAACAAAACAGGTCGGTGATTTAAGCAATATATCACTCCAGTCCGTGGTATATGCTCATTATACCACTCTAAGGGGGTTGTCGTCCCGATAAAACGGTTACCAATAATGACAATATGAAAGAGGGATACGCAATCAATTTCATGTAGTTTTATTCAACCAGAAATACATATTATTCAATAAAATAGCCTCACTGTGAAAAAACTAGTCCCACCTCTCCAGACGTTAGCTCCAAGTAGCTCTGCATCTCGTCTTTTCCTCCGCTTTTTTTCAGGTGAAAGTCACTGCTCAGTCCCCTCTACCGTTGTTAACCCTCTGGAGGTGAAAGTTCACCTGAAACATGTCAATTACACTACTTTAGTCCATTTTTTAACATCGTAAAAACATCAACTGTCTTTGGCTACGACTGCAACAGCCCGTTGTCATGGATACATGACAACAACTTCCATTCATACCAGTCATACGTGCCTGACGCGGAGTGATAGCTTACGCTGTGATAAGGTTTTAGAATAGTAACCGTGGTATATGCTCAATATACCACGGTTAACAACCAATCAGATCGCCGGATTTCACCTTTCTGTTTTATAATCAGTTTTAAATCCATGAACCTCCGAGTCTCTGTTTATGTTACGTTGCGTGTTAGAGGGGTCCCAACATGGATTTTAAGAATTCTTGTCTACTGGTATGCTCAACAGACTTTTCAGATAAAATGGGGAAATTCTGTGTCAGAACCCTTCCGAGTTAGTAATGGGGTGAGACAGGGTGGTATACTGTCCCCGTTCCTTTTCAATGTATATATGGATGACTTGTCACAGCAACTGAATGTATGTAATACAGGGTGTATGGTTGGCTCTATGTTAATTAATCATCTTATGTATGCTGACGATTTAGTAATTTTTTGCCCATATAGTGCTGGCTTACAACAGTTATTGAAAATATGTTCACAATATGGCCTCGACTTTGACATCAAATACAATGCAACTAAGAGCAACATTATGATTGTCAGAGGTAAAGGTGATAGGAAATTAGTTTTCCCTGAATTCTTTTTATCTGGTTCTGTTCTTAAAGAATGTAATGAAGTGAAATATCTTGGTCATCATATTGTAAACGATATGTCTGATGATAGAGACATAAACAGACAGTGTCGGAGGCTTTACTTGCAGGCCAACATGCTTGCACGGAAGTTCAGTATGTGTACTAGTAATGTCAAGGTAGCGTTATTTAGAGCATACTGTACTCCTCTGTATACTGCACACTTGTGGAGCGTTTACAGTAAAAAAAACATGCAGAGACTAAATGTGGCCTACAACGATGGCATGAGGATGCTTTTAAAGCTACCCCGATGGTGCAGTGCCAGTGAGATGTTTGTTAATGTTGGAGTGCCAAACTGCTCTGCTGTAATACGCAATCTTATGTATAAATTTATGTGCAGGCTATTAGCCTCTAGAAATGATATCATTTTGTTCCTGTGTGATGGTGAGAAGAGCTCATTAAGGTTCTCCTCAAGACTGTGGAGCCACTGGCGCTCCAGTCTGTATGTGAGGGCTGATGTCTGTCCCTCTGGGACCATATCTGGTTGATATTGATGGCTATGTCTGTGATCGATGTTTGTTTTATATTAACTTTATTGTCTGTCTTTTATGTATTTTTAGTCCCTATGGACCTCTGATTGTGTCCTTAATAAAGTCTTATTATTATTATTATTATTATTATTATTATAGAGAAAGGAGGAATAGCAGATTTCATGATTGGGGTTTTGCAGATTTATGATGCAGGATTTATTAACCGCCTGTTGCGTAACAGGACACGTTGGAGCCACTCAACAAGTTCTACATAGAATAACTCGTAATTGTTTTTCTTTATTCTGTATATTTTCTCTCAGTCTGAATGTAGCTCAAGACACGAATTCGGCGAAATGACCGTTAGTCGAGCAGCCGCCATTACTGCGGTGACAGCTCCCAGTCAGTGGTGGACAGTAACGGAGTACATTTACTCGAGTACCTAAGTAGGAGGATTTGTACTTTACTTGAGTATTAGATTTCTTTGGAACTTATTACTCTTACTTGAATACATTTCCAAGACAAATATTTTTACTTTTGGGCGATTCCACCAAAAGAGTGCCATTTCTGTCCCCAGCATATTAAATGTATAAAAACATGTAATAATATAATATAAATTGCATTTAATTAATAAACAAAGCACCATACACATGAATCACTGTAGAAATTAAAGATATATAATTTTTAATTACTATAAAAAGGCTTTCAAAGCACTGAAACATAGCCTTTGTTGCATGTCCCCAGAGCCAGACGCTATAGTTTACCACAATGCATTATGAATAAAATCCTTCTAAAATCTCATTTTTTTTGCATATTAGTGTGACTTTATATTATATCTACACTTATATAACATTTTTTAAATTAAAACCTAATTATATTTTGGTTAAAATTCACATTTTAGTCCCGTCCCCAGGTTTTCACTCAGTGCTGTTACCCGGACACATTCTACACTCTAAAAGTTTTGGACCATTCCACCAGTGACATGTTCTGCTGGAAGTGACATCATTTAGGTCTTTTGAAAGTCATGGGAAGACCAACATTAAATTCTGTAATTTATTTTTCCTGAAATTGAATGATATTGTAGCTATGTCAGGGTCCGTCACTCTTAAAACTCATTCCTGTTACCTAAATTATCTCTAGACAGTGTTTGTTGATATCAAAAGTAAAATATTCAGTTAAATCCTAAGAATGTGCTCTGTGTGCTCAAGCTATTAGTATAGATGCTATTTGGCTAGATTTCACACAATTGCTGATTTTATGCTAAAAACTCATTGCTGTTACCCTCATTGCTGTTACTTTTTCTTAAAAAATGCAATGATAAAAGAAGCAATAAATTAAATAAAGTAGCCTGAGATTGACCAGTACTCATTTTGAATGAGTAAATGTGTATATTAAAAAATTCTATACTGAAATGGAATGAAAAATTAAGTTTAATTTTTAAGAGTTACAATGAGCAAATGGCACTCTTTTGGCGGAATGACCCTTTTACTCAAGTTAATTTCTAGGAAGGCTGAAAAGTACTTGTTACTTTCTGCTCTTTTTTTTTCTAAAATCCTATTGAACACAAGCTGTGTTTGTCAGAGAAGGAAGCAGCACATCAGTGCAGCTGCTTTCAAAGAGTTCATTCTCAGAAACAAGAGTTAAAAGCTCCTTACATTCATTTAGAAAAAATTATAGTAATTCATTGATGTGAAAAATAAGAAATTTACTCTTACTGTTACTTTTACTTAAAGTAAATCTAAAGGCATGTACTTTTGGATACTTAAGTACCTTTAAAAGCAAGTACTTTTTTACTGTTTGAGTAACATGTCGACTGAGCTACTTTTACTTGTAAAGGAGTCAATTTTGACTAGTAGTATTTGTACTCTTACTCAAGTACTGGGGTCGAGTACTCTGTCCATCTCTGCCAGTCAGGCAGCGATGGGCTCTGTGCGCGAAGCGGGCATTTGAATGTAAGCGCCAAGAAGTGGACCTTTTCTCTTCTGTAAATATGTCTAGGAAGGCTGGGAGGACCTAAATGAATATCGGCATCCATTTAAGATACCCTAATCAGTTACCGGGGGACACTAAACATCACCAATCCAGCCTATTTCTGCTGCTGTCATAGAGAATCAGTTTACTATGACTGACACATGTCACCGCAGCAATGGCGCCGCCGCAAGATGGCGGCATACACAAATAGCTTGCCGAATTCGTGTAATTCAATAGTCTACAGTATTTCAGTACTAGTCAAGCTACTTTTCTTGTAAAACTACATCAGTAGTGGCAGTAGTTTGAACAAACTATTTCTAAATATAGAAATATAGTTTGTAAAACTACTGCTAAAAAATTAGTTTTAGCAATTACTTATACTCATTATACTCATAGGGTTAAATAAATCAACATGTGGTATAATCTAATAGCCTACAAAAAAATTCTCAAGCCAGCAGAAACGTGACTCTCAACTCATTTTTTTTTAAGGAAAACAAAATCTGACATTTTTGGTCAACATACTGTAGGTTCACCATAGACATGTTGGGTGTGGCTATAAATTGTAGTAAAAAAATAGGCTACAAAGAGGTAGACACATTCTAGATGGGTGTGTCTTGAACAACAATGTTTTATGGGACAACGAGGAGTTTTGGAAAAGCGAATTAAGCATTTTCACACTACATTTATGAGCCTCCGCACGCACCGTGAAATTCTTTGACCGGCGCAAGACAGACTCATGTTTTCATTCATCAAGAATTAAAGTCAGAGGTTCGAAGACGATCACATACCGTCGTAGTTCCGACCATAAACGGCGATTCGGCGGCGTTATTCTCATGACTCGCCGGGCAGCGTCCGAGAAACCGAAAGTAAGGAAACGCTGGTCGGCTCGCCCAGCATTTCCACCACCACTAATAATAACAAAATAACGATAGAGACAAAATGATGTATTTATCGAAAATGGGCCCATTAACAAGTGTGGGTAACGTAGATTCATCCACATTAAAGTAACATTGCGGAGTTTTTCGGGCCTTAAAATAATGTTTCCAGACTCATTGCAATGGTAAAAAAATGGTTAATAGGATGAATGGTGCTGCCGCTGCAGCCTGAGCCGGGTCGCGTCGGCTGAAACTGCACTATGTAACTTCCCTGCACGGGTATGAATCACCTCGACTAGCCCGGCGCTAACGCGTTAGCTCGCCGGCTAGCCCCCACTGTGGCTGTCTCATTAGTTTGTTTGAATTAAAAGTGGAGCTTATGTTTCACATAAGAGCAGCGCTGCCTCTGGGATCTGTAGACTATGTTCAAATAACACCACTTACATCAATAAATAAATGATTTACAATGACCTGATAAGTCTGCATTACATTTTATTAAGACAGAGACCAAGCTAGTGGACTGGTAGCTCCGGCGGCGCTGGTAGCTCCAGAGGAAGTGGCAGCAGACGGTCGTTGGCATTCTTGAAGTATTTATAATATTACTGTGCACATGGAAGGAGTTATGAAAGTAGGGACGGCAGTGCGTCACGGCGTCCCCCTCTGTAAGCCCGCCCTTAAAAACAAAGACCACTGAAGCAGAGTGAAACTGTGAAACCCTAACCTCTAAAATTAAGCACTGTACAGAAATTAGTCTTTTTGCATGATTTTATCAATACATTTCGAACACTTTTTATATATTTTGAAACAAAACTCCAATTTCACTTTACAGGGACTTTAACAAGGGAAGTGGCATTGGCCAAAATTGTAGTTTGTAAATTGAGTAGTTAAACTACAAAGTAGTTGAAAGCTCAAAATATGAATGTAGTTGAACTACCGCATGTTTCCCATTAATAAATGAGTCTGTGGCAGCCCGCCACTCTCTCTCCCTCGTGATGACGCACACATACGCACTTACACACACAAACACAGGCACATGGACGGGTCTCGTTGTAACGGTAATAAACAAAAGTGCTAAATCACGCTAATATGTTCAAATTGCACTTGTCATCTGCATGGGGTGTCCCATTTCTAAGTCACAAAATAGCCCTTAACACTTGGTTTTGAGGGCTATTAAGATTAAGAGTTGAGATTGAGGGTTAAGATAGGATATGGAATTCACCCTAAAGGCCCATTTATGCTCAACGTTAAATACGCATACGGATACGGACGGAGCCTTTCGTCCGTACTCTGCGTTCATTTCGTCCGTCTTTCGACCGTTTCCACAAAGCTTACGGATACGCACCAAACGGAGCAGTACCACCGGAAACCGTGGGGGCGGTGTTGCTGTCACTACTCGATACGGAGCCTAGATCCAGTGTGAGACAGAAGAAGAAGACACGATGGCTGAACGAGAGAAAAAAATTCTCCGTCCTCCAGCCGTGATGAATTTAACGGCCTTACCGACCACCGCATCACATAACGAGTCCGTTTTCTTCTTTTATTTGTACATTATCAACATCTCCTCCGTAGTCGCCATGTTTGTTGTCATAAACGTTTGACTCTGAGCTGCCCCCTGGTGGATGTATAACGTCCATGCCAACGTAAAGGACGCATGAAAGTATGTGGGCAGTGACGGTAACAACGTTTTAAACGGACGCATACAATTACGTCCGTAAGTGGACCATAAATGAGCCTTAAGTCTCCCCAACACTGCTACGAGTCATTTTCTATGGAGGTGTAGTTTGATGGTGGTAACTGGAGGATTCAGTTTGATCAGGGTGACATTATGGATTACTGATTGGTGAATGGGTGCACATGGCTGCAGGAGATGCTGTTGGTGTCCACTGAGAAGATAATTGTGGTTGATACAGACATGAGTGACAGTATGAAGACACTGTTGTTCATGATGTGTTTCATTGTTTCTGCAGGTGATCAGCACCTGTTGATGATAAAAACAGAGGATCCTCCTGAGTTGACCACTAGTCTGGACCAGGAGAACCCAGAGAGTCTACATGTTAAAGAAGAAAAGGAAGAACTATTGACCACTCCGACGTTCTCCCTCGCTTTTCTTCATGAGAAGAGTGAGGATGAGGAGGAGGAACCTCAGTCCCTACAACCTCATCAAAGACAAACTGAGACAGAGCCTCCATCCAGCAGCTCAGCTGAACAGATGGAGGCTGATGGAGACGACTGTGGAGGATCTGAACCAGCCAGGAACTCAGATCAACCTGAAGATCTTCAGCCAGATACAGATGATAAGGTCTCACGGTCGTTCTCCAAAGCTGAAGACATTGATGATGACTGGAGAGAAACCAGAGCACCTGAGTCAGGTTTGAACAGTGAAGCTGTTCATGGAAGTGATGAAGAATGTGACACTGGTAAGAAGTCTCACTGAGCTCAGGGTGTGGGAAAACACTTGTGGAAAGGGGAGTTTGAAGAATCTATACATTAGAGAAACCATTTGACTATGCTACCTGTGGTAAAACATTTAGACAAAATGAATCTTGAAGACCATATAAAACTCCATACAAATGAAAAAACATTTGGTTGTGCTATTTGTGGACAAAGATTCACCCTGCAGACTAGAGGTCGACCGATAGTGGATTTTTAAATTCCGATATAATAACGATAGTTTGGAGCAGGAAAAATAATAACATATAGCTATTAGCTAGTGTAAAACTAAAGGATGTGGGACACTGAATCATCCCTGGACCCTGTGAGTGACGAACAGCCAAACTCCACACGTTAGTTTGTTTACATCAGAACAGCTGTAGTGACGTGACGCTGCAGGAGAGGAGACTGTAACTAAACAGGACGTTAGCTCGTGGTGTGGTTACGCTAGGCTTGGGCGATAGGTAAAAAAATTCCAATCGGCCACCGTACCCCTTTAAATCGGCGGTTGACGATATATTCGGCCGTTATGACACGTGTGCAGAGCGCAGGTGATAGATAAATAATTTCAACAGAATTGCTGTGAATCTGTGAACGCGCACGTATAAAGGGCGGATTCAAGGCAGCAGATCAGTCACAACCAGAGCACCGACGCGTCAGAGAGAAGCGAGGTGAGCGCAGCACAGCGCACACCTTATTTCTCCTGTGAGGAAGAAAAAAAAAGAAGAAGCCTGTGGTCCGTAGTTTAGTTGGTGCTGACTTGTAAATGAATGCTGCTCTGGATCCAAAGTATCCAAACAACAGAACCATTTTATTATATTAGACTATATATTTTCCATCTTTGCTGAGCATAAGGTTTGTTCTGAATTAAATAAAAGCCACTCGTGTCTCTATAAGACGGGTCCGCTCGGCGCACACACACACACACACACACACACCCTCAAAAAAAAAAAACTATTGGCAGAAGTCCGGGCCGTGAGAACCGGCAGCCTACCTTTCGTATGGATAATCAGCTTGATAATCCGTTGTTGTGATGGACACATGTGTTTTCATAACGTATCATAACGTGGATACAATCACCGCAACTCTGTCCGGAGCTTCGCAACTTTTATTTCAGTACCTATCCTTGGTAACAGTAACCCCCGGTACAAGGATTTCAAAATAAGGGCACACTGAATATCATAAAACATTACAGCCATAACGCTCTTCTAAAAATAATTCAGACTCGTCGGAAATCAGTGTGAATAACATACGTATTACATAGCTGCCAGATCCAATTTACGCATGCTTTGAATTGTGCTCCATGTAAATTAGGGTTGAATTCTGTGGAGCCAGACCATTAAAGCTCCAGTTGGTAAGTTGACGAAAGTGAAAGTAAACTCCGCGACTTGGTCGAAAATTTCAAGACAATACCCGTCAGGTCCCTTTATGAACCTCTGCCAAGCGCCCCACACACACACAGACACACACAAAGTAGCCATGAACGCACCCACAGAGAAAAAAAAAAAAAAAAAAAGATGTACCGTATCCATAGCACGACGTGTAGGAGCGGCGATTGGCTGCTCCTCCTGCTCCCTCTACCTGACTGGTGGAGAATCGTCGGGCGCGGTGGATTTTGGCAAATACGATTACAGGCTGTAGGTGGAGCCAGAGGAGTTGGATTTTGTCCTAAATTACTCATTTAATGTCTGACCATCAGAATATAGTGACAATTCCAGCAAATATGACTGAATAATTGTTACCAACTGAAGCTTTAATTTGGCGAAATAAAATGCAAAAAAATCGCCCAGACAATCGCCAAAAATTAAATCAACCGTGACGGACTCAGCCGGTGGTCGATTGGCGATACATTCGTCCTATCGCCCAAGCCTAGGTTACGCCGTACATTAACAGGTGACTGTTTCACTACAATTAGCCTACTGTGTGGAAAACCCATAGCCTGTAAAAAGAAAAACCACGCTGTAATGATCGTGATCGAGTTGGACGAGTGTGTTTGGAGCTGACGGGAGGAGAGAAAAAAGAGAGCGAGACGCGCAGCCGCGATGTGACGACCCCGTCCCCGTCCCCGATGAGGAGGAACTCGGCTGTTATGGAACAGGACCTAAACCAAGTCGAGTAGAGCCCATAGAGCCCAACTTTGTAGTGTAAAGAGCCATTATTGTGCGTCTGCCTCAACTCTGAAGCTGAAGCGGCGCTCTCTCTTCCTCCTTCCCGTCTTTCTCTAGCTGTCCTTTCAAAATAAAAGCACAAAAAGCCAGAGGGGAAAAAAAAACAAAAAAAAACACTGACTCGTGAGCTGGTGGCGGTGAGATATTTAGCGTGGCAGCCACCACCAAATTATCTATGCAGGGACCCTGTGATTAAGAGAAAATACTACAGTGTTTCTCATTAAATAACAAGAGAGTTTCGTTCCAGTCAGCCCCTCCACCTGCCGCCTCTCTCTTAGTGCTGTCGCACAGCACCTACCCTCACCTGGGTCACTTCTCCTCTGCTGCTGCTGCACGCTGTCTCTCTCTCTCCCATGCTCTGTGCTCTGTGTGTGTGTGAAGAGCAGCCCCGCCCCTCAGTGATCAGAGAGACAGAGAGCGGCAGGGAAGAAGCAGTTTATGGCGCTGTGGAAAAAACTGCAGCCATCGGCCACTATCGGAGCCAAGTTCCACTGATTCCGATAGTTTGTAAAACGTCCTATCGGCGCCGATTAATCGGCCAAAACGATTAATCGGTCGACCTCTACTGCAGACATATTGTTTCTTGTACACAAGTAAGTGTCCATTCAATAGTGAAGCCATTTGGTTGCAGTGTTGATGAATGGGTGCACATGGCTGCAGGAGATGCTGTTGGTGTCCACTGAGAAGATAATTGTGGTTCATACAGACACCAGTTATATGAGTGACAGTATGAAGACACTGTTGTTCATGATGTGTGTCATTGTTTCTGCAGGTGATCAGCAGCTGTCGATGATTAAAACAGAGGATCCTCCTGAGTTGACCACTAGTCTGGACCAGGAGAACCCAGAGAGTCTACATATTGAAGAAGAAAAGGAAGAACTATTGACCACTCCAACGTTCTCCCTCACTTCTCTTCGTCAGGAGAAACCTCAGTCATCACAACCTCATCAAAGACAAACTGAGGCAGAGCCTCCATCCAGCAGCTCAGCTGAACAGATGGAGGCTGATGGAGACGACTGTGGAGGATCTGAACCAGCCAGGAACTCAGATCAACCTGAAGATCTTCAACCAGGTACAGATGATGAGGTCTCAGAGTCGTCCTCTGAAGCTGAAGACAGTGATGATGACTGGAGAGAAACCAGAGCATCTGAGTCAGGTTTGAACAGTGAAGCTGTTCATGTAAGTGATGAAGAATGTAACACTGGTAAGAAGTCTCACCGCTGCTCAGAGTGTGGGAAAACATTTAGCACAACCTGGGTTTTGAAGAGACACATGAGAACCCATACAGGAGAGAAACCATATGACTGTGTTACATGTGGTAAAACATTTATACGTAAAAGGAATCTTGAAGGACACATGATAACCCATACAGGAGAGAAACCATATGAATGTGCTACCTGTGGTAAAACATTTGGATATAAAAAGAGTCTAAAAAGACATATGACACACCATATAGGGCAGAAACCATTTGACTGTGCTACCTGTGGTAAAAAATTTACATGTAAAAGCAATCTTGAAGAACATATGAGAACCCATACAGGAGAGAAACCATTTGACTGTGCTACCTGTGGTAAAACATTTAGCCACAGTTCGACCTTTAGAGTCCACATGAGAACCCATACAGGAGAGAAACCATTTGACTGTGCTATCTGTGGTAAAAAATTTAGCCAACCTTCAACCGTTAAAGTCCACATGAGAATCCATACAGGAGAGAAACCATTTGAGTGTGCTACCTGTGGTAAAACATTTAGACATGGAAATCGTTTTGGACGGCATGTAAAAGTCCATACAGATGAGAAACCATTTGGTTGTGCTATTTGTGGACAAAGATTTGCCCTGCAGAAATATTGTTTCTACCACACAAGTGTCCATTCAAAAGTGAAGCCATTTGGTTGCAGTGTTTGTGGGAAAACTTTTATGAAGCTGAAGAATTTTGTGTTGCACTTGAAATCCCATAAAAGAGGGAAAGTATTCAGTTGTAATGATTGTGGAAAAATATTTTTCCGACATGAAGCTCTTAAGACCCACATGAAAGCTCACACAAGAGAGAAACCATTTGATTGTAGTGTGTGTGGGAGTACATATTCGACAGCAGGGAATCTCAGAAGACACATGAAATCCCATTAAGGAGAGAAATCATTTGTATGTAGTCTCTGTAGGAAAAGATTTGTTCAATAGAAATATCTTCAGACACACACACAAATCCATACATGGAAATTAAGTTATTACAATAAAAGTCTCTTTCTGGTATAATTGTACTTGGTGGAAAAATATTTTGTTTTGTTACTAAATAAATTCAAGGTTCATTTATTGCGGGATCATAACAAGTTTAAACATATTTTTCTCTGAAGTTTCATGTATGTTTAAAATTGGTCGTGGACAAAAGTTGACATTTTAAAATGTGTTTATCTCTTTACTTTTAAATCTTCCACTGTTGCTTGTTTACTAAATTAAAGCTGCAAATCTATAAAAGAATCATCACTGAGTTTATCAACATCCATTTTGTTGCCAGTGATGTCAGAGTTTATGTAAAACACTTGACTATATGATGGTTAAATGTTGAT
This sequence comes from Trachurus japonicus, assembly GCF_045865225.1. Lineage (NCBI taxonomy): Eukaryota > Metazoa > Chordata > Actinopteri > Carangiformes > Carangidae > Trachurus > Trachurus japonicus. The sequence goes on from NC_140924.1 coordinate 4,872,285, forward strand.
GATTAAAGAAGAGCTTATGTTAAATAACTACAGACTGGTGGCTTTCATGTGACACATCATGATGCAACTGGCTTCCTCTTTATTTCTTCTTCTGCCAAGATGTTACGCGTCCGCGCAGCACTGCATTGTCATATGATAGTATGATGGTAGCGAACGGGACTCACTTTTCTTCGTCCAAAAAGACACACCAAAAAACATCCAAATACCTCCACATAGATCGTCTGTAATGTTCCTCTTGTATTGAAGCCCCAACATGAGAAATTGTTACCAAAAAAAAAAAAAGTCTATATTTTAAGCGGAAGCCGGTTTTGCCTGTATTGGTGGAATTGTACGTTTACTAGGGCTGCCCCCAAATAGTCGACCAAGCACTGGTCGACCAAAAAATCATTCGCCGACCAAGATTTCATTGGTCACAGGAAAAAAAAAACATTGGAAGCCGTGTCTTGTCAAAATTAAAGCAGAAGTAAGCGATATATTTGTGTTAATATACTAGGTCTTAAGTAGTTATATCTTCCGACAGCAATCACTTACATAGAGTGTTTGGACCGAAACACGGGTCTGTCAGTCACTCTGTTCTGAGCCGAGGAGAAAACTTTTCTTGTATCCTACAGTTTTTATCCAATGAGGAGAGAGAACGGCATGCAGGGCTGTGTGTGCAGCCAAGGGATGCGCGTGAATGTGGTGACGGAGGGACGAGGACTGTTATGGTGCGTTCAAGGCAACCCGTAACTCGTGTTTTTCCGACCTGTGAAGTCGTACCAGTTCGATCTGGTACGAGATCACGGGTCGGAAGTTACGAGTGGCCGTTATAGTGACTTTCACAGGTAAAACAGGTCGGAAAAACACAAGTGGGTTGCCTGGAACGCTACAAAATCGTAAGTTGTGACTTGAAGCTGTAATTTACGGTTTCAAAAGCCTGCCTGGAACGCAGCATTAGCCAAAACAACCGGATCGCTTACTTCTGCTTTAAGTCAAAATCAATATGACTGAACTGTATATGAAAGGCTATTAGGGCTTTTAATTTGAAGGGCCAGATACAGGAAGTCGTGACGCTCACTCGCTGTCAGTTTTTTGTTGTTGTTGTTGTGGTTACACGGCAAGGCAGGTCCCTACTTTTTTTTTCAGATGAACTGGTTTGGAGACTCTGGCGTGAAAGCACGTGTCACTGCTGTTTTCGGGTTATTAGCGATTAGCGGGTGCTGTCGTGAGGCCCGGTCCCACAGTGCTCAGTCTAAACTGAAGTAGACAAGTATGAAGATGCTGTTGTCAATAATGTGTGTTTCTTTGTTTCTGCAGGTGATCAGCAGCGGTTGATGATAAATGCAGATGATCCTCCTGGGTTGACCACTAGTCTGGATCAGGAGAACCCAGAGAGTCTACATGTTAAAGAAGAAAAGGGATTGACCACAGAGTTCTCCCTCGCTTCTGTTCATGTGAAGAAGGGGAATGATCGGGAGAAACCTCAGTCATCACAACTTGATCAAAGACAAACTGAGGCAGAGCCTCCATCCAGCAGCTCAGCTGAACAGATGGAGGCTGATGGAGACGACTGTGGAGGATCTGAACCAGCCAGGAACTCAGATCAACCTGAAGATCTTCAACCAGATACAGATGATGAGGTCTCAGAGTCGTCCTGTGTGACTGAAGACCGTGATGATGACAGGAGAGAAACCAGAGCACCTGAGTCAGGTTTGAACAGTGAAGCTGTTCATGTAAGTGGCAAAGAATTTAAGACTGGTAAGAAGTCTCACCGCTGCTCAGAGTGTGGGAAAACATTTAAAGCACCCTCGGATTTGAGGACACACATGAGAGTCCATACAGGAGAGAGACCATTTGAATGTGCTACCTGTGATAAAAAATTTAAACAACGACAGCATCTTCTTGAACATATGAGAATCCATACAGGAGAGAAACCATTTGACTGTGATACCTGTGGTAAAAAATTTAGCCATGATAGGAGTCTTAAAGAACATATAAAACTCCATACAGGAGAGAAACCATTTGACTGTGCTACCTGTGATGATGACTGGAGAGAAACCAGAGCACCTGAGTCAGGTTTGAACAGTGAAGCTGTTCATGTAGGTGATGAAGAATGTGACACTGGTAAGAAGTCTTACCGCTGTTCAGAGTGTGGGAAAACATTTAAAAATCCCTCAGGTTTGAAGAGACACATGAGAATCCATACAGGAGAGAAACCATTTGACTGTGCTACCTGTGGTAAAAAATTTAGTCAAAGAGAGAATCTTAAACTCCACATGAGGATCCATACAGGAGAGAAACCATTTGACTGTGCTACATGTGGTAAAAAATTTTGTCAAAGAATAAGTCTTAATCTCCACATGAGGAGCCATACAGGAGAGAAACCATTTGACTGTGCTACCTGTGGTCAAAAATTTAGTCTGAAAGGGAGTCTAAATGACCATATGGCAGTCCATAAAGGACAGAAGCCATTTGTTTGTGGTATTTGTGGAAGAAGATTTCCCAAAAAGTTAAATCTTTTGTTACACACAAGCGTCCATTCAAAAGAGAAGCCATTTGGTTGCAGTGTTTGTGGGAAAACATTTATGGAGCTGGAGGATTTGACGATGCACATGAAATCCTATAAAGGAGGGAAAGTTCAGTTGTCATGAGAGGAACATGAAAGTCCATACAGAAGAAACTATTTGCTTGTAGTGTGTGTGGAGTAGATATATAGCAGTAGGTAGTCTTAAAAGACACCTTAAATCATTTAGTTGCAGTTTTTTTGACGAGATTTTGTCAACAAGAACATTGTTACGTGCACACAAGAATGTTGTATAAATGAATAATGGTTTCAAGCGCGTTGGATGACATGAAAAGCCCTGAGTACATATAAACTCAGGAATGTTACTGAAAGTTGCAGCAGTTTGTGAGGTTGCAGTTACAAGTTGAAAATAATGGATCGTGTTAAATTTTTATAGTTACTATGAAAGGGTAACAAATTCTGTAAAATCTCTTTCTGGTATTGTTGTACTTTGTGGAAACATCTTTTGTTTTGTTACTAAACAAATTGAGGGTTCATTAATTTTAAATTGGAAAACGATTTTCTCTTAAGTTTTGGTTTTAATGATTAAAACTGGTTGAGGATCAGTTTTTATATTGTAAGTGTCACTTTGCTTATGAATCCTCCACGGTTTCTTGTTTAGCAAATTAAAGTTGCAAATCTATACAAAAAAGTCTGAAACATCATAATGCCTATTATTTTTCAGTGCCTTCAAGTAGGATTTTTGTTGCATCAGTATCTGTGTCTAGTGTGTAGATTCTATATTATAAATCAATTATAAAATAGACGAAAGAACACACATACTGAATACATTTTCCTTTCTTCTGAAACTGAAATCTGCCCCAACTGTAAACACTTCCAGGTTAATAACATTTCTCTTTTCATGTGCTTATGGCTGAGTTCTTTTTAAGAACTTTAAACTGTATCTATTTTCTTTTCTTCTGCCTTTTTTTTTTTTTTAATATTCTTCTTTGCCCTATGTTTAATGTTTACAATTTTTTATGCTGTTCTCTTCAAAGGTTTTGTCTTCATGTAAAGCACAATGAGTTCGCCATGGTATTAAATGTGCTACATGAATAAAGATGCCTTGCCTTGTCATACTTTCGCATTCAGACTTGATTCAACTTTTCTCATTCAACTCCTATCTCGTCATCTTCTAGTGTTTACCTGCAGTAGCAGTTTTAAATCCAGCAGATGGCGGTTTATTCCAACCACATGGCTAAGAAGAAGAGGAGGATAGGTTTCAGTTTCTAGTCGGACGACTTGAAGACACGCACTGACGCCGGAAAGGCATCGAGACGAGCGATATCACGGCGTCTTAAGATGTAGTGTGCCTGAATAATTCAGGCTGAATTATTCTTACAGTCACACTAATCTGAGTCTGTGGTTGACGAAGCGTTTGATGGAGTTGACGTTTGTACTCGGATGATGTTTATTCATACCCAAACTGGAAGAGAGTCGCGTTTGGGTGAACAATAGAGTCATTTGGCGGAATCAACGACAGTAAAATGTCTGAGGTGGAGTTTCTGAGAGGATTCGTCACCGAGAGACTCACCGCCGCCTCCCAGGAAATCTTAGCGGCCGTGGACAGAGTCGTAGCCGGCTACGAGGCGGAGGCTTCGGGCTTCAGACAGGAGATCGAGCGGCAGAGGAACCTGCTGGATGTTCTCCTGCAGCCTCGAGTCGTTCTCAACAAAATTGGTTGGTGATTCAGTTTTACATCCATGAAAATCAAAGTCCCGGTTTGTAGAGAAAGAGAAAATGTTGTAGCCTAGGCTACTATAGGCTATTTGTCTTTTAATTTTGAATGTTGAGGGGACTTACTCTACAACATTGCTGTTATCGACTACAAACTATTCATCTTTTTATATTTGAATTTATTCCCATAGTCCTGTTTTTGGACGACGCTGAAGTCAGCTAGCTTCCGATTCGGCACTTAAGGGGAAAGTTAAGAGGAAATTAACGTAACGTGCAGTGCGACTGTTTGTACTGTCTTTTTTTGTGACACTTCTTGATGTAAAAACATTTTAGACATTTTAGGTAAGACAATAACTTTGCCTGACACCCGCAATTGTATTTGTGAAACGTTTATTTTATTTGTGAAAATGCTAAATGGGAGATTTCACCGTTTTTGTTTGATACCTACAGACCTCATTAGACCAGGTCCAGATCAAAAACCACTGTACCCAGACTTCTCAAATCTGGACTAGATTAATCTACAGGCCCTGAAGATTTATTCAGATACAGTTTCTGATCTGTGAAACCTTTATTCTGTTTGTGAAAATGCAATAAAGGTACATTTCAACGTTTTCTCATCATATAGACCACATTAGAACCTGGTCCAGGTCAAAAACCACTATGCCTAGACTTCTCAAATCTGGCCTAGATTATCCTAAAGAGGCTAAACATTCATTATAACACAGTTTCTGATCTGTGGAACCTTTATTCTATTTGTGAAAATCAGGAAGACACCATTGTTTTAGGTCCAGGTGTTGAATCGTGTCTTCATCACACACAGACTTAGATTTTTAGAAAAATAGTAAATTTTATGATTGAAGTTTTGCAGATTCTTTTCTATTTTAGGATTTAACCACTAGTCACGTTATAACAGGACATGTTGGACCAACTCAACAAGTTCTACTAAAGAGTAATAGTATTGATGGCAGTGTCCAGCATGACATTTTTTTTCTTACTGGCCCACTTGGCCAGTAGATTGTGTATTTTCACAAGGGGCCCGGCCACCAAAAAATGAAAACTTTAAAAAAGATTTTTTTTTTTTTACAAAAAAAACAAAAACATGTTTATTTATTGCCGGGGCATATTCTCATTTGCCCAGGTCATAGTATTTCAAAGGAGGTTAAATCGAAAGCAACTGGACTTAGTTATATAGACGTCTTCCAAATAACTAAGTCCAGTTGCTTTCGATTTAACCTCCTTTGAAAAAAAAAAAAAAAAGTTTATTTATTGAAATTGGTTAAATTGTTCATGTTATTTTGATCAAAATGATGTGGCGGTTGTGGTACCTGGAATGTACTTTTAATTGTTTCATTCTGAACATTTTCTATCTCGGTCTGAAAGCTTTGATGCAGCTCAGGGCTCTCAGGGAATTGGTTAGAGTCCAATAGTCTACAATACTTTATTACTACTAGTCATTTTCTATGGAGGTACTTTGATGGTGGTAACTGGAGGATTCTGTTTGATCATGGTGACTTTATGGATTACTGAGTGGTTAGCACTGTTGCCTCACAGCAAGAAGGTCCTGGGTTCGAATCCCCGGCCGCCCAGGTCCTTTCTGTGTGGAGTTTGCATGTTCTCCCTGTGTCTGCGTGGGTTTCCTCCGGGTGCTCCGGTTTCCCCCACCACTAAAAACATGTCGGCTAGGTTAATCCTCCAGTCAGCGCCACTGACCAAAGGCACTGGCTCATAATCTGGAGTTGGTCCCCGGGCGCTGCACCGTGGCTGCCCACTGCTCCTTAGGGATGGGTTAAATGCAGAGAAAGAATTTCACTGTACTAGCTGTATATGTGACAAATAAAGTACCTTTACAACATGGCTGCAGGAGATGCTGTTGGTGTCCACTGAGAAGATTATTGGGGTTCATACAGACACCAGTTATATGAGTGACAGTATGAAGATGCTGTTGTCAATAATGTGTGTTTCATTGTTTCTGCAGGTGATCAGCAGTCGATGATTAAAGTAGAGGATCCTCCTGAGTTGACCACTAGTCTGGATCAGGAGAACCCAGAGACTCTACATGTTAAAGAAGAAAAGGGAGAACTATTGACCACTCCGACGTTCTCCCTCGCTTTTCTTCATGTGAAGAGTGAGGATGAGGAGGAGAAACCTCAGTCCCTACAACTTGATCAAAGACAAACTGAGGCAGAGTCTCCATCCAGCAGCTCAGCTGAACAGATGGAGGCTGATGGAGACAACTGTGGAGGATCTGAACCAGCCAGGAACTCAGATCAACCTGAAGATCTTCAACCAGATACAGATGATGAGGTCTCAGAGTCGTCCTCTGAAGCTGAAGACAGTGATGATGACTGGAGAGAAACCAGAGCACCTGAGTCAAGTTTGAACAGTGAAGCTGTTCATGTGAGTGATGAAGAATGTGACACTGGTAAGAAGTCTCACCGCTGCTCAGAGTGTGGGAAAACATTTAAAAAACCCTCAGATTTGAAGATACACAAGAGAGTCCACACAGGAGAGAAACCATTTGACTGTGCTACCTGTGGTAAAACATTTGGCACAAAAGCACATTTAAAGAGACACATGAGAATCCATACAGGAGAGAAACCATTTGACTGTGCCACATGTGGTAAAAAATTTAGTCGAAGAGGGGGTCTTAGAGACCATATGAAAATCCATACAGGAGAGACACCATTTAAGTGTGCTACCTGTGGTAAAAAATGTATCACAAATGTGGTTTTGAAGACACACATGAGAATCCATACAGGAGAGAAACCATTTGACTGTGCTACATGTGGTAAAAAATTTAGTCAAAGAAGTGGACTTACAATCCACATGAAAATCCATACAGGAGAGAGGCCATTTGACTGTGCTACCTGTGGTAAAACATTTAAGCTTAAAGGTAATCTTAAAATCCACATGAAAGTCCATACAGGAGAGAAGCCATTTGACTGTGCTATCTGTGGTAAAAAATTTAGTCAAAGTGGGAGTCTTACAATCCACATGAGAACCCATACAGGAGAGAGACCATTTGACTGTGCTACCTGTGGTAAAACATTTGGCACAAAAGCACATTTAAAGATACACATGGCAATCCATACAGGAGAGAGACCATTTGACTGTGCTACCTGTGGTCAAAAATGTATCTCAAAAGGGGTTTTGAGTAAACACATGAAAATCCATACAGGAGAGAAACCATTTGACTGTGCTACCTGTGGTAAAAAATTTGGCACGAAAGGGGATTTGAAGATGCACATGATAGTCCATACAGCAGAAAAACCATTTGACTGTGCTTCCTGTGGTCAAAAATTTAGTCGAAGAGGGAGTCTTAAACTCCACATGAGAATCCATACAGGAGAAAAACCATTTGGCTGTGCTACCTGTGGTCAAAAGTTTAGTGTGAAAGGGAGTCTAAATGACCATATGAGAATCCATACAGGAGAGAAGCCATTTGAGTGTGCAACCTGTGGCCAAAAATTTAGTATCAAAGCTAGGCTTAAAGACCACATGACAGTCCATACAGGAGAGAAGCCATTTGAGTGTGTTACATGTGGTAAAAAATTTAGGCTTCGAGGGACTTTTACTTTGCACACGAGACTCCACACACAGGAGAAACCATTTGTTTGTGCTATTTGTGGAAAAAGATTTATCCAACAGTCAAATCTTTTGTCTCACACAAGAGTCCATTCAAAAGAGAAGCCATTTGGTTGCAGTGTTTGTGGGAAAACATTTATGGAGCTGGAGAATTTGACGATGCACATGAAATCCCATAAAGGAGGGAAAGTTCAGTTGTTGTCATGAGAGGAACATGTAAGTCCATACAGAAGAAACTATTTGTTTGTAGTGTGTGGAGTAGATATATAGCAGATATATAGCAGTAGGTAGTCTTAAAAGATACCTTAAATCATTTAGTTGCAGTTTTTTGACGAGATTTTGTCAACAAGAAGATCTTTACGTGCAAACAAGAATGTTGTATAAATGAATAATGGTTTCAAGCGCGTTGGATGACATGAAAAGCGCTGAGTACATATAAACTCAGGAATGTTACTGAAAACTGCAGCAGTTTGTGAGGTTGCAGTTACAAGTTGAAAATAATGAATCGTGTTACATTTTTATAGTTATTATCAAAGGGTAACAAATTCTGTAAAATCTCTTTCTGGTATTATTGTACTTTGTGGAAACATCATTTGTTTTGTTACTAAACAAATTGAGGGTTCATTCATTTTAAATTGGAATACCATTTTCTCTTAAGTTTTGGGTTTAATGATTACAACTGGTTTAGGATTAGTTTTTATATTTTAAGATATATTGTCACTTTGCTTATGAATCTTCCACAGTTTCTTGTTTATCAAATTAAAGTTGCAAATCTATACAAAAAAGTCTGAAGCGTCATAATGTCTAATTTTTTTCAGTTCCTTTAAGTAGGATTTTTGTTGCATCAGCGTTTGTGTCTCATGTGATTGTAGATTATAAATCAATAATAAAACAGACGAAAGAACACACACACTGAATACATTTTATTTTCAAATCAAATCAAATAAATATTTTAATTATTTGTTCATTGCAAAACGTTTTTGATTGTGCTTCTTAGAGAAAGTGCCAATACCAATACTTCTCACAAAGGTCCAGTCCCATGCCAGATGTCCTCAACTGGAAATGCAAGACAATAGTCCTGATGGCGGCGCTACAGCAAGCCTCTAAATTTCATCACTTTGAAACTTCACAACAAATCAAACGCGCCACAGCTTTGGAACTTTCACTTTCAAATTGCCTAATTTTGCTTAAAATTGCCCGGCCCTGTGGATGAATCTATGTTACCCTCACTTGTTAATGGGTCCATTTTCAATGAATATAATGTTTTGTCTTTATAGTTATTTTGATATTATTATTTAATGGTTGACTTGCCCAGCATTTCCTGGTTTCCCGGATGCTGCCCAGCGGGTCATGGGTCATTGATAATGCTTTCACTTTGGTCCGTCTTGCGCCGGTCCAAGAATTTAACCGTGCACGGCACGCGGAGGCTCATGGGAAATGTAGTGTGAAAACACTACCGCTTTCCGAAAGTCACTTTAACATTTTTTTATTCCGTAAAAACAACAACCTCCGTTTTGTTTCTTTAAAAAAAAAAGAAAAAATCTCATCTACTGTACAAGAGCTGGATTTACAATAAGATGTTATATTTTTGAGGAAATGATTATAAAGAAATCTCTGTATTTTTGAAAGTCCACGGTATAATAGCTATGTAATACATGAAATTAATAAACAAACACTTAGATTATTGATATTGTCTTTATTATCAATTTTCTTTCATCTAATAAACTGTAAAATTAAATTTTACATAAATCATTCATTGTTGCTGAAATCAAAAGCGGCACATAAGCAAAACTATCAATAAAGCAGCAGAGAAGATGAAAATTTGTTTTAAAGACATCCCAGACCTTCGATTTTGTTTATTATCATAATTATTATCGAGTCCAGCCTCTTTAGTTCAGAAGTCATGCTCAGTGGTGACATCATTAGAGACGTTGGCATATTCTTCGCTTTGAACACGCTTGTTCAGCTTGATGGACATGTGTTGTTTGTTTCCTGTGGGTGGAGTTCATTTATGTTTATTTCATAAGCACAATGAACAAACTGTTCCAGGTATCAGTAGGATTAGACATGTTAAGTGGTTCAAATGTGTGTGTGTGTGTGTGTCTGTGTGTAATTGCTACCTGTCCTCCCGCTGCAGTAGATGGATATCATCAGGACGGTTGAGACGCAGTACGGACAGACCACGACTACATGGCAGAGCACTCTCTGCACAGGAACAGAGAAAGGAGGGAAGACGTCTACAGGAGAGGACAGAGACAGACGGAGGCAGAGCAACGGGCTGAACAGTGGAAATATTGTAATACTTTATCAAAGTGAAAGTGACTGATTTCTTTGGGATAACATTTGTTTTCCATCAGTTCACCTGCAGACATGGTGAGTCCAGACAGCAGCAGAACAGCCAGACCTGCAGCAACAGCAGCAGAACATGGTTAGTCAAGAGCCAAAGGTCTGAATGAAGTGTTTATGTTTTATGTCAGAACTTCAGTCAAATGAGTAAAAACTGACACAAATGAGAATAGTGTGACATTAAAGACTGCAAGATGACTACATATAGATGCAAAAACTACTAAAAAAAACAACTACACAGATGCAAAATAGCTACAAGGTGTTGTTGTTCTGTGACAGCTGTGATTGTGTTTTGGGATGCAACTGCTTCCAAATGTTGTTGGTGTTTCCAGCCACTAGAGGGCAGTGTTGATTAAGGTTGAAGGCGCTCACCTGCTGAAAGTGCCAGTCCAGACAGCAGCTGTATCAGCCGGCCTGTAAGGAGGTTTAAGGTCAAAGGAGCTGTCAGTTATAGCAGCTTCTGGAGAAGTCCAGATTCCTCCAAAGAAGGCACCAGACAGATGTTCATCTGATCTTTGTTATGGTTAATGCTCGATTTCACTTAATTTATACACATCTGATACATTTAATGTTAGAAAACAACTACATTTTTAAGTTAAACAGACATAACAATTGATTGATTCCACAAACAAGAGAATGGATGATATGAACAGGAACAAGAGGTTCAGGACCTGAAGAGCAGTCTACAATTCTCACAAAAAGAAGTGGATGAACTTAGAGACACCTGCAAGGAGCTTATAAATTAGAGCAAAGAGGCACGCACTGATATTAGTACTGTGTGTGAATCTGTCATGACCATGAGTGGGAAATCAGACTACCTAGAAGGTCAATTGTAACGCAATAATATAGTCATAGATGGCATTCCAGAGTCCCTACGGGAGAGCTGGGAGGAGTCGGAGAGCAAAAAGAGCTGCTCACGACAAAACTACAGATGGATGAGTAGAAGGTCGAGGTGGAAAGGGCCCACAGAATGGGAAAAAGAGAGGATGAAGGCAGATTGTGGTAAAGTTCCTTCGCTTCAAAGACAAGATGGCTGTGATGGCCAGACGACACAGGTTTAAAGGAACTAACATCTTCCTCAACAAGGATTATCCTGAAGCCGTACGCCTGAAGAGAAAGGAACTCATTCCTGCCATGAAGGCGGAAAGGAGCAAAGGGAACATTGCATACATCAGGTACGACAGACTCATTGTTCATCCGCCCTTAACCTCCCCAACTTCCCTAACCCTGGAGAGGTTGGACTCACTCCGACCATCTCAGAGGACTGAGAGTAACGTCGACTGTTGATACAAGGACACAGTATCTACAGGAGGGACAGAAATATTCATGGCGGAATAGCTTGCACCGACAAATAAAGGTAACGAACCTACTGCTATGACGATAGCGATAATGGCAATGGGCCGATTTGCTAAAATGTTTAACTACTGACTACAACTGACCAAACAAGTAATTGAGACGCTACATCTAAACTACTGCTCAACGATTTGGTCTGGTGCAAACTGCAGCTGGCTCAAAACAGAGCAGCTCGGCTTGCCCTCAAGTGTACATCACGGTCTAATGTAAACGAGATGCATGTCAAGCTCTCCTGGACAAAAGTCACGGAGAGGGTTAGATTGTCAAAATACCCCTTCTGTTTATATAATCAACTGTCATTAAGCCCTGGTACCCATGCGTATCAAACAAGACATGCCACAAGAGGTTGTTACCAACTGCCTAAAGCTAAAAAGGAGGCTATGCAAAGAACGGTGTTGTATCGAGCAATGGCATCATTGAATGCACTGCCGGAACACAGGCTGCTGGGTTATTATCAAAGTTATTATCCTGGTGGGAACAACCTTCATACCATTTATTAATGTCTTTTCTTTCTCTTTTTCATTCAAAAATGTATACATAAGTTTTACATACTCCTCAATGTGATTTTCGATTGATGTTGAAATGTACTCACTGGAGTTTTTGGAAATGTCATGTGATGTAATAGGCTACTTGGTGTCTGAACGCAGGTGATTCACAAAAGCAATCAGTGCACCTGACTCTGATTATTACCTCCAAACGCCCTGACGAAGACCGCGAGGTCAAAACCGGTCGGCGTCTAACATTTTACAGTTTTTCTCAATTGCTAAAACACTAAACCCTGTTGTCTGAACCAAATTCTCAGTTGCCTGAACCCACTGACTGAACCAGTCTCTTTTGACAAAACCATCAGCACTTTTCACCTGTTTAGACACATCTTACCAACACATTTTCATTGTGATGCACCTGTGTTGCAAAATGCTGAGCACAGGTGGCAAAAGTCAAACACAAGTAAAGCACAAGTTTCACCGGTTGAACACAACAACTCAAAATTGATAACACTTGTGTCCAATGATGTGAGGGCACATATACTGTAAGCCAGTTGAGGATGAAGTCCTGTGGCCTGTGTTACGACTGCCGTCGTTATCTGTTAAATGTGTGCAGGTGTGTGTGTGGTGTGTCTGTCTCTCCTCCCAGGTGGTGCTTGTTAGCCTCCGATTCCTCCCACTCCGAGCGATTGGTGCCTGGTCCTCAGCCTGGTCGGGGATTGGTGCGTGGGTCTGGGGGCTTGGCATTTAAACTCCAGCTGAGCAGTCGTCGGGGGGCAGAGCACGGCAGAAGACTCCTTTCCTTAACCCAACCAGCCACCTTTAGTTATGTTGTTCTTTTGTAGGGGTGGACCGCCATTTCAGTTATCAGTTTTCTCATGTTTTGTGGTTAGCCAGGGAGGGCAGTTTATGTTCTTTCCTTTTCTTTTCTTTGCAGGTCAGTTTGTCATTTTGAGTTAGATTCCTCTTTTGGTTTGTTATGTTGGCCTGGGTCCACCCTGACTTCATCTCAGTGGTTTTCTCCTTTATTTATTCTTGTATCAATAAATTACACGTTACTTCCTATTTGAATCCTGGTGGCTGCTTTGAGTTCTGGGAAGAGGGTCTCGTATTCATGTTGCTCCTCAGAGACCCCTAGCTGGGGCGTAACATGAATTGGGGGCTCGTCCGCTTTCTCCTCACGCGTCTGGTTCGTCGGTAAGTAGTTTAGTGGTGAGTATTCTGGTTGGCAGTTTTCTTTGTGCGGGGGGGGAGTCATGGAGTTTGTGAAGAGTCCTTCCTGGGAGGGATTAGAACAGTGTGGGAAGGCAGATTTGTTAATTATGGCCAATTTCTATGGGGTTGTTGTATCTTACGCGTCAGGGGAGGCAGAGTTGCAACGTGTGTTGGGTGAGAGGTTGGTGGAGATGGGGGTGTTACCTGCTCAAGCTGTTTCTGGTGCGGAGGAGACAAAGGCTGCTTTGGCGGCTGAGGCGGGGCTTGCTTCTCCGGGGGCGGAGACGAGGGCAGCGGAGGTTGCTGGCGTCCTCGCCGCCGATGCGGAGCGTGAGCGTGCCTCTGAGTTTCCTGTGGGCGGTGTGTCCACAGAGGAGCTCCGCCTAGCCCTCCGAATAAAGGAGGTTGAAACCAGAAACAAAGAGCTTGAGGTGCAGGCCATGCAGCTCCGTGTGAGAGCTCTGGAGCTAGAGCAAAGCACACCTGTGGTCTCCACCCCTCGAGTAACGCTTTTGATATTAGCAAGCACATTGCATTGGTCCCCCCGTTTCGGGAGTCAGAGGTCGACTCCTATTTCAGCGCTTTCGAGCGGATCGCTGTGGCATTAAGTTGGCCAAAGGAGTTTTGGTCACTCTTGCTGCAGTGCAAACTTGTTGGGAAAGCCCAGGAAGTTTGCGCGAGTTTGACCATTGACCAGAGTTTAAATTACGAGTTGTTAAAAAAAACTGTGTTACAAGCGTATGAACTTGTGCCAGAAGCCTACAGGCAAAAATTCAGGAATAGTGAAAAAACTGCCAACCAGACTCATGTGGAGTTTGCGCGTGAGAAGAGTGTTTTGTTTGATAAGTGGTGTAATGCGTGTAATATCACAACGTTGGCCGACATGAGAGAATTAATGTTACTGGAGGAATTTAAGAAGTGTCTCCCGGAACGAATTGTTGTGTATTTGAACGAGCAAAAGGTGGTGTCACTGTCGAACGGGGCGGTTCTGGCGGATGAGTTTATTTTGACTCACAAAAGTGTCTTCACTGGGCCAGTCCGCAGTTTCAATTCTCCGCCAGATCAGCGAATGAGGTCCCTGACGTTTGCGCGTAGAAGTCCTACACCAGTCCCCGCCGCTGGGGAGAACCGCGAGTGCTATTATTGTCATGAGCCAGGTCATCTAATTGCTGGGTGTCCTGTGCTCAAACGTAAAAATGTTAACCCTCATGAGGGTCCTGTCGGTGTGGGTTTTTTGAACGCAGTGCCCGCATTTGGAAAACAATCTCACGCGGCGCGGGAGGCTGGAGCGCTTGGTGAGGTAGATCCCCGCTTCAGACCGTTCATTTCCCATGGCTTCGTTTCATTGCCTGGCGAGGAAAAAGAGAAAGTGCCGGTGAAAATTCTCCGTGACACCGCTGCCTGTCATTCGTTTATGCTCAATAGTGTTTTGCCTCTCTCGTCTAGAACCTCGTGCAAGTCTAATCTGTTGGTACGAGGCATTAGAATGAGTGTTGTAAAAGCGCCGCTGCACTGGGTGCAGTTGTCCTCGCCCCTAGTGACAGGGTGCGTAAAAGTCGCCGTTCGTCCGTCGTTCCCTATTAAAGGGGTTTCGTTCATCCTTGGAAATGATTTAGCTGGTGAGAATGTGTTTTCTTTCCCTGAACTCGTTTGTGCGCCCGACTCGGTTTGCTCTGCCTCTTCTGTGTCCAATGTGTACCCTGTGTGCGCCCCGACGCGCGCACCGGTTCGTAATGTGGGTGACAACAGGTTTCTGTGTGAGAGTGTGTGCTATTGTTCTGCTTCACCCCGTGTAAAAAAAAAAAAGTGAAGGTGTCGGAAGGTGTGAATATTTCTGAACCATGTGTTGCGTTTGAGCCGTTGAGCCCGGTTGAAGTAAAAGGTCTGTGTTCCGGGTGTCCCGGTAAAATGTCGAGTGAATCTGATGAATCTGGTCGAAGCAAAAAGTTGTGTGTCTGTCCGCTTTACCTTTCCAGGGCCCGTTTCTCCTCTCCATCGCCTGCTGCACCGGTGGTCTCTGTGCGTCCTGGTGCCACTGCTGCTCCGCTGTTCCGACTGGCTGATGATGGGTTGGTACAACATAATTGTTCACTGCCAGTTGCTCGTCCCCCGAACTCTGAGGTTGTAAGTGACCAGGAGTCCAAATTCTGCTTATTTCCTGCCGCTCGGGCAGATGTTATTCAGCGGCTGGAAATTGATCCGTCGCTTTGTGTTAATCGTTGTCACTCTACTGTGTTACATCCCGACTTTGTCGGGAGGGGGCGCTGGTCCAGTAAGCAGCAGGCACCCAGTTTGGACCCGACGGAGCGGTCTCTGACGCAGCAGGAGGTGAGTTGCCGTTTTCCCGCTGGAGGGGGACCCCAGTGTGCCTGGCGCTGGGGCCGTCCTCCTGAGGAGGTATGAGCTTGGTGGTGTGCATTATTTCGGCTATTTGTTCTTATAGTTACTCTTTTTGTCATTGTGTTTTGTAGGAATTAGACATCGCAGGGGGGGATGTCTAATTTTGGGTTGGGGGGTGTTACGACTGCCGTCGTTATCTGTTAAATGTGTGCAGGTGTGTGTGTGGTGTGTCTGTCTCTCCTCCCAGGTGGTGCTTGTTAGCCTCCGATTCCTCCCACTCCGAGCGATTGGTGCCTGGTCCTCAGCCTGGTCGGGGATTGGTGCGTGGGTCTGGGGGCTTGGCATTTAAACTCCAGCTGAGCAGTCGGCGGGGGGCAGAGCACGGCAGAAGACTCCTTTCCTTAACCCAACCAGCCACCTTTAGTTATGTTGTTCTTTTGTAGGGGTGGACCGCCATTTCAGTTATCAGTTTTCTCATGTTTTGTGGTTAGCCAGGGAGGGCAGTTTATGTTCTTTCCTTTTCTTTTCTTTGCAGGTCAGTTTGTCATTTTGAGTTAGATTCCTCTTTTGGTTTGTTATGTTGGCCTGGGTCCACCCTGACGTCATCTCAGTGGTTTTCTCCTTTATTTATTCTTGTATCAATAAATTACACGTTACTTCCTATTTGAATCCTGGTGGCTGCTTTGAGTTCTGGGAAGAGGGTCTCGTATTCATGTTGCTCCTCAGAGACCCCTAGCTGGGGCGTAACACCTGATCCAGTACAGAGAAATGATGCTGTGGCTGAGTAATGCACTTCTCATTTCTATATTTTTGTACTTTATTTTTACGTAGGCTTACTGCATACAAGTGCTAAATGCCCAAGATTATGTTTGTTTTTGTACTGTACAAGTGCTACGTGTAAATGCACAAGATTTCTGGTTTTTGTACTTCTTTTTTTTGTACTATGTACAAGTGCTAAATGCACAGGTTTTTTGTTTTGCAACATGCATTTAGCCCACAGTGAACGATAAACATTTATTTCTACAGCTTCATGTGCTGAGCGTTGTGTTTTCTATTTTTCTATGTAGTGTTTAGTGACTGCTCAGTAGTGTTTTTAATTTTGATTGACTTGGGGCACGATTTGACAACATAGTTCAGTTTTGGGAACAGATTGAACTGTTTTGAGGTGAAAGTTTGGTTTTGCAAGAAGAGTCTGAGGTTTTGTGAATGTAGCTTGAAAATTGGGGTTTGTGTTCACAGTTTAGAGAAAAGGAGAGAAGCTTTCGAGAAATGTGTCTTAGCAATCGAGAAAAACTGTAATAAGAAGATATGCCCTAATTTAAAATAAAGGCTTTTTAAAGGGAATTCCTTGGCTCGTCGGAGTGCCTGAAGTAAGCTTTTTTGCTTTAACCTTCATACCTGTTTGTCTCTTGCAGAGGATCAGGCCTCCAACCAGGAACGAAATCACAACAACCAGTGACGAGAGACCTGCCACAACCGGCAGGAGGACGGAGGAGACGGCTGAGGGGGCAGTAGGAGACGGTGTGGAGAGGTTGGGAGTGGTGGGAGGAGGAAGATCTGTAGCTGGAGAGTGGAGATGGGTGAGGGGGGGAGTAGGGGAAGGTGTGGAGAGGCTAGGAGTGGTGGGAGGAGGAGGATCTGTAGTAGGAGAGAGGGAAGAGGTGAGTGGGAGAGTAGGGGAAGGTGTGGAGAGCTTAGGAGTGGTGGGAGGAGAAAGATCTGTAGTAGGAAGCAGAAGAAAAGCAGTGACATTATTAGTCTACTTGCCAGCCCATAGGGTCCCATTGTGAACCCGGAAATGTTGAGTACCCCAAAGTTTTATGTTAGAAATAGATAGTATGGGTCCCCAGTATTCAGAAACTGCCGGATGCTAACTTATATATATTGGGCATTAGCATAACTGACACAATTAGCATAAATTAGCATAATTGCCTATATGGGCAATATTTCAACAAAATTGACTTGGCTGATCTGGGCAATATTGGAGTGGTTTTAGGGGTTATTGATGATGCTGAATCCATTTCTGACATTTTCAAAATTCAAAATGGCTGTCTAAACCGGAAGTGACCAGATTTTAACCGCCAGTGGGCCGATTTTGATGGCCATTTTGAATTTTGAAAATGTCAGAAATGGATTCAGCATCATCAATAACCCCTAAAACCACTCCAATATTGCCCAGATCAGCCAAGTCAATTTTGTTGAAATATTGCCCATATAGGCAATTATGCTAATTTATGATAATTATGTCTGTTATGCTAATTGCCCAATATATATAAGTTAGCATCCAGCAGTTTCTGAATACTGGGGACCCATACTATCTATTTCTAACATAAAACTTTGGGGTACTCAACATTTCCGGGTACTCATTGTTGGCAAGTAGACTATATGCTTGACAGTCATATAATAAAATACAGGAAGTGGATGTTGGTTTCCTGACCTCTGACCCTCAGCCGACTCCGTGGAGACTGTCCAATCAGATCAGTGGAACAGGAGTAGAAACCGTCTTGATTCTGTTGCACTTTGCTGACGGTAAATTCCCCGTTAGGTCCCGACCCGATCACACCGCCGTTAAAGAGGAAATAAGCTTTGCCGATGGTCGTATCTTTGGCTCTACAACGCAGCGTGACATCACTTCCTCTCGTCACAGGAAGCAGGGGAATCAACAGGATCACATCTGAACAACAAGGCGGCACAAACAGAGTCAGTCCATCCAAGAGAACAACCATTAGACTGAGAATCAACAATCAGTTTAGATCAATAAGATCTATTCTCTTGGAAATTGTGCCAACTGCAGGCTACCTGTACTTAAAGCAGAAGTAAGCGATCTGGTCGTTTTGGCTAATGCTGCGTTCCAGGCAGGCTTTTGAAACCGTAAATTACAGCTTCAAGTCACGACTTACGACTTTGTAGCGTTCCAGGCAACCCACTCGTGTTTTTCCGACCTGTTTTACCGGTGAAAGTCACTATAACGGCCACTCGTAACTTCCGACCCGTGAACTCGTACCAGATCAAACTGATACGACTTCACAGGTCGGAAAAACACGAGTTACGGGTTGCCTTGAACGCACCATAACAGTCCTCGTCCCTACGTCACCACATTCAGGCGCATCCCTTGGCTGCACACACAGCCCTTCATGCCGTTCTCTCTCCTCATTGGATAAAACTTGTAGGATACGAGAAACGTTTTCTCCTCGGCTCAGAGCAGAGCAGAGTGACTGACAGACCCGTGTTTCGGACCAAACACTCCATGTAAGTAATTGCTGTCGGAAGATATAGCTATTTAAGACTTATATTAACACAAAAATATCGCTTACTTCTGCTTTAATCATTTGCAAAGATGAACGAAGACATTTGCAATTTGATGAAATGAACGAGAAATACAATTCTGTTGTGAACAGTTGCCAAGTGGTTTGGAGGTTTGTCCGTGTTGTTTTGAGAATGTAATTTCTGTTTCAATAAATGAGCCAAACCAATGGAGAAAAACTGTGATACAGGATATTGAACTTGTACAAAATACATAGGCCTACCTACATGAACACAAGTGTCACCTTTTGACCCCAATACGGCAATGATGTTGGGTCAGTATTGTTGGCGTCAGAATCTAGTTTCTTTACCTGACACAGTGATGGTGACTTCAGGACTCTTCTGCCCATTGTTGTCTTCACACCAGTAAACGCCACTGTCCGACGACGAGAACAAGTCTGAGATGATGCAAGAGGATCCATGATGAAGCCCGAAATCTTCACCACAGGTCTGTGTCCTCTTCTGTGTTGTCCTCTTCACTGTCCATCTAATGGTCTGGTGTCCGTCGCAGCTTAGAGTGACGGACTCTTCTGGTAGGAACTGCAGACGGTTTGGACTCGCGCTCAAGAAGACTAAGAGTGGACAAGGAAATATGTTCTCATTATCACCGTCAGACCGTCAGTGATTAGATTCTTTACAACAATGTTCGACTTTTATAAGTTCACCTGCGCAGACTGTGAGTGGGGACAGCAGCAGAACAACAACCAGGCCTGCAAGAGAAGCACATGGTTATTCAAGAAGGTCCAAGGTCCTCAAACATCAAAGGTTTCCTCCAATCAGTGAGAAGCAGCAGTTACAGTCATTTCCAGTAGGGAGACCGGGGATGGTTGTAACAAAGGGATAGTTGTAACACTCTCAGTTTGACCACTCAGAAACGAGCTGTGGTGATGTCATCAATACAGTCCATGCCCACTTACAAATGGAGCTCACAGGTGAAGCCTCATGTCTCTGAGTTGAAAACTGTCTGTTCTGGAGCCAAAAAACGATTTTTCAGGTAAGAAAGTAAATATTTCCATCACAACTATTTTTTGCATAGTGTCCATTGTGTTGTAGATACAGGTGTTTCACTTACATAAGCTCAAGTAGTAGTTTCTCTAGTTTAATTTGATATGCTGCATTAGTGCTAGCTTTGAAGCTAAATGCTAAAAATGGTTAGCTTTTTAATGGCTGCCTGGCATGGGGAGGGTTGGAACTGTTCCCCTCTAGGAACATCTGTGAGACAAGTCGCCAAGGCTACAAAACACACACACAACAGTTTATACTTTATTATTCTTTATTTTATTTAATATATATTTATTTATTTAATTGTATGTATTTTTATTGTATTTAACTTATACTTTCTATTTATTTTTTTATCATTATTGTTGTATTCTGACAAGTTTATGGTTCCTTCTTTATTATTCATTAAAGTGCCTGCATACATTTTAAGTGTGGATCTTTTTTTAAGTATAATAATTTAATTGTTACATCCATCCTCAAGTAGTGTTACAATTCACCCCGGTATTGGGGTAGGTTGTAACAAGATACCTCTTTGTGTTTGACATTAATTTACATAATCTGTGATGGTGTAGTAGAAGTTCAAGTGTATGTCATTTACAGCAGACAAATATGGGTACCACATGTCAAAATTTGAGATCTCTAGCACCAACAACCACTGAGTTACACTTGCTCAAACAAAAAGTGTTAGTATCATCCCCGGTCTCCCCTACATTTACTTTTTTTTTTTTTTATTTAACCTTTATTTTACCAGGCAAATTGCTTGAGATAAAAAAAAATCTGGCCTGGTCAAGAAAGCAGCAACAAGATATACACACAAAGAAGTGGGGACAAATATGAGAGAGAAAAAAGAGAGAGAGAGAGAGAAAGAAAAGATGAATGACGTCCAGAGTTCTACAGTCCGACGGGGATATGGGGGGAAGAGAAGGAGGAAGAGAGGGCTGTGTGGTACAAGGGGAGGCTGTACCAGGGAAGAGAGATTATGTTAAATCAACCAAGATAGAACAGAACAATGCACAACAAAACACACTAAAAGAACGCTAATCCAGTGATGCTAAAATACTAAACAGTAAAACATTTACACACTCCATGATTTGCCATTAAAAAGCCGTTGAGTCTGGTTTTAAAATCGGAAAGGGTGATGAATGCCTGTAGTTTTAGTGGTTTTTGGAGATTGTTCCAGCCAGAGGGAGCAGAGTACATGAATGCCCTCTTCCCAAACTCAGTACGAGTTCTGGGGGACAAAGGCAGATAGAAAGTCCATTTACATTTGCACCTCAGAAGCGACAAACTGGATGCAGCAGAAAGCCAGAAGGTAAGAACCATCAACACCGGTTAGGTTTTATAATCAGGCCATGTTGGTGATGATGTCATGCACAGAGGGTTAGGACTTTCACACAGGAAACAAAAGTTAGATCTGTTCTTCACTTTCCGAGAGGACTCCTTGTTGAGGTTGTTGCATTATTTCCTGTACTTTCAGATGCTGCTCTGGTCAACATGCGACTAAGAACCATAGAGGTGTCATCAGGAAATGCTGTTTTCACACCTTCTGTTCACCCTATCTTATGTTGTGTTGTCTTGTGTCATCTTGTCTTATGTTGTGTTATCTTATTCACCCATGCATCCACTGAAAATGTCTCATTCACTTACGCCCTCAGTGCCCATGTGGTCAGAGACACAGCTGATAGCCAGTCAGTATCCCAGTGACTGAGGTAAAGTATAAAGGGGGACTCAGTATAAACTGGTCAGATTTTCCCTTCACTTGCCACATTATGGCCTTATAAAACGTGTTTTTGTAATGCATTAATTATTGCATTATGTAAGTGAGACTCTTGGTGTGAAGAGTTTTTATTTTTAAAAAAAAATCAGACTGAGCTCAGATATTCATGATGACCACATATTACAATAAGCTAGTATGTGTGTGTGTGTGTGCTTCCACTGAACATCTGAGGCTTCCTGTGTGAAGACGCATCTAATGCACATTTCACTTCCGTTGAAGGTTCAGAGTTGTGGTTGAAATGCAAACCTGCCTGTGATATATAAAAGTATTATTATGTTAAGGTATGCTGTGGTCAGAAAGTCACTTTGTCTCTGTGGCCCTGAGCCACTTTTGGACTTCGCCTAGTTTAACAAAGGAACAAGAGTTCCTTGTGCCCAGGATGACCTGGATTATACCAATGTTCACTATTTAATATTCATCAATTAATATTTAGAAATGAAGCAGACTGAGTGAAAATTAGCCTTCAACTGATTTGTCAATCAATCCCTTGTGAAATGTCCGTAACTCAACATAAGTTTATGTAACAAATATACTGATCACTTTATTCCAATAACTGATTGGTGTCCACTTTTATAGTTAGGTGCAATGTGCACAATAGCATAACCTTAACATAACCTTAACATATGAATTTATGAATATAATCAGTATAACTGAGGCACCTAACAACATGAATTGTGACTGAGCCATGAGGATATTTCTCATCCCCCTTCATGACGCATGCCACAACAATTGAAGAGATGCACTAAAAATGTTGTGTATCAACTAAAATAAAAACCTCAGAGGAGCAAAGAATCACAATGTTCATCTCCGGGTTTACAACTTGTCTGAAACAAGAAACCGCCACTGGACGACACTATGACATTGAATATAGTGCAGCTGTTTCTCCATGTGAACTGCAGCCTAATAAATGTAGATGTGGGATGAACTCACCGGGCAGCAGAGAGGGAGATGAAACCGTCATGTTGTCAGTCTGAACTGTGAAGTGTGAAGTCTGACAGCCCGAGCCTCCCCACTTCCTTATGAAGACCTTCAATGCATCACCTTCAGTGCATCCGTTCTGTTCTCTATCTATCCTGTTCTATATAGAACAGAAGGTGCGAGTGAGTGCAGACACCAGGTGAAGTAGTAAACATCAGGGGAAACAATCAGCACATTTTGGTTTGTTTTCACACAAGCCAATGATTCAACATTTGACTATTCTTTTTTTTTTTTTGTGATCAATTTTTTATTTTGTTTTATTTCATTACAATTCCATTTATCCATTCCCCTTGACCCCACCCTTGTCCCGGGTCCTGGGGGTAACATTAGGTTAGGGTGATTACAGGGAAAAACAAAAACAACAAACAAACGAAAATAAATAAATAGTTATCAATAATTATCAAAAGTACATAGCAGACATATTCATGAAACAGAGAAAAACAAAACAAAACAAACCAAAAAAAAAAAAAAAAAACACACGCAAGCCCATCAAAACAACGCTTTGACATTCTCAGCTGCCGCTTCTAGGTTATGTATAGCTTCTACCTTTGCCTTTTGGGCACGGGCACTGGAGATTTCTAGTGACAAAATTTCATAAAATGATAATTTCCACAGATACACATTTAAAACATGTGGTGGTTTCCATCTTTTTATCAACATCTTTTTAGCAGCAGTTAAACCTGCAAACAGTACTCTCTTCTTAAGAAATGATAAATTCAGAGGGGTGTCATCATTCAGAAGCAATATATGTGGTAAACAAGGTATATTTGTCTGAATTAAACGTGAGAGAAGATTCGAAATACTGAGCCAAAAGGAATAGACTCCAGGGCATTCCCACATCATGTGCATGTATGTGCCCAACACTTGGTGAGGACATAGTTGGCATAATGGGTTCTGGGTAATATGGATCTGGCAGCATCGTCTTGGGGATAGATAGAATCTTTGTATTAACTTATAATGAATTAACTGATGGTTGTGATTACGGGATGACATTTGACTATTCTTGAAACATGTCTGTTAAACCAGGTTAAAAGGATAGTTCACTCAAATTGAAATTTCACTCATTAGCCCCGAAATGGCTTCAATTCTCGAGATTTGGACAAACCAGGAGGAGGAGCTTCCGCTGCAAACAAGCTTGAAATATAGACTTATTTAATTTTTCTCATTTCGGGGCTTCAATACAAGAGGGACATTACATACGAGCAGCATGGAGGTATTTTGATGTTTTTTGGTGTGTCTTTTTGTTACGAAGACAGTTGGTATCCATTTGCAACCGTCATATGGACATGCACTGCTACGCCGAGACCCCCTGTAACTCAGAGAAGCCATGGAGGACTCTGAAACTTCTCCCAGCCCTTAGTCCACATGAGGGGGAGGAGGAGATAATGAGTGAAATTTCAATTTTGAGTGAACTATCCCTTTAAACCTTGTCTGACATTATCATGGAGATTATTCCAGGTCTTACCATGTTCAGATACAAGCCTTTGGACTGTCAGTGGATGACCTCCTTTTTTTAAAAAAAAAAAATTTGCAATCAAATAAAAAGGAGGAAAAACTACAAGGAAAAAAAAGACTGGAGAAACAACCTCAGGGTGAGCGACAGTCACCCAGGACAGGCAGACATGAAATAGATGTTGTGTAGGCTATACATGAAAACAGTTTACAACATGGAATATGTGATAATATGGGATAGTTCAAATGTGAGCAGGCCAGCTTAATGGGAGCTCAATTCAAACCTTTTTAAGCCTCGAAAATCATTGAGGTTTCCCTCATTTGCAATGATGTTGAGGAACATGGTGGGCACTGGGCAGACTGGCTTAGGAGCAAACTGCCACCACCACTCATAATATCTTTTTCAAAGCTTTAAAGCTTCAAATCAGTAGACCAGGCTTTTCACCAAGGGGGCAGTTGTCGGTCTGAGAAGTGAAGCTCACTTCCGCGTTCAAAAAACTGCAATCCCCTCGGATTCCTCTGGGGGCTGGTGTCAGAAGGGAGCATTCCCCATAGACCCCCATGTTAAAATCGCCGACTTTACATCCTCAGTAAACATGTTAAAAGCCTGGTGTCAGAACGTTTTTTCGTCTCAATCGATAGTTTCTACCCCCGCACACACTCTGAGGGGGGTGAATTTTTTTTTAACTCTACAGTTTTACTGTTATTAGGTTAAAATTCTGGCCAATTAGGGCGCGGAAACGTTGAGTGACAGGTCCGAGCAGCTCCGTGGACAGCTGCTTCGAGGCCAGTGGGCGGGTTCTCGGCCGGCCAATCCAACATGGCGCTGTTCAGGCCGCCATATTTGAGTCACAAAAACGACTCCCCAAAACCAATGGCTGACGTCACGGACGCTACGTCCATTCTTTTTACAGTCTATGCTTTTCACACAGCGATGGAAGGACTACTGCTGCGTTCAAGACAACTCGGAACTCCCAGTAGAAAACTCAGATTTCAGTCTTCAAAGTGTTCGAGACCTACCAAGCAGAACGCAGAATAACACAATTTAACACGGCGGACCGGGGCAGACTTTGCATTCAAAGTGCTTCACGTAGCTAAGGCATTAAGACATTACAATTGGACACAAAAAAAAAACAATTTAAAAAATAGAACAGATCATTTAAAAATCGAAGAGAAATGAATTTATTGGTTCCACATATTTCATAAAGCTGTTGTAATGTATTTTGGCATTTAAAAACAAAAAAGCATTTCATCGACGTTTTTTATTGAGACGTCAGACTGATTCTCGGAGAAGACGGGGTAGTTTTTTTTAAGTTTCCCGAATGGTTTGTTCCGAGTCGTCTCGAACGCAACATGCCTGCGGTGGCTAAGCTAGGTCGGCTAAGCTGGCTAAGCTAGCTTGACACTATACACGGGGGTCTGAAAAGCTAACGTAGCGAATTAATTTCCAAAACAAAAACGACTACACTTATTACTGATGTCATTATTAGTAAACGAGACAGGGGACTGGCCGATAACCAGGGACACGGAGCAACAGAGACGGATAAGCAGAGGGAAGGAGAGATACCAGCTAAATATATAATGCTACATGCTAGCGGTTTAAAGGTCAATGGGGGGAAGTATTAGCTATAGCGAAACGCCTTGTGGCAAGCTTGAGTGATAGTGTAGTAGTATTGTTGTATTTTTAACTGGACCCAGAGTCTGTACTAATAAATTATCTATCTATCTATCTATAGACACTTGTGGACTTTTTAAAGAGTGCCGTAAGTTGTGTTCAGAAACAATAAAACGAGCGCAAAGAGAAAAAAAAAAAAAGGTCAGTAGATTGAGAGTGTCGGCACAACAAGCTAAAGTGCGTGGTGGTCATTCATTTCAGTCCCACACGTGTGAAACCAAAACAAAATGCTCCTCCGTGTTATCATAACTCTAGTCATAAGTGTCTGACCAGAAAACGTTTTAAAACCACGTTTAGGTGAGTAAACAGAATCAGAATCGTGGTGACAACAACAACAACAACGCACAGACCAGGGATTACTGTTTAATAATCACATTTATTTTGTAAAAAAAAAAAAATTGTTTTAGAAAAGACAACGTTTTTGAACAGATAAAGAAACGACAGGGTTCCATCTGAAAAGCATTATTTACAAATAAAAATAGTCAATAATAGTAACAATAACAACGGACACTGTAAAACAGAGCAGGTTTATCAAAGCATTAAAGATAAAAATAGAATACTTTTACTGTCGTTGCAAACATACAACCAAATTTCTTGAACTATCCTCTAATATTGGTAACGTTACTGGACAACTGGCCCTTCCTCCAGGATATTCGTATTCTCACGCCCCCGATATGACTCATTTCATCTTCCCAGAAGTTACCGGAGTCAGCTATTTGTGTCAACCAAGATGCAGGTCCAAGGTAAGCGCCGGCTACTACCGATTTCTGCTCTGTTTACCAGGTTATTTAACCAGTCGGACGTTTACCATGTAAGAAATACAGTTGAGTGAAGCTCTGGAGTCGCCGACCGTAACCAAAAACTAAAGGTAACAAGTACTATACGGGGGTTCCTGACGGTAGCTAGCTGACATTGCCGACCTCTGCTAGCGGCATCAGATACTGTGCATTATGTGCAGTATAGCAGTTATCGTCCGCTAGCCGCTAACGCCGTCTTCCCAACGGCATAACATCATAACACCGCAGGCTCCCGGTGTTAAGTGATGGTCGGGTTTCGGCTTAATGCT
Organism: Trachurus japonicus; assembly: GCF_045865225.1. NCBI lineage: Eukaryota > Metazoa > Chordata > Actinopteri > Carangiformes > Carangidae > Trachurus > Trachurus japonicus. The sequence continues at coordinate 4,899,078 of NC_140924.1, forward strand.
CCAACGCTTCACTCTACCTGCTCGGATTTGCAGCGAACTGCCAGATTAGATGGGAGCAGGCGCCGCCACAGACAAGGTCAAGCTGCTGCTTCATCTTCCGCGGCGACTGGCATCCATCTTAATGGTGCATTTCGCCACCTACCGGATTGGAGTGTGGTAACTTACATTCAACTAGCAGGAAACGAAAGGAGGAAAAAAAAAAAGAGAAAATAATAATAACAACAACACTAATAATAACTAAATCCTGTCCATTAACCCTGTTTCCTTAGGGTATTTTCTTACATATTTACTAATATTTTCTGACCGTTGAGAGTTAACTCTGAAGCTAAGTTAGCTTGTTAGCTAGCAGATGGGAGTCGACGCTGGGCAGGCGGCAGAACTAGCACTATCCCCGACGTCTTAAAAAAACATTTCATTTCGATCCTGGGCGATATCCGCGGTCTGCTGGTCCCCTTGAATGTAGTAAAGAAATATGAGTTGTATCCTCCAGAAAAACAGACGACGTAGACGGTAGTTTGGGGCGGTTGACTCGCTGTTTAAAGCAGTCGGAAGGAGGGCGAGAGACCGGCCTTTCCGTCAAAATAAAAGCACCAAGCTAATAAAATGTGGTGAAACTTTCTAATTTAAGGAATATCATTTACAAGAAAATTCCCAAGCCATTAAGTTAACCTTTTTCTTTTATTGTATTTAATTGTATTGCAAGTTATTGTCTATTATGTTATAAGTTTTATGACGATGAACACTTTTACTCTTTTACTAGACCGGAACCAGAATGCAGACAAAATTCGGAGTAAATGGTTGTCGGGCTGTGGTCCAGTGTTTTCTTTTCTCTCTCTGTTTATCACTATCTTGAAGGCCTGAAGAAGCTCAAAAAGTCAAAACACACACACACACACACACACACGCAGGTTGAAATTCACATTTTCATGGGTGTGGTACCAAATGGTTTTAAAACCGAAGGCACGTTGAAAATGTCAATGTAGTGTACAAATCCCAACAAGTAACGCCTTTTGAATACAAACTTCTGTCTCCTATAGACTATAGTTGCAACAATTGATGAACTAATGGGAAAATGACTAACTATTAGTTATTTTCCATAATATTAAAGGTCCCATATTATGTTTTTTTTCAACCATTTCATATAGGTCTAAGTGGTCCAACCAACCACATTGTATTTGTAGCGTATTGCCCCCAAATCAATCTGCGGCTCTTAATCTCAGCAGTCTAAAAGTAGCTCTGAGAACGAGCCGTTTCTGTGTCCGCACCTTGAAATGCAAATAACATAATTTACTGTGGTAGAAAGAGAAACATGGAGAGACTCCCACAGCCATCAGAAAGCTCTGTGTGAAACTCTGTCAAATAAAAAAACAAGTGAAACTGAGGAGCAGAACAAACTATGCACGGTGTGGACTTTGATGAGAAGCGGTACCGGAGAATATTAGCTATTATTATTATTATTGTAGATCTCAAAAAAGTGAAGCAATCGATTAAGGGAGCAAACAGACTTTTTTCACCTCCAGGCATCAGAGAAAGGCCACGGGAACACATGTACGCTACAAAACCAGTATAAAGTGGATTTTGCATAATACAGATGTGGTTTTTCAATACAAAATACTGTAACCGTACCATACATTGCAGGACAGATGAACTTCTTTCTCCTAGAGTCAAACTAATCTTATAACATTTGTAATAAATTATTGCAAATGTCAAGGGACTAGCCGCTGGCTGCTCTGCGCATTTTGGAGTTGTTAACTCAAATATTTAGAGATGTAAATGTATATTACGCACGCTAGAAAAAAATGAAATGAGATATCTGGCCATCAGAAAGAGAGAATTAAGAATTGTGACTCATTGTTGGAACTTAACACGTTGTGTCGTCCTATGAAAAACCTGGTAAATAAAGTGGCGTTGCACTTCTGCTGCACTTATGGCCCCTTTCTCTGGATTCAGACACATATTATCAACAATGAAACCAGTAACAACTGCTGTTTGTCTTTCAGCTGTGAGACACATGGAGGCCTTTGTGGGAGGAAAGCCCGCCATCCTGCCCTGCAACTATAACGGTTATAATAAGACAACTTCAAAAATCGTGGTTTCCCGTGATGACCTCAATCCCAAGTATGTCTACATTCAAGAGCAGGGACGCGACCGGTACGACAACCTAAACGAGCTGTTCAAAGGCCGTACATCATGGAGTGACGGCTGCCTCTTTCTACATGAACCACAAATCAGTGACAACGGCATCTACACCTTCATCCTGCGTGAAGGACTATCCACTGTGAACCAGACACAGATCCAGCTGGATGTGAAAGGTCAGGAGCAAACCCTAACACCTAACACTTCAACTGTTGATGTGGGTTAGAGCTCAGGTTTCTGCTGGAGATAACACATCTTAGTGCTTCAGCTCAGAGATCAAGGTAAATGTTATTTGTAAGTTACAGTAACGCAATAAAAAGTGGATCTTGCTATCTTGTTTCCGCAGAAACATTTGGAAACAGGTTCTCCGGTTCCTGGGATGTTTTTCTGCTTGGCTTCGTCGTCGCCATCCTCATTGTCACGGCTGCTTTTACAGCATGTCGTTATTGGAAGAAGACCAGGGCAGGTATGTTGCTCATAAACTTGTCTCGATGATCTTGTTTGCATATTTTTTTTGCATTTTCCCAATCTCTCCTAATTATTAGATGTCAGTCAGCAGCACACTGAAGAGGTGGAAAATGAGAGTGTTCTGCTTCATTTCTGCTTCATATGTTCCACCTTATAGATCTGAAGAGACACAACCTTATCGTCATTGTTTTTTTTTTCAGCTGTTGCTTCAGTCTGCAAGATCATCGCGAGAAAGGGGGTGTCGTCTGTGACGCTGCCATTCCATGTTACAACCAGGCTTAACCCAGGCGACATAGTGGAGTGGCTGTATCGAGGCAAAGAGGTGGCGGTCCAAGGTGAGTACACAGATCTATGCACATCAGAGCTCAGTGCTTCTAGCTTCTACTACCAGCAATTTTACTACGTGTGCTGAGTAGCTGTGATATAATCACTGTATGAAATAATGATAGGCAACACAGGGGGTGTGGTGGTTAGCATAGCACCCTCGTCTCTCAGCAAGAAGGTTCTGGGTTCAGTTCTGTGTGGGTTCTCTCCGGCTTCTCCAGCTTCCCCCCACAGTCCAAGAACATGCACAGTAGGTTGATTGTCTGTAGCATTTAAAGTGTGTGTGTGTTGTGGACTGGTGACCCGTCCACAGTGAACCCCACCTTTGTCCTTGACTGTAGCAACCCTGCACAGAAAATGTTGATGTAAAAAGCTGTTGAGCTCTGATCTCTAGTGACGACACCTTCTCTAAAGCCACGGACACACCGCCCTGACGCGACCCGACGCCGACGGCCGCTTGTCCGACAAGTTTGTCGCCTCTCGTCGGACACCGTCGGGAGAGAGGAAGCAGTGAAACACACCGCCGCGACGACTGCCGACTACACAGCAGCCTGTACGTTCTGCGCTTGCGCGAGATGCAATAACTCTCCATGACAGCGGGTGGCGCTAGTCTCATGCCCGTAATCCGAAACATGAAAACAGGAAATTACCTAACGGAGAAACCATAGAAGAAACCAGGCAGATTAAAAACAAAGCGCACACAACAGCTTGGTATTAGTTTTGAGAAGACGTTTTGGAAAACAAATCTTAAAAACGATCCAAAAATAGAAGCAAAATGTAGTTCGTCTTTGCCTGTGCCATGTGTTTTATGCGATCCATGGTTTTATGTGTGGCACCGCCCGTCAAAATCGGCATAGCTGGCACACAGCCAATCAGAGTACCCGACGAGTCTACTCTCCCGAGGGCCGACGAGTCCCGACTGAGCATGTTGAATCGGCCCAGACGAGACCCGACAAGACCCGACGCCCGGCGGTCGGGGCGGTGTTTCCATGGCTTACAGTGATGTTTTTTGATAAACATTTCTCAGCTTTCTGGTCTTTACGATTTAATACAGGTCATATAAGCATTCAAAATTAAGTACAGGTGAGTTGTCGTCCATATTGTGTTTTGTTTGAAAATCTAAATCAAACGGGTGCCAATCAGTGTGTTTCTACTCTGCTTTCTTCTCCCTACAGATCATATATCTGCTGCTCTTCTTGCTCTTTTGCTTTTCCCTGCTCTCACTCTTTTACCAAGACAAGCTCAGGTAAAGCAACATGGTAGAATTAGCAAGTAGCAGCTAGATACTAACTTTCTCTTAAATTCCTACAAATTGAGTTTTTGATCTTTGCTTGTTCACAGTGAAAATGTTAGTTGCTTAAAATAACATTAATTTCTCAGATGTGTTAGCATGAGATGTGTAAACAACTGTAGTTAATTGATGGTGTAGCAAGGTGGCTAAGGGCTGTGCACCAGTGTGAAACAAGGCTAAACTGAAGCAGTAGACCTTTCAGACAGTTTAGTCAAAGCGATTGGAGATAGAAGCTTCTCTTTTTAACCTTTCCGGCCCTTTACTAACTCCTCCACCTGTTTGTGTTTGCTGTGTGCACCTTCCTGATCACCTGACAACCACTGGTGCCTGGTTTCAAATGGCTGGTGTATCCACAATAACATGGTCAAGAAGGCTGATTGTGATTTGTAATACATAAAGTAAAATCACTGAAACAAATTTGGGAAGAAACACGTGATGATTTTGGATCCTGCTAACAGACTGACACTTATGCAATCTGTCAATCATTTTGTCCAATGGATGGTGTGAAAACTTGTCTCGACTTGTCTTTCAAAGCCAATCAACCTCCTGGAGTGGAAGCAAGGGTGTTAATGCCTGATGAACCTAAGGTCGTCTACCGGCATGAGATCGGTCAGAACGAGCCAGAGACCCCACACGAGTTCTACCGTGAGCGCACGCAGATGCCAGACCTACAGAACAACGGCTTCACTCTGACCCTGACTCGTCCCCGCCCTGATGACAGCGGCACCTACGTCTGCACTGTCCGCAGAGGTGGAATCACCCTGCATCTGAAAGTGATGAAGCTCCTCGTTAAAGGTCAGATTTTTCTCTTTTACAATTATACAATTTTACAATGAAACAAAAATCATGAGTTTCATTTCTCGAGAAATGAATGCAAATGAATCGGTTTTATGTATCTGCCCTCTGCTCCCTTTGCAGAGCGATTCTGCTTCTGAGGGGACAAGACCACAGACCAGAGGTCAGTGCACTACCGTCTATACATCTACAGGGCCTGTCCCAATATGCACACTCGATCACACTTACACACTTGGCGTGCGCGTTCATGTTCTTAGTGTCAGAGCTCAGTGTGTCCCGTTTCTCCAACGACTGAAAGTGCAGCCGCTTGATTTGCACTTTACCCACACTTAAGGTAAGACCGCATCCGAGCGGTATTTGGCCAAGTATAAATCCCACAATGCACCACGGTGAAGTCCGCCGTCACCGGGAGCCACAAGTCACGTTTAGGAAATGCGATTGAATTAATCTCAATAAAATGAAATGAACTTTCTATCTCATAATTATGACTTTTTAATGTCACATTTTATATATATATAGTCTGTTCATGTTTTTATTGCATTTTTTTTTTCGTTTTTCTTGTTTGTTTTATTTACTTACGGAGTTGGGTTTACACATTTATGATTTGAATGTTGCGCATTGAGACACTTTAGGAGTAGATGAGACTGTGATCCAGCAGCACTGTTTATTAAAACTGTTGCTCTGCTGTGTGTGTGTGTGTGTCGTAGTTGTGCTTGCGTGCACAATGGCACAGGCTGCACTTGTCAAGTGTGTCCCGATTTCTTTTAAATCTCCCCCCACACGCTTGGCCACTTAATCCATGCTGAACACTATATGCAAATATACGTTCCGCCGGCAAAACGTCACCAAAGTGTGTGCGTACCCAAGCGCACTGAGCCAAGTGTGGAGAAATGGGACAGGCTCACTGTGCTTGTGAGGCTCTCTTCCTATTGGCTGTTTTCATCAATTCACACTGTCTACAAACAGCCAGTAGAGAGCGCTGGAGTCCTGTCTCTGCTCTGTCTGACTAATTACAGAACATTTTGTTACTGGCTGTTAATGAACGACTGTCCTCTGTGTCCTTTTCAGTAAAGAGAGGCTCTGAGAGGAGGAGGAGGAGAAGAAGGATGACTGACAGCCAACCAAGACCGTTTCCGAAGCAGAATCAGAATCAAAATCAGAACTGTTTTATTGCCAAGAGCAGTAAAGATCAGTTTACAGCACGAGGAACTTGTCTTGGTGTCAGGTGCAAACATAAAAGTACAAAAAATAGAAAAAAATTTTTTTTTAGAGAATTAAAGCAGAAGTAAGCGATCCGGTGGTTTTGGCTAACTTCCTGTCAGCAGATGGAGTTAGCAGTCCCCGCCCTCGTCCCTACGTCACCACATTCACGCGCATCCCTTGGCTGCACACACAGAGAGGACTGCCCCTTTATGCCGTTCTCTCTCCTCATTGGATAAAGGTTGTAGGATACGATAAATGTTTTCTCCTGGGCTCAGAGCAGAGCAGAGTGACTGACAGACCCGTGTTTCAGACCAAACACTCTATAGAAGTGATTGCTGTCGGAAGATACAACTATTTAAGACTTATATTAACACAAACATTCTGCTTACTTCTGCTTTAAAGGGACAACGAGGAGTTTTGGAAAAGCGAAGCGTTTTCACTAGGGCTGTCAAACGATTAAATTTTTTAATCGCGATTAATCGCATTTTTTCCATAGTTAACTCGCGATTAATCTCTATTAAAAATATTATATATGGCGCTTTGGACTTTCAACACTCCAAAGTGTTATAATCTCTAGACAAACAACTTTTAGACCAGACCTAGCAGGCCTACCTAATCATAACACATGATGCATGAAACTCACACAGAATTGAAACGAATTGCATCCAGTGGAAATTGCCCTTTACTTTGCTACGTCTCTGCCTGGCCATGTGCATTTGTTTACAACAAAGCCTCAAAAAATCAATGGATGGAGCTGTGGATATATGTTAGACTGTGTATATTTGTGTAGCAACCAACTTGAAGGTGGCTTACCACCACCTACTGGACTGGAGGTCCCACACTCCAGTCCTCCAGTCCAGCAGACAGAGGACAAAATGGGCCGCGATTAACCGCGATTAAAAAATTTAATCGCGTTAATTTTTTTAATTAATCTCATCGCGATTAACGCGTTAACTCTGACAGCCCTAGTTTTCACACTACATTTATGAGCCTCCGCGCACCGTGAAATTCTTTGACCGGCGCAAGACAGACTCATGTTTTCATTCATCAAGAATTAAAGTCAGAGGTTCAAAGACGATCACATACCGTCGTAGTTCCGACCATAAACGGCGATTTGGCGGCGTTATTCTCATTAAGGAAACGCTGGTCGGCTCGCCCAGCATTTCCACCACCACTAATAATAACAAAATAACGATAGAGACAAAACGATATGTTTATTGAAAATGTGCCCATTAACAAGTGTGGGTAACGTAGATTCATCCACATTAACGTGAGACTTTTTTATAACCGAATAGAAACTCCTCGTTGTCCCTTTAAGAATTTAAATAATATAAAAAAGAATGAATTAAAATTTACAAGTGCAAAAAATATGCATATACTATATACAAAAAGGAAATATGCATATACTATAAATAAACATATATACTGTATAAAAGAATAGAATAAAGAAGAGTTTGTGTCCAGCTGATGTTCTGCTGCTCCCATCTGAGCTCCTGGGAGATGGTGGTACCCAGGAAGCAGAAGGACTCAACCAGGGTCACTGTAGAGTCACAGAGGATGACAGGGGGAGGGCAGCTTGGTCCTTTCTGAAGTCCACTATCATCTCCACTGTCTTCAGAGCGTTGAGCTCCAGGTTGTTCATGTTCATTCCTGTTTTATGTTTGTTTTTTCCATCATTTTGACCTTGTACAGTGACCAAAAAATGTGTTAACGTTATTTAGCACAAGGGCTTCAAGGGCTGGAAGGGGGTCGACACATCATGCTGATCTTAATTTTTTAAAATAATCACTGGAACTGACCGCTCAGTGCACTGAATGTTTCTGCTCATCAGTGACACGTCCAAAGGAATGGAATGGAAGTATGTTTATAGTATGAACAGAAGGTTTGATTCCCAGCTCCTGAATGTGATGTGTATGTAAATGGTTTGATATCCATATGAATGTGATTGTCTGATTGATGAGCCCTTTTTTAACAGATGATTGCGGTATCTAATGTATGTAAAGCTAGCAGAAATGAAGCATTGTGTGCAGTTTCTTTATCTCAATTTTATAACGTTCATTTTGAAATATGTTTGTGCAATTTTTTATCTGTGTTTCGTTAATGTTCTGAGTGACCTCTGAGAGAAGGCATTCTTTTGGTTTTTAGATGGTTTATTGTTTAGCAGCAGGCCCCATGGCATGAAAAATGTGATTTTGGTTATTTTTTCGTACTTGGGGAGGTCTCTGGGCCACGTATATTCTGCCCCATGCATCAAACTGGTCATAAACGGAGAAATACCGTATTGCAGATATTTGTACATTTTGTTTTCTTGCTGTAACAGATGTAAGGGATTTGAATAAATATTTTTTTGCAAATAACTGTGTCTAAAATTAAACTCCTGCTTATCAGATGAGTAAAATCAGCAGCCTCTAAAAGCAACTAAACAAACACATGATGATATATGATGTCGATACAGGTGTGTCTTGTGTATGTATGGAAAATAAACAGGACTTTGAAAAGAAAAAGAAATTGTCGCCTATTCAATTTGCCTTTGGGGTAAGGCTTCATTTGGCGCTGCTGCTTCATTGATTGATTATGGGCAATGGGTCGGAAATATAACAATGTAATATAACACATTAAAATACCATACATCCTTTTCTTTTTCTTTCAGCAACTCATCAGTCAAAATCATTAAGATCTTTTCAATATGCAGAGTTTTGACAAAGACCAAACCACAACAGATGGCTGCCATTTAGGAATCAATGCTTTATTTCAGTGTTGAGTGTGTGTGAATATTAAAGAGATAGTCCATAACAGTGAACAGACATGACAGATAGTAAATACAGAGAGAGAAAGAGCAGGCAAGTCAGTGTAAGAAACTGGTCAGTACTGTAAGAGATGTACTCCAAAATACTACTACTATCTATTTGAGGCAAAAGAAAAGTCGAGCAAATTAACTGAAATGTTCATGTCATGGTGCTAACTGACGACGACACACTTGAGCCACGTGTAAACACTTGTAATGACAAATTAAGTGTCTGTGGTGTTGGTTAAGGAATTTCTTAATTTCTCAGTGTTAAGACCTCAAATGGATCTGCAAACTAGCTAATTATATCTGTTTTAAGATCATTCTTAACTTACGTGTGTTTGAACATGAATTTCAAATCATTACTCAGAAGGCAATTCCATTGTATCAGCTTTGAAACAACATTCATATTATTGACATTAAGGCTGAATATCCAGCAAACAAGGCCCAGATTACTTAAAAAAAACAGTCACAGTCTGAGTTTGTTGAAACAACCAATACAGCCAAGAATTTCAAAAATCTTCTGTCGCAGAACTACCAGGTATTTCAACAAAGCCAGAAATGTACTTTTTACAGACAATCTCAACAATGACGAAAAAAAACCCAAAAAACATTAGCAGTTTTTTCGTCTTGGGACTCACAACTTTCATTTTAATCTATTTAGTTTGAGTTGTACATGCACTTAGCTCACAGATTTTAAACTATAGCTAGTCTGTGACAAGTCTTGTTAGCATTCAGCGCTGAAATGTCTACAAACAAGTAAAAACTATTGTGTTAGCTTAGTTGCACACATTCTTACAAAATAGACAATGTTAGGATTTCAAAATGAACCTCCTGACCAAACCAGCAGCACTTCAGTTATTTGTTTCTTTTTTACAGTCAGCCATTTTACTGTAATGTAGCTAACTTACTCATTTTGCATCAAACGAATCAATTGGTTACGAACAGAAATCCAATGCTAATGAGTTGTTTTTGCTAACTGGGTAGATTGAGAATCCGACAGCACGACAACCTTCAACTTTTAGAAAAGAAAAATAGAATAAAATTTTAAACGCTGATTTGTCCACTCACAACAGCCAATACAAAACGTAGCAATCACCAACAATCATATTTTGATTAAACTAAACAGATGAAATGTATAAAAAGAAGAAATATAATGGGCACTTAAGAATTTCAATGCACATGGTGGAACACAATCAAATGGCAAGATAGAAACATTAAAATACCTAAGGAGGATAAGTAATAAATAAATAATAAATAAATAAATAGAAGTAATAACTTAAATAAATATGAAAAACCTTTCATCTGTGGTGAACGTAGTCATGTTTTTGATTTTTTTTAAAACTCCTGCTTCAACAGATGACATAGTGTAAACAATTGACCACAAGCAGCTCCTCTACCACAAGCTTCTTTTAGTTTCTCTGTGTATTAATGATGCTAATTAAAACTGTCCAACGGTGGGCTGAGTAACTTTAATGCTTTTCTTGCCTATTGAATAATTGATGTAAATGCTTCATATTATAATGGTTATTATTATTATTAATTACTATCACACAGCACTTTTCCAGAAGTCATTTTGTAAATGCTTTGCAACTGTCCTTTACAGTTTAGGTGTGGATGAAGTGTTTGCAAAAAAACGGGAGCTTATACGGTTGAAACCTGGCGTTTTGGGAATTTTTTTTTTTTGGGGGCGGGGGAATCGGGTTGTTCAACAATCACATAGAGGCATGCTTCTAGAACATGGAGGTATTCTTCTATGGGAGATGGCAGACCGCGTGGAATTGTACAAGCAAACGACGATTCTCCTCGGAATTCTCAATGCATTCTAGAACCCTCAGTCAATGGTGGAATGAATGGACACATTCCGGAGTCCCCCCACTCGATCATTCGTCACTGAGATGGCGAGCAGAACTGAGTGTGTAAAAATGTTGCTGATTCCAAATATGTTGATAATTTTGAACATTTTACATGATATTATTAAAGGTATTCTCACAAATATATAGGATAGATTTAAAGTTATTTTTTTTCCCCCCTTCTCCTTGCAATCTTCTTTGATGCTTCAGGAAAAATATATATGAACACTCAAACCAAGCATAGATAGACGTCGTCGCCGCTTCGATGCATCAACCCAATGAATCAGTCATTCAAACAATCAGAATCAGAGTCAAGCAATCATATCTAATGATGAACCTATTGCCTAAGACTTGTAAAGAATACTAGCATATGGCAAGTAAGAAAAGAAACATTCCATATTCAGACAATCCTAACGTACAAACAATGGACAAGAGGCTAAAAGCGGTCCATGTCTTTTACTTTACAGACGTTTCCACAGTTAAAGGAAATTTGGCTGGGTAAGACTGACTTTTTTATCTTTCACCAGTATTTTACAGACAGTATTTTACAGATTTATGCTGGGAGCTGGCCTCCTCTATTGCTGGACCATTTTAAAATCCCGTAGGTGCTCAAGTGCACACTGACAACCGCTGAGTTCTGGTAGCTAAAGGTATAGCCTCCAAATGTGAGCACGGATGTTGGTGTGGTAATGTAAATTACCGTGCAAAGACTAGGTGAAGTGTGTGGTAGTGGCGTGAAGTTGTATATGATGTTGAACTGAGACATAGACCTCTTTTAGCTCACTGACCATTATTTACCTGTACAAGAAGGTGGAACAGTAGAAATCTTTCTACTCTCCATTCCACTCTCTCCAAATTACCATCTTTTATTTATTCATTCAAACCTTTGCTGCCTCTTCAGTCCCTTCATCCATCATTCACCCCAGTGTGTGTTTTTGAAGCAGTGGTTTCCAGCAGTGTCTTCATCCTTTTATTTGCAGCTTATATTTGTTCCTTCTTTCTTTTTTTTAAAGCCAGTTGTCATTCATTCCTCTGTTGTTCTCCTCATGCCAGCCTGGAAGAAAGAGGACCTTTCAGAATTTGACATCAATAATCCATCTTTTGTTGCATTCCCTCCAATCTTGCATCGTGGATCTCATTTCATGTGGTTGAGATCGCATTCCCATCCACGTAAGGTTCTTCAGACTTTTGGTTCGATGGTTTGAGCCACCACCTTGTTCATTTTTTCCGATTTTTTTTGGTCTTTTTTTGATTATCTTACTTGATCCATTACAGACAACAATACAAACTTGTCTTCTGGTGTATTTACGGCTCTTTTCTTTGTTTCTCGCTTCCATCATTACAGTCAGCAACAGAGGTTCATGCAATAGTTCCTCGAATTTGACATCGTGCATCATCACATCTCGACTCTTCAACCGCTCCCCTCCGACCGCCTCTCCTCACTGCCCTCCTCTTCGCCATCCAAGCCTCCATCATTGTAGGTAGCGGTAGACTTTGAAGCAGTGGTTGCCGGAGTCGGCCACCACCACGTGTCCGTCTGAGGTCAGAGCCAGACCTTGGGGTCCGTACAAAGGGTCGGCAGACGTGTTGATGTAGGAGAGGAAGGAACCACTGCCATCAAACACCTGCAAATGTTGGAAAACAGGGACAGGAAAATGTTTAGCTAATTTTCCAAATAACCATTACACATTTGCACCTGCTGTGCTGCACTGTTGTACCTGTATTCTGCTGTTTCCCCAGTCAGCTACAATGATGTTCCCATTAATGTCCACAGCTACACCAGTGGGAGCGTTGAACTGGCCGTTTCCTTCACCATTAGAGCCGAATTTCAACACCAACTCTCCATCCGGGGTGAAAACCTGAGAGACAGAGAAAGAATATCGGAATCTATCTTTATATCTCCTCCTCAACTTCCCCTGGATTTGTTTACACTCGTAATTCTGGACTCAGTGTGTTCTTTTATCAATGTGACGTTTGGTCAGTACCTTGACGGAGTGATTATGGAAGTCAGTCACAATGATCTCATTGTTTTGGTTCACTGCTGCAAAGTGTGGACCTTCAGGACAAGAACATAGAAACAACAGGATGGACTTTTAAGGATTGCACTAACTTGAGCTGACATAGAAAACAAACTTGACTGAAGTGACATTTTGCTTTCGGTTTTATTACACTTCAACTGACACTACCTGCAAACTGCTTGTCACCGTTGCCTCGACTACCAAACTTGGTGATGAGCTTGCCGGTCAGCTGGAAGATGAAGACAGTACACGCTTTGTTGTCCACCACAATCACATGACCGTTCTGGTCCACGGACACCCCCTTCGGCCCCATGAGTCTGCCAGAGCCAAGCTTTGCCTGTTGAGCAATAAATACAACCGATGAGAAAGACCAAGACATGTTAGTCTCAATTAGTTCTAGAGTCAAGCTGAAACCTACCTTGTACTTGCCGTCGCTTGAGAAGATGCTGACCCACTTGTTGTCGTAGTCGGCGATGATGATGTCACCACTGGGGTGAACGGCTACACCCGTGGGGCGTTGCAATTGCCCCGGTGACCGCCCCCGCACCCCAAAACGAGTCTTGAATTCCCCCTCGTTGGCGAAAATCTGTAGCGGGAGCACAGTTGTGAGGATCCTTCTAGTCGTGATACATTCACTTCAACCAAAACTGAACCATTAAAATGGCCATAAGGGCTGGACAAAAGTATGTTTTACCTGGACACACTGATTGTTGCTGTCGGCGATCAGTATCCTGCCAGTACTGGAGGCAGCCACTCCTTGGAGGTTGGTGAACTCTCCTTTATTCCTTCCCTTTGTTCCTGGAGAGAGCGAGGACAATCTGATAAAACTCATGCAGTGGCTGTAACCTTTCTTTAATACCCGTTTGTTCTGAAGAAAGAGACATTTGTTTCATTTTGGCATCAACCCTTTGACAGAGCAACTCAGCTCCTGAAAACCTCGTTTTGACTCTACGTCCTTGACATTTGGTCCTTTTTCAGTTAAAGGGATAGTAGCAAATTTTTAAAGTGGGGTTGTATGATCTACAAATAGCCCCTAAGTACTTTAATTGCAGTAGAAGACTCTCTGCACTCCTCCCGTTAGCAACGCCAGCCCATAGCCCTGCCCAGAGATTTACAACATACAGTGTTGTGAACAGACCCAAAGAAACGGCCTATTTTCGCGGCCTAAAAGAGGTTTTACCTGAAAAAAAATACACAGTTTGCTATAATATAATTTTTTCCAGTCCCTCAAAGTGCAGGAAAAACACAGTTTTTATTTGGAGTTAACCAACTGCTGATTGGCGGACGCTAACCCTGGGCCGGAGGGATACGTGAGTTGGTTAGGTCCAAATAGATTCCCGTCAGAAGATATAACGATCTAAGACTTATATTAACACAAATATTCCGCTTACTTCTGCTTTAATACCTGTTTGTTCTGAAGAAAGAGAGATTTGTTTCATTTTGGCATCAACCCTTTGACAGAGCAACTCAGCTCCTGAAAACCTCGTTTTGACTCTACGCCCTTGAAATTTGGTCCTTTTTCAGTTAAGGCCATATGTTGCTATTAGTTACTAGTAGTGTTGAAAAACTGCTAAGATTCATGCATTTCAGAGCAACAACTGAAACCCAGTGAAGACCAATTTGACTCTCATGTCTCACCAATCCTGAAGATGAGATCATCCTCGATGGGGTTCTGGGTTTTGCGTCGTGGGGTGCCCAGGGCACTGCTGGCCCTCTTGGAGCCCTTCTTCTTCTGCCCAGGGGACTTCCCTCGCCTCTTGGCCCCCTCGGAGGAGCCTGTGGATGGGGTGGCGTTGGCTGCTGAGTTGGTCGCAGTGGTGGTGGAGGGAGACACCTGGAGAGGCAGCGATGACCAGAGAGTACATTGCTTATAAATATTGATTTGGGGGGTTTCCTCCCGTTTGTTCGTCAGATAAAGTCACACAGGCTCCACCTACCTCGACCTCTGTCTCGTAGGCCCTGGCGACCGTCAGTTTGAAGGGACTTCCTTTGATGTGTTGGTCGTACAGCCGGAGGGCCAATGAGAAGTTGCCCTCCTTCGGCACCGTGTACACAAACTCATAAGTGCCGTTCTTGTGGTCCAATATCTCGCCGTCCACTATGCTGCCGTCTGGGGTGAACACCTGGATCAACACATGAGTCATGTTTTGTACATTTTCATCATTATGTGTCGCATTACGATGATATTTCACTTGACTGTGGGTGTAAAATGAACCTCAGCCGACAGGATCGCATTGCCGCTCTTGCAAGCGCCCCCTGACTTGTCTCTCGTTACTATGGTAACGGACGCAGGATGTCCCACGATGCACTGCTCCAGGCCGATGCCCATGGCCTCGCTCTGGCTCGCCACCGCACTAAACAAGAGGAGCAAGATGAAGCCAGGTGAAAATGAGTTGAATTGATGAGTGAACAAAAAAAACAAAAACACTTGTCCGATTCCTTTGGCCTCACCTGGTCGTGACGATGGTCCCCAGGTTGTGGATGGACTTCCTCAGCCCGTCCGTCTCCATCACCAGATCCAGCTGGTCGTTCTCCTCCGGCTGACACGGCAGGCCGAGGCTGGCCAGCTCTGCCAGCCGCTCCCCCAGCTCCCGCTCGGCCTGCAGGTTGGCCACGCACGCCTCCCCAGCCAGAGCCTCCTCCGTCTGGGTACAGGTGGTGGTGATGTCCCCCTCCCCTCGAAGAAGGCTGTCCACCTGGGCCTGGAGGACCTGTGTGCAGACAGAGAAGGTCTTTATAACACTATTCACTCATTAAAGCAGAAGTTAGTGATCCGGTGGTTTTGGCTAACTTCCTGTCAGCCGATGGAGTTAGCAGCCCCCGCCCTCGTCATGGATCTATTGGTCCGCCACACCACAGGGTTTCCCGCAGCTCTTTACGCCCCCCCCCCCCCACCACATTCACGCACATCCCTTGGCTGCACACACAGCCCTTCATGCCTTTCTCTCTCCTCATTGGATAAAGCTTGTAGGATACAAGGAAATGCAAAAAGGGGGCTGCCGCTTCACCCAGCTGGCTCTCTACCAAGGTGCTGGAGGTATCAAAAGTGTCCAAACTGAAGAAAAAGATCTCCGCACACTTGGATCTATGCAATTTCACTTTATTAAAGGCTAAGCTTTCGGTCTCAGACGACCTTCATCAGAGCAATCAGAATACAAGGAAATAAAATAAAAGTTTTCTCCTCGGCTTACAGCAGAGCAGAGTGACTGACCCGTGTTTCGGACCAAACACTCTATGTAAGTGATTGCTGTCGGAAGATAACTATTTAAGACTTAGATTAACACAAATATTCCGCTTACTTCTGCTTTAACAACAATTAAAGTCTTGTTTTTTTTTGTGTTCACCTTCTGCTTGAGTCCGTATGTGACCTCCAGCTCCATGAGCAGAACGCTCTTCCGGACATCCAGCTGCTTGTGCAGGTCCTCGAAGCTGGACTGGATGTCCTCCTCGATGGATGTCCGCTGGTTGGTCAGCTGTTGGAGAATCTCCTTAACAAAGGACAATGCGTCTGAAATCTGAGGGAGTCTGGAGGGAAAATGAACAGAACTTCATTTCAACGTGATGCCAAAAATAATCTTACACTGTTCTTGGTCCATAATCCTGCATTTCCCTCTGTCTCCACTAGGTGTC
Source organism: Trachurus japonicus (assembly GCF_045865225.1). Lineage (NCBI taxonomy): Eukaryota > Metazoa > Chordata > Actinopteri > Carangiformes > Carangidae > Trachurus > Trachurus japonicus. Next base: position 4,915,581 of record NC_140924.1, read on the forward strand.
ACCCTCTCTCTTTACTCCTGTCTCTCACTGGTTACTCCTGCTTGTGTGATCCCTGTGTTTCCTTGTGTAAGTAGGTAGACATTTAACCTTCCTCTGGTGTTCGGGTCACCAGACCCGTTTTCAAGTTTTAAATGCATAGTACCACATAAATTTGTTTATAGAATCAAGACTTTTTGACTTTGTCAGGAACCTCTATTTAAACAAAATAAAACAAAAAAAATGTTTTTTTCAAAAAGTTATAAAATGCTCTGGTGAAAATTGTTACATTTGTGGTATTCGGGTCAATTTTGACCCGGTTATAACGATAAGAACAATAATTACAGTTAAAACTGAAATCATAAGTGCAAAACAAACCTTTTCATGGATAAGGAAGCCTAACAACATAACCAAGAGATGAGAAACAAATGGAATGATAAATAATAGTTTTTAGTGTGTTTTACAGCTGATTGAAGACTCGGGTCAAAACTGACCCGAACACCATAGATGGCAGCAGAAAGCTGACAAGGGGAAGGTTCAATTGAAGCCAAGGTCATACTGACAAAAAAGGCCCAGGGGCCCACACCCAAAAATATTAAAACCAATATTTTCATGGATAAGGAAGCCTAACAATGTAACCAAGAGAAGAAAAACAAATTGGATGAAAAAAAATGTATTTAGTGTATTTTACAGCTGATTTAAAATACGGGTCAAAACTGGCCCGTAACACCATAGATGGCAGTAAAAAGCTAACACAAGACGAAGGTTAAAGTGTATCTGCACCTGTTCTGGACCATCCCCAGCCTCTCCTGCAGGCGGCTGCGGTGCTGCTCCAGGGCCTGGCTGAGGGGAACCTTTGGGTGCTCCTCATGGTCCGACAGGCAGTCCTCGCACAGAGCACACTCACAGGCCGAACAGTACAGGTCAGCCACCTGGAGATGAAGAGCAAGAAAAACAGAAAGAAAGAGGACTGAAACTCAGACATGATTGCACAATAAAGTTGCCAGAAAAGGTGGGCTACGTTGTGTAGGATTACTCCCACACTCAGTCGTATTTTTCATGCTGCATTCATGTGAAATTGGGCAGACGGCAGACGGACGACAGCCGCTGCACGTAACGGCTTAAACAAGCCTCTATGTAAACAAGTGGTCCGTCAACACGAGGCAGGTGTTTCCCTGCTCCCATCCCTAGTTTTTTCAGCAGGCACATGTTCGGGTGGATTTCACCCGACGTTAGTGTTTATGTATCTAAATCTGGCGACCATTTCTGGTGATGCTGAAAAAAATTTTCTCCACCAAATAAGGCTGAAATGTCCCACAAATAGGTGGTCTGAAGGACAAGATCTGAGCTCCATTATTTTTTTTTAAAGGAAGTTTTTGTTAAAAAAAAAACAAAAAAAATCACAAATTTTGGACATTTTTTTATAGGGTCCTCCATGATATCTTTCTTTCATTTTGTGAAACATTGTATAGTGGAAAATGAAGGAAGTGCACTTCAATTTGCCATGTATTGTTGTATTTTAATATACTTTGATGAGATTTTTTTATATATTGGGTAAAAAATACCCGGCGTTAGTGATGATGTTACTATTTTTAACGTTAGTGTTCTAGGGTTAAAGGGTTCTTGTTGCAGAGAAAAGAAAACAGCGTCTGTTTGTTTGTCGTGTGTCTTGTCATGTCTCACCTTCCCTGCATGCTGCGGGCAGGTGTTTTTTCCGGGTGGAGCCTCCAGGACTGTGCACTCCTCACTGCTGCTATCTGGGGAGCGTTGGTGGGGCTCCATCTGCGAGTGGCAGCAGCCTGGTGGGGGTGAACCTCCGAACACACCCCTTAGTCCACGCTGTGGCCAGGGGGAGGGGCCGGGTGTTCAGATCTTAGTATCCCTGCTGTCGGTTTTTGTCGTTGACTTTGTGTAAACTTCTTGTCTCACACTTTTATTCCATTGTGCGGCCGAGGCAAAGAGCCAGAATGGTGATTGACCTCTTTATGACGGCTGTTGGCACATGGCGGCTCTTTGGGAGAGGCGTGTCATGTCGGAGGAAGGCTAAACATTCGGACACAGGCCTTTTCTTGAGCCTGCAGTCACATCTGAGGGGTTAAAGATCCCCTTACCTGCAGGACTTTCGCATCCAGAGCAGAGTCAGCTGTGGGTGTTGGTTTTCAGTCTGTGTACAATCATCCACCTTAGTCAAAGGTTTAAATTGTTGCTACAATTAAGAGCTACAATGACGGACATGCCCTTTGTTTGAGCCTGTGGTCAATAAAACATGATTCCATTACATTCCAGTTTCATTAAAACAAAAACGGTCCAGGCGTCTAGAAATCCACAACATCCATCTGTCTCCATGTGGCGCCTACTCCCAGGGTTAAAAAAGAAAAAAATACATCTGCAGAAAATCACCCCCCTACCCCCCCAAAAAAGAGAAGCAGCGGTCCAATCCTCTTTAACTGTGATTTGGGGGAAGCGATGGGCCTTGGTGTTGATTTAATTCACAGAGGGTTCAGATTGAGGACAGACTCCTGGCCTGGGGAGAAGAGACAGGGATGAGGATTAGGTGGGAAAGCAGATAAACAGGGATAGAGAAAAATTAACACTTTACTGTCACATTTTGTCATTTGTTTTTCTTTTGTGTGTATCTTCTATCAGGTGAGTTGGAGAAGTGGTTCTCACAGGAGCATACCTATGTTCCCCGGGTCCTATGTTCCCCGATCGGGGAATATAGGACCCTCTTTCCTATGTTCTCTGCTCGCAATACATACTGGGAAACATAGGACCCTTTTTCTGAAAAAGGGTCAGTTCCCCGCTGTTGCCGGTCGATGGACTCTCTCTATTTATCTGGCCTGTCTAGCCTCTACCTGGTCTTTTTACTAAACTTAACCAACTCCTTTCCTCATTGCCTAAACTCAACCAATGGGAAAATTCCACTTCTCGCTCAAAGTCGCAACTCAACTTCTCACTCAAAAATAGGCAAAAATATGCCAAGTCACAACTCCACTTCCAGGTATGGGTACAAAAATTGCATGTTCCCCGGGTCCTTTTGGGGAAAAACAGAGAACATAGGACCCTTTTGGGGAAAAGGAGCCTTTTTTAGAAAAAGGGTTCTATGTTCCCTGGTCCAATAGCCTACAAAGTGGGGAACATAGGGATGATCCCGTTCTCACACTGTTTGACATCAAGGACCTCAAACTGCAATACGTTAGAGGTTTAACCTGAACAGTCTTTCCGCGAGAGGCTGGTTTACGAGGCTAAAAATACTGTGGTTGAATGTCAATATCTTAAGATGAAGTTCCTCTAATCACCACTAGGAGGCCGCATCCATCTGACTTTTATGACGTGATGAGGAAAACCTTGAACCTTTTTCTTGTTCAACATGATAGTATAAAATACTTGAGTCTTTTGAGATGATCCGGGTGTCATGAAATCTTGACGTGACTCAACCAATAAATCCAGGCTTTGTTTTTCATAACTTAAATGATGATAGAATAAAATAGAAAAAATAAAAACAAATTGTTTAGCTTAAAGCAGAAGTAATCGATATTTTTGTGTTAATATAAGTCTTAAATAGTTATATCTTCCGACAGCAATCACTTACATTGAGTGTTTGGTCTGAAACACGGGTCTGTCAGTCACTCTGCTCTGCTCTGAGCCGAGGAGAAAACTTTCCTTGTATCCTACAACCTTTATCCAATGAGGAGAGAGAACGGCATAAAGGGGCGGTCCTCTCTGTGTGTGCAGCCAAGGGACGCTGTGAATGTGGTGACGTAGGGACGAGGACCAATAGATCCATGACGAGGGCGGGGGCTGCTAACTCCATCGGCTGACAAGACGTTATGGTGCGTTCAAGGTAACCCGTAACTCGTGTTTTTCCGACCTGTGAAGTCGTACCAGTTTGATCTGGTACGACTTCACGGGTCAGAAGTTACGAGTGGCCGTTATAGTGACTTTCACAGGTAAAACAGGTCGGAGAAACACGAGTGGGTTGTCTGGAACAAAGTCGTAAGTCGTGACTTGAAGCTGTAATTTACGATTTCAAAAGCCTGCCTGGAACGCAGCATTAGCCAAAACAACCGGATCGCTTACTTCTGCTTTAAATGATGATAGAATAAAAAACAAAAAACAAAAACAAATTGTTTCGCTTAAATGTCAAGAGAGTTGTCTTGTCCTTAGTTTATGTCACTGAACACATCAAAGAGGGAACTGATGAAATGTCCTGTTTAATGATTTCTTTGTCGATCATTCTGCTTTGTCAATGATTAGTACCAGGCCAATCAATTAGCATAAATACAGAAATCGCCCAAACAAAATGCCACAAAATGGTCACAAAAGTCTCTGGAAGTTTTTCATGTCCAACACCAACTGAATGAACCAAATCTAAACGAATATAAACAAACAAACAAACAAATCCCCAGTCGGTCTCCTCCACTATAGGAATGTCCATATGTTCCTCCCAGATGGTGCATCAGTTCTCTACACACCCCAATTAAACTCCCAGATGGTACGATCCACAGTGGGACCCAGTCCACAGGCGGAAGGACGAGGACGACGAGGATGGAGGTGAAACTACAAACCCACAACGAGCGAGCACGTCGCTAATAAAGAGCTTCTGCATTCGAGACGTAATGTAGGTCACCGAAATGTCTTCAAAGTGATGGAGAAACAGACAGAAGAGGGAGAGAGAGACGGGAAGCGGGGAGGGAGGAGGCTCTGGTTTCCATGGTAATAGACTGCATGGGGGGGGGGGTCCGAGGAAAACGAGAGACGAGATAATACAACAAAAAAAGAACTGAAGCAATCACGGGTCCTTTAATCCTAAAATCCTAAATATAGACCCAGGGAGCGAGAATCAGTCACATTTCTATTCAATTCAGTGTTTAAAAAACCCCGACTGTTATTCAATCACATTAAATAAAACTTACAGACATAATAACTGAAAATGTGTGTGGAAAAAATAAAAATAATTTAGATAAACTGCTTTAAACTAGAAAAAAACTTTGTCAAAACATGAATTAGTTTGTAAATAGTGTTTTGTTTTTTATGTTTCAAATAATATTTGGGTTATAACAATGATAGAACTACTAATATTATTATCAATAGTATTATTATGAATAAATAAATCAGTGGATTTGTTCTTACATTTTTCATTTTGATTTATATCTATATATTTTTTATACTTTTATTATTAAAAAAGAGAAAAAAAATCTTGTTTAAAATGTTTAAATAAAGAAACAGTCAATGTTATTGTTAATATTTAATAATCTGTGTGTAAGATATTCTTCTGAATAATTTATAAAGGGGGGAGGACGAGGTTATGGAGATGAGTTCCCTGTGATCTTGTACATAATCCTATTTTTTACACCTCATCCTCCCCCCAAAATATTCTGTTAGACCAAATACACACTTTATGTCTGTCGCACACACACACATAGACACACACACACACACACACACACACACACATAGACACACACACTCATAACTGCTGCACCCCCACATTTTCATTCAAGGATTCTCTGCAGTACAAAGCTGCAAAGGATTATGGGGGGAAAAGCGAGGCTGTGAGTGTTGACTGTGGTGACTGTTTGTAACTGTCACTTATAGACAGAGAGACAATCGAACCCTTTCTTTCTTTCTTTCTTTCTTTCTTTCTTTCTTTCTTTCTTTCCGTTTCAATTCGTCTTGTATTTATCTTGTTTTGCCTTCACAGAATTTAACTGTGTCATGGTTATTTATAGGCGCATTCTTGCACTAAAATCAACGCTGCCAATTTGTTATTGTATATACTTTTGTACATCACATTTGATTTTATTTGCTATTGCTATTTTATTATGTATAGTTTGTTCTTTATATTTTACTATTTTATTATGTATAGTTTATATTTTTATTCTTTATATTCTTATACTATATGTCACTGTGTGTCTGTGTAATGCTGCTGCTGCTGCACTGTAATTCCCCAGCTTGGGATCAATAAAGTATATCTATCTATCTATCTATCTATCTATCTATCTATCTATCTATCTATCTATCTATCTATCTATCTATCTATCTATCTATCTATCTATCTATCTATCTATCTATCTATCTATCTATCTATCTATCTATTTGTTTTATATGAAATACATTTCTTCTTCAGATGAACAGACAGAGATAGAAACCAACTCTCCATAAAACCAGGTTGATTAAAATGAAACAATCTGAACCAGATTCTCAATTAACAGCCACAATAAACTGAAACGAAGCCTGTTAGCTGATTAGATTTGTTGTTTATGATCTGACGAATTGAAACCTACTTAGTTTAAATTAGAAACTGACTCACGTTCCTCGTCCTCGTCCTCGTGACTCCACAGACCAGACGCCATCAAATCATCCACAGAGATTTTAAAGGACACACTGACTGAACTGAGCTCAATGCTACGTGACGTTGAGGTGGTTTTTTCTGCAGGTCGAGACGTTGAAACTGGTTTTTAAAACAGCTGAATCTGACACAAATACAGGTCACACACTCACACACATGTAATCTGATCTGTCTTCGTGTATTCCCGTGGGAAAGTTAATCTCTCTGTTTCTGTCTCAGTCATTCATAATTCCTCCTCAGTCCGTCCTCTGTAGCAGAGTTCATTCAGTCCGTTTATTTACTCCGATTTGATGATGCGACAAATGAAATACTTGGTTTCTACACTCTTTGTATTTTGGCAACGGTTTATAGGACCACGTAATCCCGCGATCGCATATTTATCACACTTTTTTTTTTACTAGGCCTACTGCTACTCTCGTCTTTAAAGCTGCACAGAAAAGAAAAATGAATTTGATTCCACTCTGGGTCATAAAATTAGTGTAATAACTCATCTATCAGACGATGTAGCTCAAACTTTGTGCTAAATTCTATTTTTGATTAAATCCGGGATGAAAGTGTGGTATTTTTTTTCGCATTGGATAATGCAGACACACAAATTATGCGTCACGTTGCTCACGATTCACTAGCCACTGATATTGGATCCGTCATCCATCATTCAAACGTCTGAGACACACACACACACGGAGCTCAGTCTCGCCCCAAACTTTCACTGCAAAAACTCAAAATCTCACCAAGAATATTTGTCTTATTTCTAGTCAAAACAAATCTCTTTCTACTTAAAATGAGACTCATCACATTAAAAAGCAGCTTGTTTTTAGACACTTTTTACTTCTTTCAAGCAGATTTTCACTTGAAATAAGTAGAAAAATCTGATAGTGGAGCAAGTTTTTCTTTCTTATTACAAGCACAAAAAACTTGCTTTCACTGGCAGATTTTTCTACTTATTTCAAGTGAAAATCTGCTTGAAAGAAGTAAAAAGTGTCTAAAAACAAGCTGCTTTTTAATGTGATGAGTCTTATTTTAAGTGGAAAGAGATTAGTTTTGACTAGAAATGAGACATTTTGACAAGAAATAAGACAAATATTCTTGGAAAGATTTTGAGTTTTTGCAGTGTTGAATATCCCGCCCGCTCAATAACGACCAATCAAATTCGTTTTCCTAACTCGTGAAAACTCGTAGAAGGAGGCGACAAACAGGACAAACGGCCATTTCTGTACACCTTTAAGTGACTTACTCTCTTTTTTTTCTGGCCGTCTCGCGTTTTTAGTAACGTTGGGTTTTTAAAATGCCGCTTATTCCGGGGCTTTCTCTTAAGCGTCACATGATCCTGCTTCGAGTCTGACCAATCAGCACAGAGTAAATCTCAAGCCCCACCCTATCTGCAGTGGAAACGCGCCTAAAGTCTCCTGTGATTGACGCAGCGCCCCCTGCTGGCCCACTGCCTTCTGTTATCTCCCACTTTACATCGACACGTCGCACACCACCAACAGCAACACCTGTGGCCTCGCTATAAGAAGCTGTAGTTCAGTTTTACTCGCTGGTGAGAAAAGGAAAAGGAAGGAAAGTGAGGACGCTGGACTCAACATCTGGATGATGGACCGGCGTTCTGTCGATTTCTGCTACTAATCGACTAACTAACTAACTAATCGAGAACTGCTACTTTGTGGTTTTGCGCATGTGCAGAGCCGATTTTCCAAGTTTCATTTCCACGCCCATATATTGTTTTATTGTTGAATGAGTTGTTGTAAAAATGCTAAAATGCTGTGTATGTGTAAATATGCTGCCATTCATCCTACATGAATGCATAGGGTAGCCACGGGTATACAGCATTATTTGATTTGAGGATGTTATTGGACTCGCTACCAAAATACGCAGGACCGGCCCCTGGCATAAACCCTCTATGCGGTTGTTTAGGGCCACAGCCGTTAGGTGGGGGGCCACATGATCAGAAAGGTACCGGGGTTCATCAAGTCATTTAAACATCCTGAGGTCTGCACGTGCAGCTATGAGCTTTATATGTAATGTGAAGTCAATATTCAGCTTCTTTTATCTCACATTTGAGACATTTGGTGAAAACAGAACGGCAGAATGACAACATTTATGCTCAAAAAGCAATCTTACAAAATTTCATTTTAGACTTGTTTTCTACACTTATCTATTACTGTATTCATATCCTATTTCAAGAACCAAAACGGTTCATTCTCATGGCTGAAGCTGTGTTTTCACAAGGGATTGGACATTTTTCAAAAAGACACAAAACACTTGAGTATTGTTACATCTGCAAGTATCTTAAAAAGATAAATTTAAGAAAATATGTAAAAGTCGAGAAAATGGCCTCAAACCTCAGAGGGATAAACACGTCTGTATTCAGTTTTAACCAGTGATTTGGTCCACAAACAAAAATCTTGTTTAGGGCCACCAAAATGCTAGGGCCGGCCCTGAAAATACGCTACCCCGGAAATAAATTTCATTACACTTTTTGTACATTAGACACATGAGCAAAGAAAACACTTACTTTATGTATGATATACAGAGGTAGAAAACCATTAATATTTTTTGATAGAGTAGCTTGAATCTATTGGTTTATGTGTAAAAGCAGCAGAAATCAACAGAACACCGGCGTTCATCATGATCCCTCGTTTGAACAGGAAGAAGAAGCACATCTGCTCATCGGACAGTCCTGTTATATATAGTTGGACCAACATCTGAGGTGCCACAAAAAGCTTCAATCATCAAATTTCACCAAATTATCAACCGAGAGGCTAGTTGAAGAGCCAGATGTTTCCCTCAGGGGTTGGTGGAGACCAAACACAGATGACGATGAAGCTCAGTGACAAGTTTCCATATTAATTTAAAAAAAAGTGATGACCTTCTCAGAAAAACAGGTGTAACCTCTTTGAATTAATAACATTACCTACGTTACATCTAATATTTGCTCATATTGTGTCTCTCTGTGGTTGTTTTATGGTTCTTTTTGGTCATTTCGCATACGTTTCGTGCCCCATTGTGGTCATTTTATATCTTTTCCATGGACGTTTAGTATCTTATGTTGTCGTTTTCTGTCTCTTCTTGTTCATTTTATCTATATATAGGCTATATATATTTTCATTCATCCTACAGTGGCAGTGACGTGATCAGTAGTCTTGCATGAATGCATAGAGTAGCCGCGGGAGCATTATTTGATAGGATGTTATTGGACAATCAAAATACGCTACCCCGGAAATAAATTTCATTACACTTTTTGTACATTAGACACATGAGAGAAGAAAACACTCTTACTTTATGCCTTTATTTGATTTACAGAGGTAGAAAACCAGCTTTTTGGTCATTTCGCATACGTTTCGTGGTCATTTTATATCTTTTCCATGGACGTTTGTATTAGTATTTATTGATAGGGCAGCTTGAATCTATCGGTTTATGCGTAAAAGCAGCAGAAATCAACAGAACACCGGCGTTCATCATGATCCCTAGTTTGAACAGGAAGAAGAAGCACATCTGCTCATCAGACAGTCCTGTTATATATAGTTGGACCAACATCTGAGGTGCCACAAAAAGCTTCAATCATCAAATTTCACCAAATTATCAACCGAGAGGCTAGTAGAAGAGCCAGATGTTTCCCTCAGGGGTTGGTGGAGACCAAACACAGATGACGATGAAGCTCAGTGACTAGTTTCCATATTAATTTAAAAAAAAGTGATGACCTTCTCAGAAAAACAGGTGGACCCTCTTTGAATTAATAACATTACCTACGTTACATCTAATATTTGCACATTTTGTGTCTCTCTGTGGTTGTTTTATGGTTCTTTACTGCAGCTTTTTGGTCATTTCGCATACGTTTCGTGGTCATTTTATATCTTTTCCATGGACGTTTGTATCTTATGTTGTCGTTTTCTGTCTCTTCTTGTTCATTTCATTTATATATAGGCTACATATATTTTCATTCATCCTACAGTGGCAGTGACGTGATCAGTAGCCGCGGGAGCATTATTTTATAGGATGCTATTGGACTATCAAAATACGCTACCCCGGAAATAAATTTCATTACACTTTTTGTACATTAGACACGTGAGAGAAGAAAACTCTTACTTAATGCCTTTATTTGATTTACAGAGGAAGAAAACCAGCTTTTTGGTCATTTCGCATACGTTTCGTGGTCATTTTATATCTTTTCCATGGACGTTTGTATTAGTATTTATTGATAGAGTAGCTTGAATCTATCGGTTTATGCGTAAAAGCAGCAGAAATCAACAGAACACCGGCGTTCATCATGATCCCTCGTTTGAACAGGAAGAAGAAGCACATCTGGTCATCGGACAGTCCTGTTATATATAGTTGGACCAACATCTGAGGTGCCACAAAAAGCTTCAACCATCAAATTTCATCAACTGAGAGAGTAGTTGAAGAGCCAGATGTTTCCCTCAGGAGTTGGTGGAGACCAAACACATTGATACAAGAGGGATGAGGAGGCTCAATGACTATAGTTTCCATATTAATTTTTTTAAAAAGTGGTGACCTTCTCAGAAAAACAGGTGTAACCTCTTTGAATTAATAACATTACCTACCCTACGTCTAATATTTGCTCATTTTGTGTCTCTCTGTGGTTGTTTTACGGTTCTTTACCGCAGCTTTTTGGTCATTTTGCATACGTTTCATGCCCCATTGTGGTCATTTTTATATCTTTTCCATGGACGTTTAGTATCTTATGTTGTCGTTTTCTGTCTCTTCTTGTTCATTTATACATTTTTTTTGCGATTGTCTGGTCGACCTTCCAACTAAAAACAACACAGAGTGCGAGCGAGACCGAGGCCTCAGCTCAGATTTGTAAATGCAGAGTGGTTCAGCCCAGTTTCTGTTCCCAGACGTGACGTACCTCTTGTCACTGTTAGCACTCGGGATGCTAACGGGCAGTAAACGCAGGCCTGATACACACACACACACACACACACACACGTATTGTACACACACATATATACACACTAGTATTTGCTCTAAAGCTGAGGTGGATGAGTTTGCTTCTCCTCCGTTCATCCACCCTGCTTCATCCTGCAGTCTTCCTCCTTCCTTCCTCCCTCCCTCTCTCTCTGCACTCTGCCCTCCCTCCCACCGGGCTACAGATGCTGCTGTCATCCCCAAACATTCCTCCATCCCTCAATCCATCCATCCATCCATCCACCCGTCTATATCCATCCCTCCATCCCTCCATCCTCCCTCTAAATAAAGGAGATAATAAATGAAAGAGAGCAGCACTCACCATGTTCTGCTCCTCTGACTGTGACAGTGAGTTATCCAGCCTGAAGCCATCGCGTCACGGTAGCGTCTTGTTTGCTCCCTCTCCTCCGCTGCTGCCGTGTGTGTGTGTGTGTGTGTGTGTGTGGGAGGAGGGGGGAGGAGGAGGATATCATCGTCACGGCAACACCAGCAGCTTGCAGCAACAGCAGCAGCACCACCAGACTGAGGGAGAGGGAGGAGGAGGAAGGGAGAGGGAGAGGGAGGAGCCTCCTGGTGCAGCATCATCATCATCATCATCCACCGATCTGAAGCCGAGAGAGAGGTTAGAGGAAAGGAGAAGAGATGATTGGTTGATCTCTCTCTCTCTGTGTTTATCATAATGTCTCTCTCCCCTCTGATGTCACATCAACTCAGTGTGTATTGAGTTAATATTGCATCGAAACAAATATGTTGAATATGAAATATGATTGTATTGATTTCATAAATTCAAAATATTTGCTTCTATCTTTTCTTTTTTTCTTCCTTTCTTATTTTTTTTTTTTACCATTGATTAATAAATCTTACGTAGCCTATGTCAGTATTTATTTACTAATATAGGTATTGGGCTGGGTATCTGCAGGAGGGAGATGTTAATGTTAAAGAATATCACTGAAAAAAGTCTTTTAGACTCACTTTGTCACTCTGCACTACTACAAACACAATAACACAATGCACAATAACTTATTTAGTAGTATTTTTGTATATATCTTTATTCTATTCTTTTATATAAATATGTGTATTTATAGTAGGCCTATATGCGTATCTTTTGCACTAGAATACTTTAATTCATTCTATTTTATTTTATTTTATTTAAATTCTTTTTGGTACCTTTATGTTTGCACCTGACACCAAGACAAAAGGGAGAGCGAGATGATTGGTTGATCTCTCTCTCTCTGTTTATCATAATGTCTCTCTCCCCTCTGATGTCACATCAACTCAGTTTGTATTGAGATAATATATAATGCATCAAAACAAATATGTTGAATATGAAATATTATTTAATCATTTTAATGATTTCATAAATACAACTGAATTTGAATAATACGGAAAAATGTAACAACATTCAAACCGGAAAAACCCTGACTGTTATTCAATCACATGGTTTCAGTCGCATTAAACAAAACTTACAGACATAATAACTGAAAATGTGTGTGGAAAAAACAATTTAGATAAACTGCTTTACGTCAAACTAGAAAAACCTTTGTCAAAACATGAATTAGTCCTAAATATTGTTTTGTTTTTTATGTTTCAAATAATATTTGGGTTATAACAATGATAGAACTACTAATATTATTATTAATAGTATTATTATGAATAAATAAATCATGAATCATCTCTGATGTCACATCACCTCAGTGTGTATTGAGATAATATTGCATCAAAACAAATATGTTGAATATTAAATATTCTTAAATCATTTTAATGATTTCATAAATATAACTGAATTTGAATAGTCATGAAGTCCATAATTAATGTAGTGTATAATGCGGATCTTTAATCAACAGGGTTTAACGGGTTCAACCCTCCCGTCCAGCAGGGGGCGGTGTTGCGTCACAAACCACGTGACCTTCCGCCATGACGGAGTTAAAAGGAGCAGGAGCGCGAGCTGAACTCATTTGTTGCCGGGGGAACCAGAGAGTCGGAGGCTAAGAAACACTAACTAACGGTAAATACTGATTTTACGTTTAATTTAGTCGTTAAATGTGAAGTTATACTGATAGTTCATAGTGTTTGAAAACGTAAAATGGCGACGTTTGACACGGATGATGAGTTTATTTAGCGGATGGTCGAGGATTGTTTTCAGCGTTTAGACTCTGAAGTTTCTCCACGTTGTTTCTCAGGAGTGTTACTGTCGAGTTTATCGTTTCTAACTCTTAATTTCTCTAATAAATCTCAATCTTACAGCGTTAGTTGGTACAATAGATGCATTTAAACCAAGTATAGGTGCTGGTTTTGATCTGAAAAGTTGATTTAATTCATAACTTAACACTGCTCGTGTAACTTAATTGAACTAATTCAGTGTTTGATGTATAAAAATGGAAAGAAAAAGACTTGGGAAGTAAAAAGTAGTGGTTTCAGCAGCATGTAGCCTAGCAACTGGACACGTGGTGCTCAACTCAAGATAACTATGATAATAGGAAACACAGCATAATACATCTAAATGGTTGAGAAAATGTTGTAGAAAAGTCTAATCTTTTACTGTAGTCAGGTTTATTTAATTTCTTTACACTTTGTATTTTTCCACGTGAGTTTTGAATTTAGTTAATTGCAAATCTATCACAACTTTATACGATTAGCCTACTTGATATCAGTGCTTTATGTAAATGTGAAGTACTACTTGGATTTAAATAAAAGCAGCTGGGATTTTCCATTTTTATGCGACGAAGGGATTATTGACTGAAGAAATGCTTATGAAATTGTTTCAGTAGTTGACATTTATGTACTGTGTGGGTTTGTCTGTTGAGAAGAGTATCAACTATGTAGGTGCTTTTTTTCCCTCATCTGTCCAAAATGAACCCACACTTTAAAAGCGTCCATTATTTAAACTCTTACATTATATTAAAGGTAGTTTTTTTTCTTCTTTTTCTCCATTTTCAGAGGTGTAATTGCGCCAAACATGGAGCACCATCACGTCTACGCTGGAAACCTGCGACATCCTCCAACCAGACGCCGTCACCTGCATCGTGGGCGAGGTTAGTGCACTGCACCGTGGGGTTTGAACTCGCCGTAAACCAACCAAGCAGCTTCCCGCGCTGTGATGACGACTTTTCCTGCCATTCGTAGTTTCCACCAGAGGTCGAAAGACCAAAGATGGCCCAATCCTTCCTTGGATGTCTGAGCGTGGTCTCTCCTGCAACAGAAGATCATAAGATACCCACTCAAATGGCTGATCAATAGTATTATTACTACTTTAGGCTTCTGTAATGCTTCTCATTCATTGGCCTTTTTTCTAGAACAGGAAGTAAAACTTGATTAAGGGCAAATTGACTTGTTACAGATGTTGAAATTTGAAATTGCAGCCTTACCCTGATTGATAAACTGAACAATCACAATTGATTTCTTCAAATTCCTTTATCTAAACATGTCAGAAGTAATGTGTGGGTGACCTCCGTGATCTTTTGTTGTGCACTGAATTGATTTTGCGCAGTTGAATGAGTAGTTTGTTCATCTAACACTGAACATCTGGCTCAACAGGAACCAGTGACCTGCAGGAACAAGATGGATGATGACACGAGTCGTACGTCAAGAAGCAGAGAGAGGGGTGGTGGCTTCACCCAACCTGTGGACAGGTGAGACAAGAGCTGCTGCTTTACCTCGGCTTCTAATCTCTCATCGCTGTGATGACGACTTTTCCTGCCATTCGTAGTTTCCACCAGAGGTTGAAAGACCAAAGATGGCCCAATCCTTCCTTGGATGTCTGAGCGACTGACAAAAGTCCAACTTGTCCTGTATCATCTCTTTGTCATAACTAACCAACTCTTTCTTGTCTCAGGGTGAACAGCCCAACGTCAAGATGGTTCAACCGAACCGTCAGCGGTGACGAGCAACACTTCTGGACCCGGTATGCATATTTTTTTTTTTGTGTAGATTTAAAGTCCAGGGGCCTCATTTATCAAAGAAGGTGTAAAAGTGCTACTAAATTGACGTACGACGAAAAGTCAAATGGCGTACACCAAAAATATTTACACCCTTTTCAGATCTATCAAACTGTGCGTACGCACAGCCGCCCGCAATTTTCATTGATAAATCACACCGGACCCAAGAAAAGTGCGGATGTGAACACGCGTCATATCCCGCCTGCTAAACAGCCCCCCCACAACCATCAATGCAAAACAGTACGTGCATATTAAGTAGCCATGTGCGCTCTGGAAACGTGTGGAATGACGTCAGTGGAAGATGGTGAAGACAACAGACGGACGGAGAGCGGAGAAAGAAGTGGAATTTCTCTGAAAGCGAGATACACGGTAACACGGCAATATCAGTCAGAAACATCATCTTGCATTGAAAGGCTACAATAAAAACAAAACTCCCAAATCTAAATGAAACAGAGCGGAGGGGGGGAGGGGGGGGGGGTCATCACCACCACCACTACTTCAAACACTGTGTACTCCGTGCTCCTCTCTCCCTCGCATACTGCAGTTCTCTGACTCTGCAGCGGCGTCGCCAATTCCTCCTGTTCCTCAAAAAGCGTGTAAATGCCGGTACGCCAGGGTCAGACTGGTCGTAAATTTCTGCACTTTCTCCCGACAGGTTTTGGTTTGATAGATCCCAAATTAGGCGGAGAAAAGTGCGTACGCACAAAACGGGGGGAAAGGGTGTGTAAAAAAAAAAAAAAAAAAAAAAAAAAAAAAGTGTATCCACAATGATAAATGAGGCCCCAGGTCGCTGTGATGACGACTTTTCCTGCCATTCGTAGTTTCCACCAGAGGTTGAAAGACCAAAGATGGCCCAATCCTTCCTTGGATGTCTGAGCGACTGACAAAAGTCCAACTTGTCTTGTAGCATCTCTTTGTCTTTGTCATAACACTAACTCTATCTCCTACTTGCTTTCAGAGTGAATGTCTCAACGTCATCATTTCCATTGACGATGTCTCAACCGAACGTTCAGCGGTGACGATCAACACTTCTGAACCCGGTATGCATGTTTTTGTATTTTTTTATTGTAAATTTAAAGTCCAGTTCGCTGTGATGACGACTTTTCCTGCCATTCGTAGTTTCCACCAGAGGTTGAAAGACCGAAGATGGCCCAATCCTTCCTTGGATGTCTGAGCGACTGGTGGAAATGGAAGCTTATTTTTCATCCGTTAACCGGTTTAACTAAACACATCTCAAATCTCTCTCTCTCTCTTCAGGCCGACTGTTGGGAGCATGTTGGAGGTCCATGTGGGAGTAGGAAACCAGATTACCTCTGAAGACGTCACACAGGTGAATACATCTGAAACAAACTGAAGGGCAACATGGCTGTAGCTGATTTAAATGAACGGGTTAGATTTTAGATAGAAACTGAGGAGTGTTGAAACTGTCTGGCTCAGTTTGATTGATTTTACTGCTGGAAATAAACTTAAATCCAGTAAACCTACTTTGGAATTACTATTAGAGTATAATTTTCCCATTAAAGATGGGATTTCCCTGTAAAGATTAGCAGGACTTTAACTTTTAAGGATAATATTCTATTAAAAGCTGTTTACTCAGCCATGATGCGTTTACATGGTTTCTGTAATTCGCTGTGATGACGACTTTTCCTGCCATTCGTAGTTTCCACCAGAGGTCGAAAGACCAAAGATGGCCCAATCCTTCCTTGGATGTCTGAGCGAATTTAAAGTGAACACATCATCTGTTCTGTTTGTGTTTTAGCTTCACCTCTAATTTCTTATTTCCTGTCTCTTTCAGGGTGATGGTCACCAGAGAGCCTGGTCATTCAAAGACCGGATCATCCGTGGTGGTGATAATAGTCGAGGTATGTATTTTTTTTAATGTATTTGAGTTTGTATGTTAAGTTCGCTGTGATGACGACTTTTCCTGCCATTCGTAGTTTCCACCAGAGGTTGAAAGACCAAAGATGGCCCAATCCTTCCTTGGATGTCTGAGCGAATTCTGATCTAGTTGATCTAATCCATTGTTAAGTTGTGTCTGGCTTTTAACTCTTGATTATTTCATCCAACAGGTTGACAAGAACTGAGCTGCACTGCATCCCATCCCTGGGAACGGAACAAGGAGGGTTTTCTTTTTTCCCCTACCCACGACCTGATTCCTTTTTCCTGCCATATCACTTTTTTTTTTTCTTTTCCTGAAGTTGTAAAATTCAAACTGTTGCAAACCAAACATCATTTTGATGGGTAAAGGACTATGGCAAATAAGGGATCGCTGATTACTTCCACCGAATGAAATTGTTTGCTTTGTTTCAACAATATTGTAATAAATCTTATTGAAATGTATCCTGGCTCATCCATGTTTTTATCCTTGACTCAATTTCTAATTGAATGTGTGTCATTTGCCAGCCCTTGATATAGTGTTGTGGCAGTGTAACACACCAAACATACTGAGGATGAATGAATCATTGTGATTTTAGTCATAAATCCATGGACTCACTCTTTCTAGGTTGTTAGTGGTGTAATGTGAAGAATATTGTCTTGGCTGACTTTATTGGATCTTCAATTATGGCTAGAACACCACATTATCTGAATATTAATCCTTTGTGGCCAGTTGATTAGAGATGCACTATCACACTGGTTTTATCAACACGATAGCAGAGTTGACTTAAGTGCTACTTATCGTTAATGTTATGACTTGATCTCACCTCGATAAAAACCTCTTAACTCCACAGTGCGTATTATTATGGGGTAGTCTGTTGTCATGGGAAGTGAATTGTCCCTCCTCGTCCTCCGTAGCCTCGTAGCAGCAGCTGCTGTCAAAGCAAAGCGGTGCTAACGGAGCTGCCGCCGGTTCGTCGGCTCGGCTAAGTTAGCTTAGCTTAGCTTAGCTGGCACCGGTAGAAAAAACAAAACAAAGGGATGGCGGGCGTGCACCCCCAGGTGAGTGAATGAACACGAGTTATTAACCCAGTTATTAACACTCCTATGTGAATTGTCGCGGTTTATACCTTTAAAACAAGGTGTAAATGAAGAGAAACGGCTGCTAGCGGCTCTCTAGCTAGTTACCTAGCTGGTTCAGGTCAGCTGCTGTCTGTCTGTCTGTCTGTCGCTACTCCACCACTGTTTCAACGTGGCAACACAGTCGCGTCATCATCAAACATATGGAACGCTGCCGGCGTTCGAATTTAGAATTTAGAACGTTGGAAGCGGTGGATGGAACGGTTTGTTTTGGTTCTGACCCACATTGGTAGCCTAGTGTGTGTGTGAGTGTGTGTGTCCACTGAGAGCTGCTGCTGCTGCTGCTATTTCTGTCCCCTGTCCCTGTGTTGTTGTTACAGGACGACCTGCTGAAGATGACTCACAGGGAAAACTGGAAGTGAGCACTTTAATGTTTCTTATTTTGTATTTTTTTTTATTACAAATTCTGGAATAGGACATTGAACGCAGCACTTTACCTCTGTTAGTTCATCTGTATCCCACCACACCCCCCTCTATAATATACTGTGTGTGTGTCTGTTTGCAGGGTGCAGCATGAGCGTCTCCACGTGAAGCACCGCGGGCACGAGGCCATGCACGCCGAGATGGTGCTGATCCTCATCGCCACGCTGGTGGTGGCTCAGATCGTCCTGGTGCAGTGGAAGCAGCGGCACCACCGCTCCTACAACGTGGGTGATGCTGCTGGGGACGGAACGGGACACATTTATCACCTCGCACTTCCTCTAAAAACTGTAGTTTGTTCCCCTAAATAACCTCTAAGTGTTAAAGAAGTTCAGTTTCCTGTCATTTACCAACACAAAATCTGTAGAAACACATAGATCAACACTGTGATTTCTGTAGCATTATCACCAGTGTGTGACACAACTGTATAGCACCTTTTAAAGACAGTACTTTGACCATACAGAACAGAGATATGGTCAGAAATAGGTGATTGAAGGAGGATCAAGAATATGAGGGGGAAAAAAAGACAACAGCACATTAATGTAAGCCTATGAACATGAGTTCCAAGTAGTGACATAAGAGAGATTTTTGATCAATGCCAGAGAAGGAGGAGTTGTAGTTTGTCAGTCTTGTATCACTTCAAATAGACTAAAACTAGGTTAAAACTGCTTTCCACTAACCTAAATCCAGTGCAGTCTAATAAAGTCGTGATAAAATAAAACCCTCAGTCCTTCACGAGGTTGTACAGTACCATCCAGTTTTTGTCATTTAAATTTTAAAGAAGCTGCAGTCCAGACTGACACGTATCTAATGTATACGTTGAGTGTATTAAACCACAGCTGTCTGCTCCACAGCTGGTGACTCTGGTCCAGATGTGGGTGGTCCCTCTGTACTTCACCATCAAACTGTACTGGTGGAGGTTCCTGTCCATGTGGGGGATGTTCTCCGTCGTCACCAGCTACGTCATCTTCAGAGCCACTCGCAAGCCGCTGTCCTGCAGGACGCCCAGGTCAGATACTACTCTACTACTCTACTACTCTACTACTACTACTACTCTACTACTCTACTACTCTACTACTACTACTACTGCTTTTGTTAGTTGTTGTCGTCTCCATCAGTCCAGCTTAGGGATGGGAATCGAAAACCGGTTCCTCCGGTTCCAATTTGGATCAATTCCTGGAATCGTGTGCGTGTCTGCTTAACGATTCCCTTATCGATTCCGTTTGGTTCAGAAACTCGCGCATTTGCAAAGAAAACACAAACAAACAACACACGCTGTGTTCGGGTCAGAACAAAGCAAACACGGTGTGGAGGCAGAAGCCTCAGTCTGGGGGTTGAGTGGTGTGACAGCATCGCCTGTCGCATCTAACCCGGCCGACACTGTGTAGTGTGGACACGTGGGCTGCTCTCACGTCAAGAGTTGATGTCGCTGTTTACTGGATTGTTATTTTTGCAGCGTCTCCCCGCCGCGACCCGCTGGGCCGGTGTGTTCCTGGCTTTAGTTGATCAGCTCCAGGTGTTTTACAGCTGTTCTACCTGGAGCCGATGTACACAGCGCCCACAAAGACCCGTTATTCTACCGGACTGAACGATTAATGACGTTGCGTTAAAACCAATCATCATTATAAATGAGGGTGCTTAGTGTTTATATCCACGTGTCACCGTTAGTAAAATAAAGTTAGTGAGGTGTCTGCGTGGAGCGGAGCTGGTGACAGTGACGTTTTCTCATCACTAAACGTGTAAGCCACCTCCGGTCCTCCCTCCCTCACCTCGTGAGGACAGGACAACGTCTCCTGAACAGGCTACATGTCTATTCTTTGTGTTTTTCTCTCTTCGCCTCGTTTCAGGTTTTGCTCGTAGCCACGTGAAATGGTAGCTGCGCCCTGTGTCTTTTCTCTCGCTCACTCCGCATAAAAACGAACGTTATGAAAACAATAACTAGTGAGAAGATACAGATGCGTAAAAACCATGAAATGGAAACATTGTTAAATTCCTCCTGTGATCACAGCTGCCCCACAGCCACAGTGGTCTAGTGTTAACCTGTCCAGGCAGGTCGGTCCTGGAGCCATTAATGCAGTGTTTTCAACCTTGGGGTTGGGACCCCATGTGGGGTCGCCTGCAATTCAAATGGGATCGCCTTAAATGTCTAGTAATTGATAATAAAAAAAATAATAATAATTAAATAAACTAATTAGGTATTTTTCTTTTCTTTTCTTTTCTTTTCTAACACCACATACAATCTTTGTTTGTGATGTCAAAATGGGGTCATGAGCCAAAAAAGGTTGGGAACCACTGCATTAATGCAAACAAACCCATTTCTCTTTTATTCCCTCGTATGTGTATTGTATTATTTGAACTAAGATGAAGTGTGATGATGATGATTTAAATTGACATGCCTGAAATAAACAAATTGATTGATTGATTGATTCCCTCACCCAATGAGAATCGATAAGGAATTGAATCGATCATTGAATCGGAATCGCTAAATTCTTATCAAGTCCCATCCCTCGTCCAGCTGGTGTTGGTTTGTTGCAGCGTTGTGTTGAAGTTGATGTTGGTTCTTGTCGTCTCTCAGGATGGTTTACAAGTGGTTCCTGTTGATCTACAAGCTGAGCTACGCCGTGGGCGTCCTGGGCTACCTGGCCATCATGTTCACCATGTTCGGCTTCAACGTCTTCTTCAGGTCGGCTGCTGCTGCTGACACACACACACACACACACACACACACACTCGATGAGCCAAAAGGTCGTTTGATGAGTCGAAACCTGCAATAAAACGTGAAAAGTACACTGCAAAAACTCAAAATCTTACCAAGAAGAGTTATTTCTAGTTCTAATGTCATTTCTAGTCAAAACTAATCTCATTACATTAAAATAAGACTCCTCACATGAAAAGTGACTTGTTTTTAAACACTTTTTACTTCTTTCAAGCATGTTTTCACTTGAAATAAGTAGAACATTTTGATAGTGGAGCAAGTTTTTCTTTCTTATTACAAATACAAAGAACCTGCTTTCACTGGCAGATTTTTCTACTTATTTCAAGTGAAAATTATAAAAACAAGTTGGTTTTTAGGTGAGGAGTCTTATTTTAAGTGGAAAGAGATTAGTTTTGACTAGAAATGAGACATTTTGACAAGAAATAAGACAAATATTCTTGGTAAGATTTTGAGTTTGTGTACTTGGTTGCTACACTGTGATGTCAGCGCCTTCACAGCAGTTTGGAAAGCTTTCTCCAGATGCTGGATGTGTAAACATGTACAGTGCGTTTATAATCTATAGTTACTAAGACAGGACTGTCTTCTTGTGTGTGTGTGTGTGTGTGTGTATGTGTGTGTGTGTGTATAGGATCAAGGCGGAGGACTCTATGGACGTAGGCGTGATCATGCTGTTCTACGGCCTTTACTACGGCGTCATGGGCAGAGACTTCGCTGAGATCTGTTCCGACTACATGGCTTCTACGATCGGGGTAAAACTCTCACGACTCCTCAACGTTTACGTGCAAAGATATGAACGAATAAGAAGCGTCAAAATGTGTTTTTAGTGTTTTTACACACTACATCCAAATTTACAGCACCCGAAATGATGGGAATTGTAGTGAAAGTATGACAAAGATGAATCGTAATGGGAATGGCTAGTGTGACGTCATGAATCACTTCCGTGTCCAAGCCCCTGTAATGTGCAGAGGGACGAGGTCACAGCTGTTTCCTTCGTCCCCACAGTGACTCCCGACACTTAAACCTGAGCTGCTTCTCTACTGAAAACTAGGGTTGTGAACGATAAACCGATGCGACCAGATATTCGGTTTAACAAGTGAGAGATTCGGCTGTATCGGTAGCAGCCTCCTGAATCGATACAAATTAGCCATGAATTCCTAGATGAATCGGTTGTAGAGTCATGAACCGGTTATCGCTATGGGCTAGAGTGCTTAGCCGTTAGCGGTGTCTTTAATAGCTCATAAATCAATCAACGGGCCACGTATAAACATTTTTTTTCCTGCAAATATCTTTGTTACAACACGATTCGCTAACTGGAGTAGTTTCATGTTGTGTCCAATAACGGAGGGGACGGGGGGTTTAACAGATGACGTCCTGATGTTAGCTTTGCTGCTGCTATTAGCACACTCCCCATCCAGGAGCTGCTCCTGTCTCTGCTGCCTGCTACAGGTAGACAACCTGGTCCGACCTGCGGGTGTTGAACACTGGACCCGACGTGGAAGCATAGACTAGGCTATTAATGAGCGATAACTCTAAACCCGGCTGAAAAAAAGCAGCCGTCTTCGCTGTAATCGCCGCGACCGGCAACTACGTTTCGACGTATATTTTGATATGAGCGTTAGCTGCTGTTAGCCACCGCCTGTAGCTCAGCTAGTTAGCTTCATCGATAAACAAACGTAATACGTAGCAGTCTTGTTGCTAAGGCAACTCCGCTGCCAGCCCCTGGAAGAACCGGTTCTTAGCTCTGACCCAGCAAGGAGTTGGTGCTGAACCAAGAACTGGTGCTGAGCAGGCACTGGCTCCGAACCAGCACCGGAACCAGCTCGGTGGAAAAGGGCTAATTACAAAAACGTTCTCACAGATATTGGTCCATGTCAAAGAATAAATACATTGACATGTGATTTTGTTGTTATTCTCTTTTTCTTCTTTCTTTTTTTTGCCAGTGCTTTAAAGCAACAATGCTTGGGGATATATTTGAAAGAATATTGTAGTACTACTGTAAGATAGTCACTTTCATAGAATTCTTTATTTTATAAAATATCTAGCCTACAACAAATATTAACCGTAGAATCGAATCGTCCTACACTGTATCGAATCGGATCGAATCGGTCTGTATTAAAAGGATATATCGTTTTTGAATCGAATCGTAATCTGTGTATCTAGATTCATATCGAATCGTTTATCACAGAGAGATGTGCAACCCTACTGAAAACCTCTGACAAGTCAAACTTTAGGATGTGTTAGAGGACTGATTCATCTGTCTAACCATCTATGACACCTGAGACGGTAAACACAGCTGATCGATCGAAATGAATCACTGAGTGAATTTACTTGCAGTCATTGAAAACAGCTGCTTCTCGGTCAAAGTCAGACGTGACCTCAAGATTTTATGCAGTTCTGTTCGGTCATACAAGATGTAGCCTACATGCTGACAAAGTCATAGGACAAAGTTAGGCATATGTGCTCGGAGAAAATTGCTTTGTGACTTTCGTCCCATGTTACGTTCATCTTCTCTCTCTCTCTCTCTCTCTTTTTTTTTTACAGTATATATATTTATGCTATATTGTGCATTGAATTCATATACATTAATATATATGTTTATTTATTCATAAATGAAAGCTCCCGCGGTGTTTTTGACCCGGCTCTGCCTGTTGTTTCTATACTGAATATCCTGCGATTGGACACGGAAGTGATGTTTTAGAATGTGATGACGTAGCCTCTAGCCATTCCCATAGCACTTCACAGATATTTGCACTAACTGTATTGAATGAACACACTGTTGTCCTTGTGTGTGTGTGTGTGTTTCCAGTACTACAACAAAGGGGGGATGCCCAGCAGGAGCCTGACCAACGACATCTGTGCCGTGTGTGGTCAGAGGATCCTGGTGGACGTGGAGGAGGAGGGGTTCATAGAAGACACCTACCAGCTGTCCTGTGGACACATGTATCCTTTACTTTATTTGTTTATTTAGTCGGGACAGTACATATTAATGAACAGTGAGTGCTAGAGTACCCACAGTAAATACACCGGATTTAGCACATGCGCTAAATTACATCCGTAGTCCCCAAAACAATACAACAATTAACATAAAAGTCCATAAAGACGGAGGACCAGTAGATAACAGAAAAGGTACATAGTTACAGGGTTGGGCATGATTCTTTAAATTGTAAAAAAAAAAAAATATAATCTATATAGCTGCGATTTAACATGATTCATTGAAATATAAAAATATATATATCTATACAATTGCAATTGACATGATTAATCGAAATATAAAAATATATCTATTAGGGCTGTCAGAGTTAACGCGTTAATCGCGATGAGATTAATTAAAAAATTAACCCGATTAAATTTTTTAATCGCGGTTAATCGCGGCCCATTTTGTCCTCTGTCTGCTGGACTGGAGGACTGGAGTGTGGGACCTCCAGTCCAGTAGGTGGCGGTAAGGCACCTTCAAGTTGGTTGCTACACAAATATACACAGTCTAACATATATCCACAGCTCCATCCATTGATTTTTTGACGGCTTCGTTGTCAACAAATGCACATGGCCATGTATTGATTTTTTTGACGGCATCGGTTGTCAACAAATGCACATGGCCAGGCAGAGACGTAGCAAAGTAAAGGGCAATTTCCACTGGATGAAATTCGTTTCAATTCTGTGTGAGTTTCATGCATCATGTGTTATGATTAGGTAGGCCTACTAGGTCTGGTCTAAAAGTTGTTTGTCTAGAGATTATAACACTTTGGAGTGTTGAAAGTCCAAAGCGCCATATATAATATTTTTAATAGAGATTAATCGCGAGTTAACTATGGAAAAAATGCGATTAATCGCGATTAAAAAAATTAATCGTTTGACAGCCCTAATATCTATACAGATGTGGCTGACATGGTTTGTTGAAATATAAAAATATATATCTATATAGTTGTGTATGTATCCTCCAAGCACTCAGATGAGCTGTTTGCAGACTGTGTCTATATATATGTATATATTTTAAATTATTTTCAGTCTTTCTGCCTTAACTCCCCCTCCTCAACCAGATTCCACGAGTTCTGCATCCGCGGCTGGTGCATTGTGGGTAAGAAGCAGACATGCCCGTACTGCAACGAGAAGGTTGACTTGAAGCGGATGATGAACAACCCGTATCCTTCCATCGTCCCTGAGTTCATTCTCTAAATATAAAGTTGACAAAGGGATAGTTCAACATTTTAACAAATTGGCCCATTGCCAGTTGTGAGCTGCACATTCACCACGCTATGAGATAATAACACAACGTTACCAGACAGAGTTGTTTTAGAGGGAAATGCAGACACTGTTGATGAAAAACTGTCCCTGAAGGCAACGTGCATCAGCTGGTTTTGCATGAATTTCCCTCTAAAACAACTCTGTGTGGTAACGTTGTGTTATTATCTCATAGCGTGGTGAATGTGCAGGCCACAACTTGTCCACCAGAGCGTTGTGGAGTTGTTGGATTGTGTATTTGATGATTTTGATGAGGGAAACCAACAAAGAAATCCCATAATGAGCCTCCGTAGCGTAGCTCTGAGCAGCTCACGGCTCTGCTCCGCCGTTCTAAAAACAGCTTGCACCGACAATTAAAGGTAACGAACCTACTGCTATGACTATAGGGATTACGGCAATGGGCCAATTTGCCAAAATGTTGAACTATCCCTTTTAAACACGTCAAAAATCAGCCATAACGTGTGCAACCAGTTAAATTTTTTACCACAGTACATCACCGTTAAAACGGTCCGTGTCTGGAATCGCTCCTTAACTCCTCCACCTGTCGCCAGCTGGGAAAAGACACACGTCCTCTACGGGCAGCTGCTCGACTGGCTCAGATACCTCGTTGCCTGGCAACCCATCATCATCGGTATCGTCCATGGAATTAACTTCTCACTTGGCCTCGAATAGATGGATCGGCCTCGAGGAGTGACGACGCCGTAGGAAGGTCTGGACGTCAAGTCGAGTGTGAGAGAGACGTTAACGTTTGGCAGCAAAGTGTCAAAGTCAGCGGAGGAAAAGGAAGAGGAAGAGGAACTGACTCGAGCTGCTGCTGCTGCTGTCGTCTTATGTTTCGTCGGTGCTTGTTCTTGGACCGAGCGCTTGCAAAAAAAAAAGAAAAGAAAAGCAAAGTTTGGTTTGGTGCAGGGCGATCTCAGCCGGTCTTTGGGAATACCGTGATCCCAAAGCTGCTGCCAACTAAACTGGAACAGAAACATCGAAGCACAGGTCAAGTATTTCATCTTTTCCAAACAGAAGAAAGACGTGTCCAGTTTGGAACTTGTTGAAACACTGTCTCTTGCATGTCGACCATTGCTTTATTTTGTATTGTCATAAAAATGTTTGGTTTTTTAAATTTTTTTTTTTGTATTATTTTTATTCTTTTCCCGAGCACTGCTCACTGCTGGTCTGGTCTGTCGGCACCACTAATAAGTTTCTACTCCAACTATTTGTTTTACAAGACTTGATCTACATTTTTGAAACGGCCACAGCTCTTTGCACTTCGATTACGACTCTGTCCGGGAGTTGGTGGTACACACACACACAGACACACACACACACACACACACACACACACACACACACACACACACACACACAAAACCTGTTTACATGTCGAGTTTGTTTCTTTGTTTGTTACTTATAGGTTTTTATTTGGGATGTCTGTTTTATAATCTTAATTTGTATGAAGCTAAAGTTGACAGTCAGTGGTCGACTTTTAAGAACCGCCGGCCTGCTAATATACTTGTTGATGATTGTCACTCTCAACTGTCTGGTCAATGCAAAAATGCATTCTGGGATACCGTGCTGTATCCCTCAGTGTTAACGTTAGCTTGGTAATAATAATGGCCTACTTAAAGCAGAAGTAAGCGATCCGGTCGTTTTGGCTAATGCTGCGTTCCAGGCAGGCTTTTGAAACCGTAAATTACAGCTTCAAGTCACGACTTACGACTTTGTAGCGTTCCAGGCAACCCACTCGCGTTTCTCCGACCTGTTTTACCTGTGAAAGTCACTATAACGGCCACTCGTAACTTCTGACCCGTGAACTCGTACCAGATCAAACTGATACAACTTCACAGGTCGGAAAAACATGAGTTACGATGCCGTTCTCTCTCCTCATTGGATAAAAACTGTAGGATACGATAAATGTTTTCTCTTCGGCTCAGAGCAGAGGGACTGACAGACCCGTGTTTCAGACCAAACACTCTATGTAAGTGATTGCTGTCGGAAGATATAACTATTTAAGACTTATATTAACACAAACATATCACTTACTTCTGCTTTAATCATTCATTAATTAGGTCTTATACAGTACACACTCCATAAAGTAAAGCAGGTGAAGTACGTTGTGCCAGATCTGAGTGAACTCTTGCATGTTCTCCATAATGACAGTAGCCACTCTCCAAACTGTCCGTTTTTGTTTTTTTTTTGTTATTTTGTTTTGTTTATCAGATCCATGAAATGTTCTCCCATTCATCAGGAGGAAATCTTTCTTTTGCCAAATCAAGTAGATGTTGCTTTCTTATCAAGACTGCTGCTATTAACTTTATACTGAATAAATCTAACTACAAATGGAAAAAAAAATCTCTGCCTGTCTTTCTGTGTGTCACTTTTAACCCTCTATGGTACGCTGCATTATGATGCCAGTGGGGGAAAAAATGTTTGGAGTGTTTTTATGTCTCAAAATAGAATAAATAAACATAATCTAAAGACATTTTTAAAAATTATTTATTTTTGGAAGTTTTTGGGATTTGTTGCCTGTAGCCAGTCTCTGTAGACTTTCACCTTCACTGGCCTCATCCTCATCCGAATTCTCATTCTCATCTTCCTCATCATCATCATAATAGCCTGATGTTTACTTTGCTGCATCCGAAATCACATTTATTAAGGATAAAAAACAAAATTATGATGGATTATATGTTTTTGAACATTATATTTACACCTAAACACACACTACCATAGTCTCATAATGCAATATTGATTCCATAATGGTCCACTGTCGCCTCAAGGCAACACTGCAATTTTCTATAATGGTACGTTGTTGCTTTCGGGCAACAGGTGCATTTTAACAAGATTCCATTATTTAATAAGTAAATAAATTGCATGTAACTATTAAAAATTTAACTTTACTAATCTATTAGTGTAAATATATATTTTTCCAGATGAAAAGGGGCCAGGAAGTTACTTTCAGACCGTTTTAGTGGAGCGAAATGGCAAACCTGTTTCCTTTGAAAAAGTCTGTAAAAAAGGGTTTCAGTGGCTTCTTGAAAGTCATGTGATAAATTAAAGCATTGTTAGTGGTTCTCTAAGGTCTCCTCTCTTTTTTAAAGTATTACAGCATTAAATGGGATGAATTGTGGAGATGTGACAGGCCAAAAAGTGGTATGTCGCCTGAGGGCAACATGGGACCATAGAGGGTTAAGGTTGACAGTTGGTGGTTCAGTGTAGCCTATATTTGAACCCGCTGATTATGAACAAGCTGTAGCCTCAGGGTAATCTCCGGTCACGGTGGTGGAGTAAATGTCTTATCACACAGCAATGCATCAACTTTGCATGGTCACATCTTAACACTCTGCCAGCAAAGCAGAACAGCACTGTTCTGTCTATCTTCATCTTTGCACCCACTCAGACGTAATAGTTTATTTTAACCACCACACGAGTGAGAAAGTGGCTTGTGTCATGTTCGTGTTCCAAGGATGAGGCCGTGTTGATAGCAAGTAACTTAGTTTAATGTCTCACGTTCTTAACAACATACATGTGGCTCCATGCAGTCTTGCTCTACCCAGTTATATGGTACGGTAAGCTGACTACTAACCAGTACTGCCGCCTAGCGGTCAAACATGTAATAACATCTAATCATAACATCCCCCCTTTTCTAAGGTAAAATGCATTAACATGAATCATCACATTAGCTGTGTCAGTTATTTTAACCATTTCTCATTCAGCATAACTCTGCAACACATAAGCAGTATAAACAGTTTATATCAGATTGCATAACTCATATCTAAGCCAACACTAGACCATTTAGAACACATTCACAACATCAATCAATATACATTTTGTTCAACATCTTTAACATGCATATTGAATTTTCTTTGTTTATAAGTTCAGTCTATCAGGCTTTCTGATTTCTCTTGTGGACCTTCTTAACTCAGGTTCGCTTGGAGTAGGTGTGTGAGAGTCAGTGTTACAGTCCATAGCAGGTGTGGGAGTTACCTGAGATTCACCACAGGTTACACTGAGCTCACCAACAGTCCCTTGAGGAGTCTTTAACAGACTGCGACGATTGCGTCTGAGGAGTTGTCCATCATCAGTTTTCACCGTGTACGATCGTGGAGCAACTTCTTGCAGGACAGTTGCTTTTGTACTCCATCCATCAGCATCCTCAATCCTGACTGTGTCGTTGTTAGTCAGTGGAGGGAGATGCTTGGTTGTTCTGTCATAGAATGACTTTTGCATCATTTTCTGTTGTCGTAGCTTATGTTCAATCTTTGAGTGATTCTTTTGCTTTAATTTGTCATTTTGATGACTCGGCAAAGTTGTTCGTAGCTTCCTCTTCATCAGCAGTTCAGCTGGTGACAGGCCGCACTGAAGAGGTGATGCTCTGTAGCTCAATAAAGCCAGATAGGGATCCGAGTCACTGTCAGCTGCTTTCTTTAGGAGTTGCTTGAGAATGTGAACTCCTTTTTCAGCTTGCCCGTTTGACTGTGCATAGTGTGGGCTTGACGTCACATGCTTGAAATCATATTGCACTGCAAACTTCTGCCATTCTTTGCTGCTGAAGCAGGGGCCATTGTCGCTCACCACGGTGTGTGGGATGCCATGCCTGGCGAAGATAGATTTAGCATGTGTTATGACACAAGTTGATGTTGAGCTTGCTAGTAGCGCCATCTCAGGGAAGTTTGAGTAGTAATCCATTACCACTAAATAGTCTTTACCTCTGAGATGAAACAAGTCCATTCCTACTTTGTGCCATGGTGCTGTTGGCACCTCAGCTACCACCATAGGCTCTTTGCTCTGCTTGTTCCTGTGTTTCTGGCATGTTTCACATTTACTTATAAGTGTTTCAATGTCTTTGTTCAGTCCGGGCCAGAAAACCGTGTCTCTCGCCCTCCTTTTGCACTTTTCAATGCCGAGATGGCCTTCATGTATCCTGTGCAACATGTCCATTCTCAAAGCCCGTGGAATAACAATCCTGCCCTTTTTCAACAGCAGACCATCCACAGTACTAAGCTCACCTCTGACCTGGTAAAATTGTGGACATGAACCAGCTGGCCATCCCTCATCCATGTTCTTCATGACATGCTGTAGCTCAGCATCCGTTGCTGTAGCCTCCGCTATTTGTCTTGACTTTGTGTCCGACACAGGCAGTGTAGCCGACACCATGTTCACGTGACACTGTATGTCCTCGTCCGTCGCACTCACACTGTCCCCTGTAGTTGCTCTGGATAGGGCATCAGCAAGGACTAGGTGTTTACCTGGAGTATATATCAGTTCAAAATCATACCTCTGCATCTTCATCATTAACCGCTGAATCCGTGGAGACATTTCATTCAGATTCTTTTTGATGATGGCAACCAGCGGTCGATGATCAGTTTCGACTGTGAAAGACGGCAGGCCGTACA
Organism: Trachurus japonicus; assembly: GCF_045865225.1. Taxonomy (NCBI): domain Eukaryota; kingdom Metazoa; phylum Chordata; class Actinopteri; order Carangiformes; family Carangidae; genus Trachurus; species Trachurus japonicus. The sequence goes on from NC_140924.1 coordinate 4,946,550, forward strand.
CGTAGCTATGAAACCGCTCCAAACCATACGCCAGTCCCAAACATTCTTTTTCGATCTGAGCGTATCGGCATTCAGTTTTTGTCATAGCCCGAGATGCATAGGCTACCGGTTTCCAGTGCTCACCCTCAGCCTGGAGTAGAACGGCACCAATACCATCTTTGGAAGCATCTGTAGACACTTTTATCCTCTTCGTGTGGTCATAAAATGACAACACAGGTGCTGTGCTCAGTGTGTCCTTGAGTTTTTGCCACTCATGCTCATGTTTCACTGTCCATTTAAACTCACAGTCCCTGTGCAGAAGCTCTCGTATGCATGATGTCTTTGCTGTCAGATTGGGAATGAATTTACCTATGAAATTCACCATCCCCATGATGCGTAGCACCCCTGTCTTGTCTGTGGGCCTTGGCATGTTCTGTATTGCATGTATTTTGTCTTTATCTGGCTCGACACCACGTGCAGACAGCTTGTCTCCCAGGAAGAGGATCTCTTGAACGCCAAACTCACATTTACTCTTGTTGAGTTTCAGTCCATACTTTTGTATGCGTTCCATAACTCTGTTCAGCCTCTCGTTGTGCTCTTGGGCTGTGGAACCCCATATGATGATGTCATCAATGTAGACTCGAACTCCATCCAAGCCCTCAATGATCTGCTCCATCGCTCTGTGAAATATTTCAGGTGCTGACTTGATTCCAAAAGGCAGTCTGAGAAAGCAGTATCTGCCGAAGGGCGTATTAAAGGTACAGTACTTGGTGCTGCTTTCATCCAGTTTCAGCTGCCAGAAGCCTTGTGAGGCGTCAAGCTTTGTGAAGTATTTGGCACCTGACATTTCACTGATGATCTCTTCACGTGTAGGTATTTGATAATGTTCACGCTTTATGCTCTCATTTAAGTCTTTAGGGTCCATACATATTCTCAACTCACCATTCTTTTTCTTTGTGATGACCAGTGAGTTGACCCAGTCTGTAGGCTCATTAACCTTTTTGATCACTCCTAGCATGATCATTCTGTCGAGTTCTTTCTTTAGGCAGTCTTTCAGTGGCGCCGGAACTCTGCGTGCTGCATGCACAACTGGTTGGGCTCCTTCTTTCAACTGTATTTTATATGTGAAGGGCAAAACACCAAAACCCTTGAAAACATCTGAAAAGTTCTGAACAATTGTGTCCATACAGTCAGTTGTTGGGTTTATGGTTGGAACAATGCGATGCACTCTTTTCACAAGCCCCAGTTCTTCACAGGCTCTGTCACCAAGAAGTGATTCACGTCCCTCATTCACAACAAAGAAGAATAGGTGGTGCACTTTTCCTTTAACTGTGACACTCAACCTGCATGTGCCCAAACATTTGATTGGCCGCCCATTGTAGTCTTTCAGTCCAGATTCTTTTCTTTTTATTTGTGGCTTATTTTTCATTGCCTTCACATCACACATGCTTATGAGATTTGCTTTGGCAATCTCATGGTGACTACAGTCCCATTTATCATTAGAGGAGCTATCCACTTATCTTCTGTAGTGACATCATTTACATTGTCTGGCTTATTTATTTGTTCACTTTCACAATTTACCATTCCAACAAAGAACGTGTCACTGAGATCAGGCTCGTCTATTAAGTTTACAGTTTTTTCTTTTTTCCACTCTTTCCGTTTGGAGAAGCATTGTTTAGCAAAATGATTCTTGCCTTGGCAACTGGAGCATTGCTTACCAAACGCTGGACACTGTCTAGGCTTGTGCTGTGAGCCGCAGCGCTTGCAGTTTGTCATCACGTCCTCCTGCTGTGCAGGCCGGGTCTGTGTGCGCCGTCTCCGCTGATACGACACTGCTCCAACCGCTGCCGCGCTGTCGCTCTGCGCCGAGGCGACTGCAGACATCTCGCTGAACGTCCTCACGTGCCTTTGGGACAGCTCACTGGCCTGGCAGATCTTAATGGCTCCTGCCAGCGTCAGCTCCATCTCCCGTAGTAGCCTCTCTCTGACCTTTTTATCCCCCACGCCGTAGACAATCTGGTCCCGGACCATGGAGTCACTCAGCGTTCCGAAGTTGCAGGACTGCGCCTTTAGCCGCAAGTCCGTCAGGAAGCTATCGAAGGGCTCATGCTGCCGCTGTGTACGAGACCGAAACACGTACCTCTCGTACGTCTCGTTCTTCTTCGGAGAACAGTGAGCATCAAACTTGCTAAGCACTACATCCAACTTTTCATTATCTTCAGGACTGTCAAACACGAACGTGTTAAATACTTCTATGGCCTGTGGTCCTGCTATCGTTAGCAGCAGCGCTACCTTTCTTGCCTCCGGCTTTGCCTCGAGTCCCGTAGCAGCAACATAAAGGTGAAACCGCTGTTTGAAGGTGCGCCAGTTCTCGTCGACATTCCCCGTTAGTTTCAAACTTTCCGGTGGTTTTAAATCCATGTCGTTCATTCGAGTTTACTCCTGGTACCATGTCATGTTCGTGTTCCAAGGATGAGGCCGTGTTGATAGCAAGTAACTTAGTTTAATGTCTCACGTTCTTAACAACATACATGTGGCTCCCATAGACTGTAAAAAGAATGGACGTAGCGTCCGTGACGTCACCCATTGGTTTGGGGGAGTCTGTTTTGTGCCGCTACTACGGGGGTTTGAGCCGCGCCATGTTGGATTCTACTTGCCATATTTGGAGCGGTGCGGCCGTTGGCCGGCCGAGAGCCCGCCCACTGGCCTCGTAGCAGCGGTCGCCGGACCTGTCACTCAACGGTTCTGCGCCCTAATTGGCCAGAACTTTAAACCTAATAATAGTAAAACGGTAGAGTTTTAAAAAAATTCACCCCCCTCAGAGTGTGTGCGGGGGTAGAAACTATTGGTTGAGACCAAAAAAATGAAATGTACCAGGCTGTAAATATGTTTTTTTAAGCTGTAAAATCGGCTATTTTAACATGGGGCTCAATTGGAGTTGCTCCCTTCTGGAGCCAGCCCCCAGCGACAGCCCAGGGGATTGCAGGTTTTTGAATGCGGAAGTGAGCTTCACTCCTCAGACCGACAACTGCCCCCTTGGTGGCTCCATGCAGTCTTGCTCTACCCAGTTATATGGTACGGTAAGCTGACTACTAACCTGTACTGCCGCCTAGCGGTCAAACATGTAATAACATCTAATCATAACAGCTTGTTGTCACTCAATTGTTATAGTTGGTAAATTGTTGTCAACACAACATTATTCTACAGTAGCAATGGAATAAATCATTTGGTAATTGTTTATATTCACTCAATGGAGTTAAATCCCCCCTCTATGAGCATTATACTGTCCTTTTAAATCTATTTCAGATTAAATGTATCAGTTTCAATCAGTCAATCAGTTTGGACAGTGAACTATAGGGGATCCTAACATTTCAGCTCTGAGTGACACCTATATTATTAGGTGCAGCAGCTAATGGGGATGTTAATCTTAATCAAATCAAATCAAATTTTCCTCGTAAAAAATCGCTGAACGCTTTGCCGGACATGACCAGACATGACCAAGTAAATAGAATGTTCTAGTACTAGTTAGTTTTCCTGCTGCGTTCAAGACAACTCGGGACAAACGAGCTCCGCATTGTTAAAAAAAAAAAGAAATGAATTGAACGGCGTCAAAACATGGCGGCCCCTCATCGTCAATGGCAACAAAATAATTTTGCTTTTGCTTCTAAAATAAACATGAATTGCAGGCAGCTGCATGTATTTTTAGTGTTCAGCCAACTGCAACAATATACCAAACTTCTTTCGTGCACCCATATTCTTTCTCTTCGATAACTAATTTATTTATTTATTTATTTATTTATAATAGCATTGAAAATACAAACTGTCAGTGACAACAACAACAGCAATACACATGAAAAACAGGCACGGTGTAGAGTGCAAACATAACAGTAAGGAATCATGAAACAAAAAAGTAAATCAAGGCAAATAAATAAAGTAGGCTACTAGTATTATTTCCCAGGCATACATGTTCGACAAAAACAGAGCAGCAAAACATAAGTTAAATTTAAATAGCTTAGAAGAGAAGGAAACGAGAAATATTTAGACTTAACTTTTTTTGCATTCTTTTTTTAAGGGATGAAAAGAATAACTTAAACTTGTTAATGAAACAAGAAAAGGAAGGTTTAGAGTTCCTCCGTTTTGCACAATGGATATAATTACCCAAGATTATAATAACATGAATAGTGTCAGAAACAGCCATGGTTAGATCCTCGATATAAGTTTCTGGGCTGGAGTTCCGACTTCCGAGTTGTCCTGAAGGCAGCGCTGGCATCGCCCCTCCCCTTTTCCACGGCGGTTACTTCGAATCCCCCTCACTCCCTCGGCAGCCCTGGACCGGAGAGGATCGACCAGAAGAGCGGACTTTAAACCACTAACTACCACTACTACAACAACAACAACAACAACCAACTAACAGGTAAAGACACAATTAATTTAAGTCATGAAAGATTACGTACCTATTTCTAACATAGTTTTAGTAGCTAAACGAGCTGAGAATGGGTCATGTTGACATGGTCAAAATGGCTGATGTTACTTCTGCTTTTATGTAGGTAGGCTAAGCTAATAATTGAGGTTAGGTTTGTGTAAGCTTGTTGATCGTTAGCAGCTAGATGACACAAACAGCCCTGGGCCACACAAATGAAGGAATACGCTTTTAATGTTTATTTTACTGTCTGTTACTTTGCTCCACTGCTGGAGTTCTGGAGAGAGTTTTTTTTTTTTTTTTTTTTTAAAGCCTCAGTGTTTCGTATTGGGGTTAAACCGTGACATCCAGCGTTCAGATTCTATATTGCAGCGCTCACTCACTCACCCCTCCCGTCCAAGTGTGTCCGTCTGCGGCCTGCAAGAGAGAGGCGTGTAGGGGGGCGTGTCGTGTAGTGCCGTTACTAGAGCACTGGAAAAGAGAGTAAGGACAGCATCGGTTCAATGGCAGCGCCTCCTGATGGAGGAATATGGGTTTTGCAAAAGCGCCCAAGAACTGACATCTCTGCATTGTTGGTGAATGAGCAAGTGTGGTATTTTCAATAATTTAAAGGGATAGTTCAACATTTTGGCAAATTGGCCCATTGCCATAATCGCTATAGTCATAGCAGTGACAAAGTGAATGTCATTTCTTATTCTATTGTCCATTGTACCATGAGTACAGGCAAAGGCTTTTTTGTAGGATTTCGGTTGAAGATTGCCCAGATTTGTTCTCAATGACTGATGAATGTATACTTTCTTATTTATTTGTAAAAAAGGTGTTCCCGCTGGCGAAATTTATTTTGGAGTCTTTTAAGCAGCGCAGAGATGTGTTGTATGTCTGAAGTCTTTCAGTCCCGGCAATTGTTTTGTTTTTTGTTTTGTTTTTGCTCTGTGTGCGTATGTATGAATGGATGTGGGCACGCATGCATGTGGGCATGCATGCGTGTGTGTATGTGTGCGCATGTGTGGGTTTGTACTGTACTGAAGAAAAATATGTAGTACACGAGCATGTATTCTTTGTTCTCTTGTGTGTGCCGGTGTTCTGTATTCTGTATTTTGTTTTGTTTCCAGTGTGTCTTATAAGCCCATGAGGGCTGGGCACCTATGGTGCATGACACCACGTTTAAATTAAAAAAACTACTACTACTACTACTACAGCAGTAGGTTCATTACCTTTAATTGTAGGTGTAAGCTATTTTCAGTACGGCGGAGCGCAGCAGCTGGCTGCTCAGAGCTACGCTATGGAGGCTAAGGGAATTTCTTGGTTTCCCTCATTAAACTCATCAAATTCAACATCCCAAAACTCCACAGCGCTTTTGTAGACAAGTTGTGACCTGCACAACCACCACGCTATGAGATAATGACGGAACGATACGAAACGGAGCCGTTTTCGAGGTAAATACAGGGTAAATACGGAGACTGCTTGCTGAAAAACTGTTCCTGAACGCAACGCGCATCAGCGGTTTTGTATGAATTTACCTCGAAAACGGCTCCGTTCCGTATCGTTCCGTCATTATCTCATAGCGTGGTGATTGTGCAGCTCACAACTTGTCTACAAAAGCGCTGTGGAGTTTTGGGATTTTGTATTTGATGAGTTTGATGAGGGAAACCAAGAAATTCCCTTAGCCTCCATAGCGTAGCTCTGAGCAGCCTGCTGCTGCGCTCCGCTGTACTAAAAATAGCTTACACCTACAATTAAAGGTAACGAACCTACTGCTATGACTGTAGCAATTATGGCAATGGGCCAATTTGCCAAAATGTTGAACTATCCCTTTAAGGACATTTATAGATCACCCACGTTAATAGCATCATTGAGGATCCTTTACAGATAAATATTAACACATAGGCGAGTAAAAAAACAACAACAACAAAAAAAAACTGTTGTCTACACATTAATGATTCAATCTACATTATGTAATAAACAAATTATAAGTCTAATTTGATATGACCAAGACACGTAAAAACAAAAACACGGCTGTTTTCATCAATTTACAAGCAAGTGGGCAACACACATACATTGGAGTGAATGGGTTTTCTGGGCGCTTTTGCAATACCCATATCCTGCCACTAGGGGCGCAAAATGCAATGGTGGTGTCGTTACTCTCTTATTCCAGTGCTTGAGCCGTTACTAACAAGACACGCACACCGTTCTTAAAGGGATATGAGCTACTAGTAGCTACTAATACAGTTTGAGCATGTTCCACCTGCACAAAAGTCAACGTTTTTGTCTACGCATTCTTTGCCCTATAATATAATGTAGTGCACAAATTTTATTATTATTATTATTTATATTTTTTAAGTGGAAAAAGATTGTTGAATGAATATTAAAGTAGCAAAGTAGCCTACAAAAGCTGGCATTATAGCAGACTTCCACTCGTACCTTCAGTCATATTTCACAGGAAAATGTTACACAGGGGGACGTGCCAGTTACGCAGTGCGGTCACATGAAGGAAGATCAGAGGACAAACATACTGGGACATAGATACGTTATGCATCACCTGTAACAACTGCACTGCTAAAAAAAACAACCAAACAAACAAAAAAGGACGTGGGTCGCGCTGTGCTCTCCAGCCGGTTCAGCTGCAGCTCCACAGCTGTCAGAGCAGCCTCTGCTGTCCCTCTCTCTTCAGCCTGGTGTTTGGCTGAACTTTGTATAAGAACAGTACAACATTGTAAGACGTACAGCTGCTAATGCTGCTTTAGCATGTCATTTTAACAACATAAAATTTTGCTTCTGTAACATTAGGTCAACATGCTTTCCAAAAGGCCAAGGACAGAGGATGTCAGGTCCTCTTTTGAGAAGAAAGGGGTAAGTAATAGTTTGGCTAACAATATTCTGTAATTACAACTTATTATTTATTTATTATATTATTATTGTGTTGTGATTGCACTTTAAACCTGTCCACACTATAATGTCCTGGCTATACACCATGTATGCAGCAGCCTGACTGTGAGACAATGTTTTCATTGGGACTAATAAGCTCATCTTGAATCTTGAATCTTTGATCTATCTATCTGTCTGACAAAGAAAAAGGGGAGGACATTTAAACTAGCAAACAAGGCAAGGTAATTTTATTTGTATGGTCTGTTTTTACAAACAGTTTGTCTCAAAAGGCTTTACATGGCATCACAACAACATCCTCTGCCCTTAGACCCTCACATTGACTGAGGAAAAACTCCATGGAAAACCCTTTTAAGAGGGAAGAATTGGAGAAACCTCAGGGTGAGCAACAGAGGAGGGATCCCTCACCCAGGACGGACAGACGTGCAATAGATGTTGTTACAGACAAGAAAACAGTTTATAGTTTATAACAGATTAGATTTAGATTAGATCAACTTTATTGTCCCCAAAAGGGGAAATTTGTCTTGGGCAAAAGTGCACTGTGTAGCAACAATACACTATAATACACAATAACACAGAATGTGGGAAACATGGAATTGTTAACAAAAGCTGATGGAGGCAGTTTCTGGTGGGAGGGAAGGCAGGGAGAGCTGGTCAGCTCGATGGGAGGACTGGGTGGCAGACTGGTTCAAGGGAAGAGAGGGGAGGCCGGTCTAACAGCAGGGGAAAGGGGGGAAGCGGGCGATGCAGGCGGCGGCTGGTACAGAGAGATGGAGCTCCGGTGGATCTGCGGAAACACAGAGAGAGTGCGAGACACCAAGGCCAAACTACAAAGTACAACAGAGAATGATAAGTTCAAAATGTAGTTAGAGTGTCTGCCTCTTTGACCCATGGAGAGAGCTGGTTCCACAGTAAAGGAGCCCGGTAACTGAAGGCTCTACCTCCCAGTCTGTTTTTAGAGATACTGGGAGTCACTAACAGACCTGCGTTCTGGGAGCAGAGTGCTCTGGTAGGACAGTAAAGCTTGGTTTATGCTTCTGCATCGCGGCGTAACTACGCCGTTGACGTGGACCCCTACGCGGACCCTACGCCGTAGCCTGACGTGCACCTCCAAAAAATCCTGACTACGCGTTGCTTCGACGCGTCGCGACGTGAACCACAAGGACTGTGATTGGTCCGCTCAGAACGTCAGTGTGGTAAATTCACCCGTTCAGCCTCGACTGGTCAGACAGACCACCTCCGCAAACGTCTTCTCCGTCACCTGCGCTTCAACATTTGCAATAAAAGTGTTTGTTTTTCAGTTGCCATTGTTTACTGTGACCGGAAGCAATACGTTCCGTTGACGCAGAACTTCGAGTGCTCAACGGCGGCGTTGGGTCTACGCTGTAGGTACGCCGTCGCCGCGACTCAGAAGCATAAACCAGGCTTAAGGAATGATTAGTTCTTTCAGATAGGATGGAGCTTTATCATTAAGAGCCTTATAAGTCAACAGAAGGATTTTGAAGTCTATTCTAAATCCTACAGGAAGCCAGTGGAGAGAAGCTAAGGTGGGAGAGATGTGCTCTCTCTTCCTAACTCCTGTCAAAACCCTTGCTGCGGCATTCTGGACCAGCTGGAGACTCTTTAGTAGGGGTGGGCGATATGGCAAAAATATCATATCACGGTTTTTGAAAAATAAAATAACGATCTCGATTTTATCACGATCTTAAATCTAAAATTGAAAAACAGACAATTTAGGTCAAAGAGCCTTTCTAAACAAATTTTAATGGGCTCTATGCACAGCTCCACTACTTCCTGAACTTAAGGCAGCTCCTTTATTTCCTGTCTTACATTATTAGACTGAATTAAACTGATTAATCCAGGTGTGTCTGAGTAGTCACAATGATCAGACAAACCTGGATTAATCAGTTTGGGTGCTGCCTTTCAGAAATTCAGGAAGTAGTGGAGCTGTGCATAGAGCCCATTTAAATAGTTGCAGTTTTGCCAACATGTGCAAGTAAACATACTCTGATAAAATGCACTCTTGCAACATAAAAGGTGCCCCAGACGATCCTACGATCTCAGCACTTTGGCAGATCGTCTACACGCTCTAATCCTTCACGATTTAATATCGTCATATCGCCCACCCCTACTCTTTAGCGAGTTTTTTGGACATCCTGACAGGAGAGAGTTGCAGTAGTCTAGCCTAGAAGTGATAAATGCATGCACTAGTTTCTCAGCATCACTCTGGGAGAGGATATTCCTAATCTTAGCGATACTGCGCAGATGGAAGAAGGCGGTCCTTGTCGCGTGTTTTATGTGGGAGCTGAAAGAAAGGTCTTGGTCAAAAATGACTCCAAGGTTCCTCGCAGTTGTACTCGAGGATAGGGTGATGCCATCTAGAGTAGCGATCTGATTAGAGACTGTGTCCCTTAGGTGTGGTCCAAACACACAAAGAAGGACAGAAAGACGAGAAGAACCATTGGTATGAGACAATCGGGAATGTTTAGCCATTTCTGAACTGTGCACATGACCACTTCCTGGTCATTGCTTTAGCATGTCATTTCAACAACATCACATTTTGTTTTCATAATATTAGGTCAAAATGCCTTCCAAAAGGCCAACGTTTGTGGATATCAACTCCTATTTTCAAAAGAAAAGGGTAAGTAACAGTTTGGCAAATAAGAATGTTCTGTAATTAAAACTTGGCAGTCATGTATTATTGTATTGTGATTGCACTTTAAACCTGTCTACACAATAATGTCGTGTCTATGCACCATGCATGTAGCAGTCTGCATGTCTGAGACAAATTTCCTACAGGACTAATGAATCCATCTTGAATCTTTGATCTCTTCTCTTCTTGTGTATCCTGAATGTTGGTTACAGTAAAGCCCCCTCTTCCAAATGTGGGTGTTGTTTCTGTGCAGAATTTGCCACAACATACCCAGTTGATTTGTGTATGTATCTTGTTTTTAGGAGGATCCTGAAAGACCACTAGGTGGAGCTACTGCCTCACAGGTGAGCTCCCTGATTCTGTGTGATGGGATGTTTTAAAAAAAAATATATGACGCAGTCCAACACACACTGTGACCTCAGTTATGAGCTAAAAAAGAGTTTTGCCTGGAAAAATTGAGGAGAAAATAGTTGACAGTGCTTATTATTAGTAAGACGTCACAAACAAAATATTATAACAATCTGCTCTTAAAACCATTTTGCCACAAGTCCATACTTTGATCATTTCATGAATGAGGTACATGCTTTTACATTGACAGTAAATGTTTCTCTTATTGTACAGACTTTTACAGGCTGTCAAGGCAAAGTGAAGGAGGAGAAAGGCTACGTTGTAAGTTGACCACAATGTACATCATGCACAGAATAGGCTTTATTTTCACAAGAAAGGTGCCATCTGATGTTTACTTTGTCACTGTTCTTCTGCAGGGTGGACATTCGCATCGCTTCACACTGAAATTCAATCGCTCTGACCGTAAAGAATACACTGTTGACTGCCATCAACCTTGCACAGTGCTGGAGGCGATAAAATCAACTGAAATGTACAAGGAGAAGATTAAATGTGCTGATGAAAACATTATAATTCAGATGGGTAAAGAGGATAAGGTGTCTATCATTGCGACACATTTCCCTTGTACTTGTCTCAGTGATGATGTGTGTCTGATCCTATCATATAAACCAGAAAAGTTCAAAGACGTACAAGACCAAGAAAACAAAATGATACATCCAAGAGAGGCTTATGCAGTCTTCTTCATTGATAAGGAGGGAGGTGTGCACACCAAATCTAAGGAGCTTTTTAAAAGCAATGCTGTCAAACAGTACAAGACTCTCTGTGTTTATGGAGAGAAGGGCATGACAATTGCAAAAGCTCTGAAAAGAGACGGCCGCTTTATTGATGACCTCGGCAAATTCACTTTGTCTGACAATAAGAATCCAAATGTTCGTACTGTCTGTACACAGTGGGTTGACAACCTAGATCTGAAGTCATTCAAGATCTGTCTTCCACGGAACAAGAGAAAAAGTGATGAGAAACAGCAGGAAAACAAAGATGCATCAAATGATCTACAGAGCAGACAGAAGACAAAGTCAGTCATGGATGTAGTGAAGCAGAGTGGAATCACTGTAGGAAGAGCAGTAAAAGAGTCAAGCATTGACAACACTGAAGAGATTTATGAGATACTGTGCGATCAGTTTCCACATCTGAAAACATGGATGGAGGAAAGATTCCCTGGTGATTCTTTTGAAGAAGAACTCACCCTGAGGAAGGAAAATTTTGGAAAGATCCAACAGTCCTTTAGTGAAGTTCACAGAATCAGGAATCTGTTGAAACTTGGTGAGTCAGTTTGTAAAGTTGTTGTTGAGGGTGTTTGTCAGGGAACTGGCTTTGTGCTGTTTGGTAACTTCATTCTAACAAACAAACATTTATTTGACAAGCACTTGGATGGAGAAAAGTGTCAGGTGGATGTAAATGTGTGGGCTCTATTTAATTATGATGACCCAGAGCCTCACACAAACTACAACCAGTTCAGCTGTAAGAAAACATTAATTGACTTCAACACTGAACTGGATTATGCCATACTGGAGCTTGACCCTGAGGGTGAGAACCCCAAACAAAGAGGAAAGTCAAAGAAAATCAAGGTCCCACCAGGACTCTTGAAGAACCTTGGTCCAGTGCCTCAGGATGGTGAAGCCTGTATCATTGGTCACCCAGAGTCAGGCGTGAAAAAAATGGATCCTACATGTGTCATTGAGAAAAGGATGAGGGGACAGGCTGTCAGTGATAAATTACATCCATACAAAGCCAGTGCCTTGATCATGTATGTAATCACTGACATGCTCAAAACTCGAGGCATTGAACACATAATGATGGGTGGAGCTGCTGTAGATAAAATAGTGACCTATGACACTTTCATGTATCACGGCTCTTCTGGTTCCCCAGTGTTTGATGCCCATGGCCGAGTTTTTGGTTTGCACAGCGCAGGATATACCTACGGGTTTCGAAACAAAAACGATAATGTTATAGAGTACGCCCATCCTCTGCTCACTATTTTTAGAAAATTTGTGAGCAATCTGAAGGAAAATGGAAACAAGGAGCTGTTCAGTAGAGTTGAGAAGGAAGCAAAGGAAAATGGGTACCTGAAAGAGGTAATGGAAGCTGAGCGAGCAGATGCTGAGGAGCCAATGGAAACAGATGGGGTATAAATTAGAAGCTTTTCCAGGATGTTACAAGTACATATCTGGCTGTATACTATTTTAGATAATAAAGTTTTCTGGAACATCGTCTTTATTGATCAGACCGACATCAGCTCTGGGCAGACAGGAAGAACACAGATGGTAAAAACAAACAAACTCCAGGATCATTTTGACTTAAATAACCAATATCTGGAACTTTTTTTTATTAACTGATTTTTGTTTCTGTGTCTCTTTTGTTTTTGTTTTTTAGATAACATTTTAATATCTAAGTCATAAAACAATTTCAAGTGCTTTTTGTTTGTTTTGTTTTATGTGTTGTCTCCTTGCCTTTATGGGAAAAATACAGCTCTGTCATTTATTTCAATGAAACGTCTGTATACACTGTCAGTTTAACTCTGTTTAGAAAAACGGGTGATTTTAAAATGCTGTTAAGGTTGATCTTCTCATCATGTCACTATACTATATTCCCCACTTTCTCGTGCAACTGAAGCAGGCTAGCTTATAACATGCTAACCAAGATCTGTAACTTGGAATTGATGTGGACCTGAAGGAAACAAGAGTCTCAAATTAGGACCAGACAAAGGGGTGTGGGAAGCCTGCCTGGGCCTTTTCCTCCTGTACTGAATCACACCTGAGGCCAGGTCTTGTATTGTTTTTTCTGTTTTATTTGTTGATGTCTTATTTTAAATGATTTTTATTTCTCTGTCTCTTATGTCTTTGTTTTTTTCAATATCATTTTAACATTATTAACTACTAAGTAATTTGTTTCTGGAAGCCACTTTATTTGTCTTTATATGGGAAAAATGCAGCTTTGTCATTTATTTTAAACAAACCTCTACACTGTCACTTCAACTCTGTTCAGAAAAACATGTGATTTTAAAAAGCTGATAAGGTGTATCTTCTCATATCATGTCACTATACTACATATTCTTTACTTTCTAGTGCAACTGAAGCAGAATAGTTTGTTACATGCCTTAATACAATAATCTGACAAACAGTCTCTGTATTTCAAGTGTCTATTCAAAACAACCATATCAATAAAAGAAAATAGTGTAAACTTTACTTTTGAGTGATATATTTGGTACTAATTGTTCGAAAAATGTTGATGGACTTGTTGGACATAACAGGGCATTCATACGATATCTCCAAATGAGGCACTGACATCATTGTCAAAGTCGTCACTCTGTATTTCTATTGGACGTTTCAATAGCAGCGTTTGAGTGGGAGGAACAACCGCTTTATAAACACCTGAACTGAAAGTTAGAATATGTTTCTCCAACTTCATCCAAGGTAAGACACCCAGGTGCTTTCCTTACAAATATCTAAGGAATCCAAATACCTGTTTTATTTCACAGTAAGTACGCAGTTTTGGTTTACCCCAAGTTCCGTTTAATATTGAGCACAAAAGGCAAGACAAGAATAAAGAGCAGTTAAAGAAATGAGTTAAGACATATAGACAACAGAGGAGTGAACAGAGTCAAATAAAGGAAGAAGAAGATGAGTGCTGCTATGTTATACTGAGTAAAGTCAAAAGAAAATATGAGAAAAGGGTGTGGAAAAGAGAAGTGGTTGTGAGACTGATTGTGGCAACAGTAAACAACTTAGGTTTTGTTTGAAATCACATGTTATATCTCTAACTTTTTTTAATCTGAATCTCAGTTCAGTTCTGAAACTAAATGTGGGTGAGGGTTGAGAAATCAGCTGTCAGGTCATGTGGTAGCAAGACAGGAAATTTAGACCCAAACACAGACTGGAAGAAGCTTTTAATGTATGTAAACAGACTCTCAGGCACAGGCACGTGAATAAGCTGAAGGTGGATGTGAGACATCCGACCAAGAAATAACAGCTGAAACAAATAAGGGCCCAGCTGATGAGGGAACTGGGATCAGGTGAGTAACTGCAGGGAAACTTGATTTAGACGTGATTTCAAAGAGTATTTGTATGAATTTCTTCATGAATGCTGTCTCTGTTACAGTTATTGAATGTAAACCGACAGCAGAGAGCAGGTGAATGTCTTTTCCAGAATTCGGTCTGTGGAAGCTCGAACCTGTTCACTGGGATTCCATAGTGAGTCATGTGTTTCTGCCCGAATCTACAACAAGACTGTTATCTTCATGTTATGACATCAATGAAATGAAACTACCATATCTTAGTGTGAATAGTGACCTGTCGACACACTCTATATCATGATAGTATGGTAGATACTTGTGAAGTAAAGAGTTAATACTGTGTGTGTTCCAGGGGCTGCTGGCAATCACAACATCTTTTGGATTTTTAAAGGAGAGAAGAATGGATGCATGTGTCCAGGAGCAGAATGGCATCTCCTCCAACCTCTCAGAAAGAGGTGAAAAGCCACAAGTTAAAAGATGGCTGTTATTAATCCTCCTCCTGCTGGGTGGACTTGGCCAAGCTGCTGGGCAAGGTGATCATATTTGCAACATTGCCACAGTTACAGATTGTACACAGATTGTCTGTCAAGGTCTTACCCAGACAGAGAGGGCAGCTGATCCCATTGTATGTGACTCTCCTAGTGACAGATGTGAGCTAGCTGACTGTAATGAAGCCTATTCAGATTTGTATGCTAAAGGAAAACAAGGGCGGGCAACATATCCAACTGAGTCTGAGTTTGCAAAGCTTTTACCCAAAGTGCTGATAGCTCAGTCGACTCCTTACACCTCGCTGGCTAAGACCTCAGATTCTCAGAGAAAATGGATGGAAGAAACATTTTGTGCTGATTCTTATGAGGAAGAAGTGACAGAGGGGAAGGACGATTTTTATAATGATGTTTACAAAGTCAAGAATCTGATGAAACTGGGCGAGTCGGTTTGTGAAATCTATGTTGATAATCATGCTGCTGGAACAGGCTTTGTGCTGTTTGATAACTTCATCCTGACAAATGCACATGTATTGAATGGTCACGTTGATGAAAAAACAATGCAGGTAGATGTAGAGGCTATATTCAATTATGATGATCCTCAGTCTCTCACAAATGTCTATTACTTCACCTGTGAGGAAACATTAATTGACTTAAATGAGGAGGAAGACTATGCCATACTGGAGCTCAACCCTGAGAGCCACTCCATCAATGAAGACACAAAAATAGAGGTACCACCAGGGCTCCTGAAGAATTTTGGTCCAGTGCCTCAGTCCGGTCAAGCTTTTATCATTGGTCACCCAGGAGGAGGAGTGAAAAAATTTGATTCTACATATATAATTGAAAAAAAGGACAGGGTACAGGCCATCAATGATCATTTACGTCAGCACAAAGACCATCTATACACTGCCCACTCCATCATTCAAGGAATCACACATCAACAAATTGAAGACATACTGACTGGTGGCACTCTGGCAGAAAAAGTAGTGACCTACAAAACTTTCATGTCTCACGGCTCCTCTGGTTCCCCAGTGTTTGATGGTCATTGCCGAGTTTTTGGTTTGCACAGCGCAGGATATAACTATGAATTACTACAGAAAAACTATTTTGTGATAGACTACGCCCATCCTCTGCTCACTATATTTAGAAAATTTGTAAGAAATCTGAAAGAAACTGGAAAAGAGGAGCTGTTCAGAAGAGTTAAGGAGGAAGCAAAAGAAAACAAATATCTGGAAGGGATAATGGAGAGCGAGATGCTGAGGAGCCAATGGAGATTGGGTATAAATTAGAAGCATAGGGCAATATGAAACATATCTAGCTACACATATTAGTGTCTTGAATTAGGACCAGGCAAAGGGTTAAGGTTCATAAAAGATGTTGGAAGCTTAATGGGTATTTTGCTTATGCCCTGTGCCACACCTGAGAAAGCAGCAACGGCCAGGTCTTGGATTGTGTTTCCTGTTTTATCTTATTTCTTGATGTCTCATTTATTAATACTCTTTTTTTTCTTTACCTCTTTCTCTTTTATGTTTTTTTATTGTTTAAAGGGACATTGTGTAACTTCTCCTGTTATCTATTCAGGAAAATCGATTATTTGGTTCTTCAGTCTGTTTTTCATTAACCAGTAATCCCCCCATCAACAACCTGAAGTGTTCCTTTCAGCTCTGAATTAGCCGTTCATATCATTCATATCTCCGTGGAGCGGGTAAGCTCGGTGCTGCTGCCATGTGGTGTCGCCATGTTTTTACGTTCAGTGGCAGCGTGACGGTAGGAAACCACGGAAACTCAGCGGAGACACCGGAGCTGTCGGCTCAGGTTGAGGTGGCGTCTGTGAAAAGTCACCGCGGTAACGCAGTGAGGAGGAATGGAGCGTTAGACTGATGCTGCATTCACCTGCAGTCGGGCAGACGGCCGTCGCTAACAAACCAGATGTCGTTTTAGTCACAGAAGTCCAGAGAAAGACGGTAAAACAATACGACATCGCCATGACAACATATTGTCACGTGTATTGTTTTGCCTCGTGCTGATGGACCACTTGTTTACATAGAGGCTTGTTTATGCCGTTACGTGCAGCAGCTGTCGTCCGTCTGCCATCTAACCAATTCCACGTGAATGCAGCAATACGATTTAGTTGCTTGCGATATACAACCGCAACACTAGATGGGAGTAATTCTTACACAATGTACCTTTAATTTTTATATGAAATGTTAGGACATCAGTATGAATAAGACCATTTAACGTTACTAAATAATAATCTGTCTCTCAAAACCATTTTAAATTTTTTTTGGGATGGTTTTATGTTTACCTTGATTGTTGTAAATTGAATAACTCTTTTAAATAATTGTCAGTGTGTTAGTATTTCCGGTTAATGATGTTAATGTTGTTGTGTTAAATATCACTGTGTTCTATGCATGACTACACATTGAAATCACCTAAGTTTCCCTGCACACCCACCTTTTGCTACCTGTTCAGTTCAGCTTGTTCACCTGCCTGTTCCTCTACCTGTGAGTCTGTTTATGAACATTAAAAGCTTCTTTACTTGAATGTCCAGCCTCCCTGTGTGTCTGTGTTTGGGTCCAACTCTGCTGTGTTGCTACCATGTGACCTTAAAGCAGAAGTAAGTGGTCCGGTCGTTTTCGCTAATGCTGCGTTCCAGGCAGGCTTTTGAAATCGTAAATTACAGCTTCAAGTCACAACTTACGACTTTGTAGCGTTCCAGGCAACCCACTCGTGTTTTTCCGACCTGTTTTACCGGTGAAAGTCACTATAACGGCCACTCTTAACTTCCGACCGGTGAACTCGTACCAGATCGAACTGGTACCACTTCACGGTCGGAAAAATACGAGTTTCCTTGAACGCACGTCGCCACATTCACGGCGTCCCTTGGCTGCACACACAGCCCTGCATGCCGTTCTCTCTCCTCATTGGATAAAAACTGTAGGATACGATAAATGTTTTCTCCTGGGCTCAGAGCAGAGCACACTGACAGACCCGTGTTTCAGACCAAACACTCTATGTAAGTGATTGCTGTCGGAAGATATAACTATTTAAGACTTATATTAACACAAATATATCACTTACTTCTGCTTTAAGGCTGTTTGCAAATGCAGGTCAGGTTTATGTTTGTGTGAGAAACCAAGAGCCTCAGTGTTTGCATGAATAAAAATCTAAATAATATTAATCCTAACCAAAATCTAAATAATGTTTAATCCTGCTCACAGTTTATTATCATTAATGTAAGCTTTTTTCTATTATTATTATTTGTATTTCTATTTTAACTTTTCTTCACATTTTATGTGATTTTACGGTGGACCCCAGGAAGATTAGTGGCTGCTGTGCAGCCGCTAATGGGGATCCAATTAAAATAAACAAATAAATAAACAAATAAACAGTCCTTCACCTGATGGCTGTTGAGAATTCACAACCTGGCAGGTAAGAGAGGGTGGAGACTCTCCGTAAGTCAAACAGAAACCAAAACTGTTTTCTCATTCACTGATGTAATCATGGGGAGTCTCTGAAAGTCAGAAATCCTTTCGATTCTTACAAATGTTGAACCAGTTCCATTTCAGTATGCAGAGTCACCGGAAAATGAGTCAGCAGTCAGAGCTTCATTTTCACCTCTACTGTCGTTACCTGCAGGTGGATTTATCTGGTCTACAGTAGATGTTCAGATGTGACAATCACTGCTGAGATCAATGAGTATTGAAGCTTTGCCATGTGGTGAAAAAAGTTCAATTAAAACCTAGAGCGGTTCTGCTGTGCTCTCCAGATTGATATTCACCTTTTTATGTCACGTGATGTTATTAATACAAAAAATGATGGAAGACCACTAGGACAATATGGTCTATATTTATTTACTCATTAGATTCATTTATGACAACAATGAAAAGTTAAACAATTTGCTAAAACTGACTCAGGATCATTATGTCATATCTTACCACGTTTAGATTCAGAGCTGAAGAAAACTGTATAAAACCAGACGTGTTGAGGTACCGGTACGTCAGAGTTAGAAGAAACCATGTGATTTCATACAAAGACTGAAGTTGTTGACTGTTGCCTCAGATGCACAACCACCTGTAGCATAGATGACAAATAAACTGCTCCCCCTAGTGGTCAAGTATCTGACCAACAGCTGCAAGTTGAAATTGCTTGATATTCTTCTTTATTTTTATTTCCAAAGTGAGAACATGTGAGACTGTCACAAAGAATGTTTTGATGTGCAACTAAAATCTTTTTCCTTGCTGGATTTCAATCACTTCTGACTTTGAAATGAGGAAGTGGGCAGAGAGCTGGCCATCTTGATCCTGTGATGAAGTTTAATATTGAGCACAAAAGGCAAGACAAGAATAAAGAGCAGTTAAAGAAATGAGTTAAGACATAGACAACAGAGGAGTGAACAAAGTCAAATAAAGGAAAAAGAAGAGGAGATAAAGCAGGAGAGTGCTGCTATGTTATACTGAGTAAAGTCAAAAGAAAAGATGAGAAAAGGGTGTGGAAAAGAGAAGTGGTTGTGAGACTGATTGTGGCAACAGTAAACAACTTAGGATTTGTTTGAAATCACATGTTATATCTCTAACTTTTTTTTTATCTGAATCTCAGTTCAGTTTTGAAACTAAATGTGGGTGAGGGTTGAGAAATCAGCTGTCAGGTCATGTGGTAGCAAGACAGGAAATTTGGACCCAAACACAGACTGGCAGAAGCTTTTAATGTATGTAAACAGGCTCTCAGGCACAGGCACGTGAATAAGCTGAAGGTGGATGTGAGACATCCGACCAAGAAATAACAGCTGAAACAAATAAGGGCCCAGCTGATGAGGGAACTGGGATCACGTGAGTAACTGCAGGGAAAATTAGGTGATTTCAAAGAGTATTTGTACATAACAAGACTTAGAACACACTGTAATGTAAGACAACAACAACTCATTATTTTGCTCGTTGCTTCTGTCATTCAGTTTACAAAATCAAAATGCCCATCTTCAATTCTAGGAATTAGCAATACAAATATCACATTTGTTAAGTATATTTAATAATATGAGTGGCAAAGCCATGTTAAATAAGTCACGCAGTGACAGGTGTGCCTGCGAGACTAGGATGTTGTTGTGAGCATGCGCAATAAACGGCCATTGAGCGAATTCTTCCGACCAAACAAAGACATGGCTGTCTGTCCTTTTCTCCCGTGAATAATAACCATTTTGGTGACTGTGTTACAATAGACTGCTGCAGAAATGTCCAGCGCTACAACATTTAAAAATGAAATGATGATTTATTAAATTGCCCAAATGTAATCCTCTCTTCTCTTCCCTACATCTCTTCAACAGTTCACCTTTCCTTCTGATTCCTCACAGTTCTTCTTTCGAAGAATAGTCATCAGAGAACTTGCGATCATCTCGATATTTAGTTGGAGGAGCGATCAACTCTAACCATATGTTTCCTCTTGCTTCCTTCTCAACTCTACTCAACAGTTTATAATTTCCATTTGCCTTCAGCTTAGTTACAAATTGTTTAAATATATCAAACACAGGAAAGGCACTTCCCATGATAATGTTGTCTCCAGAGTTATAATGGAATATAAAACTATGCAACCCGACAACTCGGCCATAGTCATCAAACACTGGGGAACCAGAGGAGCCATGACGCATGAAGGTTTTGTAGGTCACTACGTTATCAGCCAGACCTCCATCAGGCAGTATGTGCTCAATTCCTTGATCTGTGATTTTTTTAATGATGGAGTGGACAGTGAACAGATCATCTTTATACTGATGTAAATGATCATTGATGGCCTGTTCCCTGTCCTTTTCCTCAATTATATACGTAGGATCCATTTTTTTCACTCCTCCCCTTGGGTGACCAATGATAAAAGCTTGACCGGACTCAGGGACTGGACCAAAATTCTTCAGGAGCCCTGGTGGTACCTCTATTTTTGTGTTTTTGTTGATGGAAATGAAGCTCTCAGGGTTGAGCTCCAGTACGGCGTAATCTTCCTTCTCATCAAAGTCAATTAATGTTTTTTTACAACCAAAGTAATAGACATTTGTGAGGGACTCAGGATCATCATAGTTGAATAGAGCCCACACATTCACATCCACCTGCATCGTTTCTTCATCAATGTGACCTTTTAATACATGTGCATTAGTGAGGATGAAGTTATCAAACAGCACAAAGCCTGTTCCTCGTCCAACACCCTCAACAGTGACTTTACAAATCGACTCGCCCAGTTTAATCAGATTCTTGACTTTGGAAACATCACTATAAAAACTTTGGAAGTGTCCAAAATTGTCTTTGCTCTCTGTCACTTCTTCCTTGTAAGAATCAGCACAAAATGTTTCTTCCATCCATTTTCTCTGAGAATCTGATGTCTTAGCTAGCGAGGTGTAAGGAGTCGACTGAGCTATCAGCACTTTGGGTAAAAGCTTTGCAAACTCAGACTTGGAGGGATTTGCTGCTTGCACTTGTTTTCCTTTAGCATACAAGTCTGAATAGGCATCATTACAGTCAGCTAGCTCACATATGTCAGTAGGAGAGTCTGGATCAGCTGCCTTTTCTGTCTGGGTAAGACCTTGACAGACATGTTGGTCAGTCCTGCCTGAAGTGTCCTGCTGTCTCATCACAATGGTGTCATTTTTTCCTGTTGTGTTCTTCATCAATTCATTTGGAAAGTTGTGCAAGGAGCATCTCTCCATGTGTGGTGTACAATCTGTAATGGTGGCAAATATGTTGCAAATATGACATTTGGTGCATTTGTGTTGTGGACCACCTTGCCCTGCAACTTGGCCAAGCCCACCCAGCAGGAGGAGGAGGAAGAAGAACCATGTTTTCACTCGCCCTGGCTTTTCACCTCCTTCTGAGTGGTTGGAGGAGATGCCATTCTGCTCATGGACACATGCATCCATTCTTCTCTGCTATCAAATCCAAAAGATGTTGTGGGTGCCACCAGCACCTGGAACATACATAGCATTAGCTTTTTTTCTACTGTAATATCATTCATCCATACATGCTGTTCACTTTTTGAGGTTTGGAGGTGAGCTTTAGCCAATCTTGGTATTAAGCAAGAGTGTGTAACATGTGGTGGTTTCATTTTTACTGCACTACATAGCACACTGCTTGATATCATAACAACAAGCTAACAGTTTTGTTTTTAAAGATACTCATGTGGAATCCCGTCAAACAGGTTCAAGCTTCCACAAACCAAATTCTTGGAAAGACGTTTAAATTCAATAACTGTACAGAGACAACTGAAATACAATGGGAATTAACTAAGAAGCTGTTATCCTTTCATTGTTTTGCTGGACATAACAAAATTTCTATATACCATGGACAGTCACATAATTTTGAAAACATACTGACAGTGTAAGGACAGCATCTGGATGTCTTACCGTAGATTTGGTTGAAGAAGCATATTCTAACTTTCAGTTCAGGTTTATAAAGCAGTTGTTCCTCCCACTCAAACACTGCGTTTCTATTGAAACGTCCAATAGAAATACAGAGTGACAGCTTTGACAAGAAAAATAGTGCTTCAGTTGAAGATATTATATAAACTGCTTGTTATGGCCAAGTAGTCCATCAAATAAAATAAATATATATACATATATATACAAATATATCATCTATTTAGTTATTTTGAATGAACATATGATATAAAGGGACTGTTTGTCAGATTAATGTATTAAGAGTATGTTATAAGCTATTCTGCTTCAGTTGGAGTGGAAAGAGAAGAATTATATGTAGTATAGTGACATGATATGAGAAGATACACCTTATCAGCTGATAAGGTGATAAGGCCAAAGAAAATAGTGTTAACTTTAGTGATATGTTTGGTACTAACTGTTAAAAAAATGTTGATGGACTTGTTGGACATAACAGGGCATTCATACGATATCTCCAAATGAGGCACTAGGGTCATTATCAAAGTCGTCACTCTGTACTTCTATTGGACATTTCAAAAGAGAGGCAGTGTTGGTGTGGGAGGAACAACCTCTTTATAAACCTGAACTGAAATTTAGAATATGCTTCTTCAACCACATCCAAGGCAAGACACCTGGGAACTCCCCTTACACTGTAAGTATGTTTTCATATGTGACTATCTAACACATACATAAAAATTGTAAGGTTATGTCCAGCAAAACAACCTTAAGATGACAGCTTCTTACTTTATTTCCAATAATTGAACATATTTATATTTTTTCTGTTGCTTAAGTTTCTACTAAGGTTGTCTCTGGCGGTTACAGTTATTGAATTTAAACCTACAGCAGAGAGTGGGTGAACGTCCTTCTGAGAACTTGGTCTGTGGAAGTTTAAACCTGTTTGCCAAGTGTTACTACCAGCATCTTTGTAAGGCGAAACAGTTATCTTCTTGTTATGATGACAAATAGTGCATTGCTGTAGTTCAAATTAAATTAATGACCCATCTAGCATGTAACACGCTCTTGCTTAATACCAAGATTGGCTGAAGCTCACCTCCAAGCCTCAAAAAGTGAGCAGTATAGTAGCTCTTGGGTGGATGGATGAATGATATTACAGTTAATACTTGAGGAGTAAAAAAAATAATGCTATGTTTGTTCCAGGTGCTGGTGGCAACCACAACGAAGAATGGATGCATGTGTCCAGGAGCAGAATGGCACCTCCTCCAACCACTCAGAGGAAGGCAAAAAACCACGACGAGTGAAAAACTGGTTCTTCCTGCTCCTCCTGCTGGGTGGACTTGGCCATGCTGCTGGGAAATGTGATCCAGAGCACTGTCATATTCAAAACGTTGCCACAGTTACAGATTATACACCACACACCCAAAGGTGCTCTTTGCCAAACGTTCCAAATGAATTAATGAAGAAAACGACGGAAGGAAACGACACCATGGTGATGAGACAACAGGAAAAGGACACTTCAGACAGGACTGACCAACATGTCCGTCAAGGTCTTACCCAGACAGAAAGGACAGTTGATCACATTGTATTTGACTCTCCTACTGACAGATGTGAGCTAGCTGACTGTAATGATGCCTATTCAGACTTGTATGCTAAAGGAAAACAAGGCAGGGCAGCAAATCCCACTGAGTCTGAGTTTGCAAAGCTTTTACCCAAAGTGCTGATAGATCAGTTGACTCCTTACAACTCGCTGGCTAAGACCACAGATTCTCAGAGAAAATGGATGGAAGAAACGTTGTGTGCTGATTCATATAAGGAAGAAGTGACAGAGAGGAAGGACGATTTTGGACACTTCCAAAGTTTTTATAGTGATGTTTACAAAGTCAAGAATCTGCTGAAACTCGGTGAGTCGGTTTGTAAAGTCACTGTTGAGGGTGTTGGTCATGGAACAGGTTTTGTGCTGTTTGATAACTTCATCCTGACTAATGCACATTTATTTAATGATCACATTGATGAAAAAACGATGGAGGTGGATGTAAATGTGTGGGTTGACTTTTACTATGATGATCCTCAGTCTCTCACAAATGTCTATTACTTCACTTGTAAGGAGACATTAATTGACTTTGAAGAAAACAGAGACTACGCCATACTGGAGCTCAACCCTAAAGGTCACAACTACAACAACCAATACACAAAAATAGAGGTACCACCAGGGCTCCTCAAGAATTTTGGTCTAGTCCCTCAGTCCGGTCAAGCTTTTATCATTGGCCACCCAAGGGGAGGAGTGAAAAAAATGGATCCCACATATATAATTGAGGAAAAGGACAGGGTACAGGCCATCAATGATCATTTACGTCAGTATAAAGATGATCTGTTCACTGCCTACAACATCATTCAAAAAATCACAAAACAAGGAATTGAGCACATACTGCCTGATGGAGCTCTGGCAGAACACGTAGTGACCTACAAAACCTTCATGCGTCATGGCTCCTCTGGTTCTCCAGTGTTTGACGCCTCTGGCCAAGTTGTTGGGTTACATAGTCATATATTTCATTACAACTCTGGAGACAACATTATCATGGGAAGTGCCATTCCTGTGGTTGATATATTTAAACTGTTTGTACACAAGCTAAAGGCAAATGGAAATTATAAACTGTTGAGTAGAGTTGAGGGGGAAGCAAGAGGAAACATGTTGTTGCAGTTGATCACCCTCTCAATTCAATATAATTTCTGATGATCAGTTCTCTGATGACTATCGTTCAAAAGTTTGAGAAATACAGAAGAAAGAACTGTTGATGATCTGTTTTTTTGTAACGACTGTAGTGACTTATTTTTACATTCACACTGAATAATTGTGTTATTATATGTACTTCAGTCTCTCATTTGATCTTGTGAAATTAAAATGAAATAAAAACCTTGAGTGGTTTTTGCACTGTTCACCCGATTGGTTTGCATAGCCAATATGTTGTTATTCATACCTTTGGGGACCTTAATGAGTTGTTTGTTGACACAATTGATTAATTTTTTTGGCATTTTAAATAATGTCGACTGTCTCTTATTGCTGTATTACTGCTGTTGAGAATTCATTCACTACCTGGCAGGTGAGACTGGGAGAGGGTGGAGACTCTCCATAAGTCAAAAAGAAACCAAAACTGTTTTCATCACAGAGATTCTTTGAAAGACCCAGCCCCAGATTTCAATAATACTTTAGATTCTTACAAATGTAGAACTGGTTCCATTTCAGTGCAGTATGGTGAGTCAGCAGTTCAAGCTTCATTTTCACCTGCTGTCATTGTTACCTGCAGGTGGATTTATCTGGTCTAGATGTTCAGATGTGACAATCATAGCTGAGATCTATGATTGTGAAAGCTTTGTTGTGTGGTGGAAAAGTGCTGAAGTAAAAATTAAAGTTCTGCAGAGCTCATCTGATTAATTTGTATCTCTTCATATCTCATGTTATGTTATTAATACAAAATCGATGGAAGACCACTGACAATATGGTATATAATTGTTTATTCAGTAGATTGATTCATTAGCATTTACACCTTATTTGTCAAAAATCTCTATGATTAGATTCAGAGCTGAAGTTGTTGACTGTTGCCTCAGTCACACAACCACCTGTAACCATCGATGACAAATAAACTCCTCCCCCTAGTGGCCATTTTCACTTCACTACTTTACTTTATTTTTGACTTATGGAGAATCTCCACCATCTCCCAGTCTCACCTGCCAGGTAGTAAATTCTCAGCAGTTAGATGAAGGACATTGAGCAGGATGGAACATTATTTAGATTCATATTTTTAGGATTTGTATTCAGGGAAACACTGAGGCTCTTGGGTTCTCACTCAAACATAACATGGTAGCAACACAAACACAGGGAGGCTGGATGTTCAAGAAAATAAGTCTTTAATATATGTAAACAGACTCACAGGCAAAAGAACAGGCAGGTCAACAAGCTACACAGGAAACAAAAAGTGGGTGTGACATGAGCTAAAACAAATGCTGCTCTGGGTGATGTGGGAACTGGCATCAGGTGAGTGAGTGCTGGGAAACTAGGAGACCTAGAATACACTGAAAATTAACAAGATAAAGTGAGGTTCTAATTCATTAACCGGAAACACTAACACAATTATTTGCTACTGTCATTAAATTTTCAAATTCTCCAAAATCACATTGGTCATCTTAAATTCTAGGAATAAACAAATGAAAAAGAAATGATTTTATCGATGATATTGCTCAAAAGTGATCCCCTCTTCTCTCCCCAACAGTTCACCTTTCCTTCTGATTCCTCACAGTTCTTCTTTCGAAGAATAGTCATCAGAGAACTTGTGATCATCTCGATATTTAGTTGGAGGAGCAATCAACTCTAACCATATGTTTCCGCTTGCTTCCTCTTCAACTCTTCTCAACAGTTTATAATTTCCATTTGCCCTCAGCTTAGTTACAAACTGTTTAAACACATCAAGCACAGGATAGGCAAATCCCATGATAATGTTGTTTCCAGAGGTATGACCATACATAGCACTGTGCAACCCGAAAACTCGACCAAAGGCATCAAATGCTGGGGAACCAGAAGAGCCAGGACGCATGGAGGTTTTGTAGGTCACTACGTTATCTGCGTGAGCTCCACCAGGCAGTATGTGCTCAATTCCTTGTTTTGTTATTGCTTGAATGAAGAAGTGGGCAGTAAACAGATCATCTTTATATTGACGTAAATGATCATTGATGGCCTGTTCCCTGTCCTTTTTCTCAATTATATACGTAGGATCCATTTTTTTCACTCCTCCTCCTGGGTGACCAATGATAAAAGCTTGACCATACTGAGGCATTGGACCAAACTTCTTCAGGAGCCCTGGTGGTAACTCTATTTTTATGTTTTCGTTGATGATGTTGAGGCCGACCTCCAGTATGGCATAATCTTCATCCTCATCAAAGTCGATTAATGTTTTTTCACAACTGAGGTAATAGACATTTTTAAAAGACTGAGGATCGTCATAGTAGAATATAGCCCACACATATACATCCACCTGCATTGTTATTTCGTCAACGTGACCATTAAATATATGTGCATTAGTCAGGATGAAGTTATCAAACAGCACAAAGCCTGTTCCATGAGCAACACCCGGAACAATGACTTTACAAACTGACTCGCCCAGTTTCATCAGATTCTTGACTTTGTAAACATCACTATAAAAACTTTGGAAGTGTCCAAAATCGCCCTTCCTCTCTGTCACTTCTTCCTCGTAAGAATCAGCACACAACGTTTCTTCCATCCATTTTCTCTGAGAATCTGAAGTCTTGGCTCGCGAGGTGTAAGGAGTCGACTGAGCTATCAGCACTTTGGGTAAAAGCTTTGCAAAGTCAGACTCAGTTGGATTTGTTGCCTGCCCTTGTTTTCCTTTAGCATACAAGTCTGAATAGGCTTCATTACAGTCAGCTATCTCACATCTGTTGGGAGGAGAGTCAAATACAATGGGATCAACTGTCCTTTCTGTCTGGGTAAGACCTTGATGGACAATCTGTGTACAATCCGTAACCGTGGTAATGTTGCAAATTTGATCACCTTGCCCAGCAACTTGGCCAAGTCCACCCAGCAGCAGCAGGAGGAGGAAGAAGAACCATCTCTCAACTTGCGGTGGCGTTTCACCTCTCGAGAGGCTGAAGGAGGTGCCAGTCTGCTCCTGGACACATGCATCCATTGTTCTCTGCTTTTATAATCCTAATGTCTGTTGTGGTTTCCACCAGCACCTGGAACATACAGAGTATTAGCTCTTTGCTACTCAAATATCATCCATCCATCCATCCATCCATCCATCCATCCATCCATCCATCCATCCATCCATCCATCCATCCATCCATCCATCCATCCATCCATCCATCCATCCATCCATCCATCCATCCATCCATCCATCCAAGAGCTACTATACTACTCACTTTTTGAGGCTTACAGGTAGGTTAAGCCGATTGTGTTACATGGTAGACAGGTCACTAGTTTCATTTTTACTGCATTTTATAGTAACACACGGTTTGTTATCATAACAAGAAGATAACTGTTTGGTTTACAAAGATGCTGGCACTGACACTTGGCTCACTGTGGAATCTTGGCAAAGTGGTTCAAGCTTCCACAGACCAATTTCTCGGAAAGATGTTTTCCCACTTTTTGCTGTAAGTTCACATTTAATACACAGAGACAACTTTCATGGGCTCTTTCGTAACTAAAATATCATGGAAACTTATTATGAAGCTATTGTTTTACAAGGTTATTTCGCCACATAAAAAAACATATAATGTATAAAAGGAAAGCACCTGGGTGTCTTACCTTGGATCTGGTTGAAGAGGTATATCCTAACTTTCAGTATGCTGTCTTCTATTCACTCTTTTTACTTGTTTTTCAATGTCACTTACTGAAGGAACCTGAGTATAAATTTCAATCTCACGTGAAAGCATGTTTTATAGTGACAATAAATGGACCTTGAAACTTATAAAATGGTTGTTCCTCCCACACAAACACTGCTTTTCTGGAACTGCCAATAGAAACACAGAGTGAAGGCTTTGACAATGACATTTGGGCCTCACTTGAAAAATATGATCATATAAAAAGATCAACGTTATCAGCTGATAAGGCTGATAAACCATGGCAACTTGTCATTGTCAAAGCTTTTACTGGGGGAGGAACAACAGGTTTATACTGTCAACCTGAACTGAAAGTTAGAATATACTTCTTCAAACAAATCCAAGACATTCGGGTGCTTTCCTTACATTGTAAGTATGTTTTCATAATTATGTGAAAGAGGTTCCAAGTTAAAGATACTCTTTGAATAGTGTTTATAATTTAACTCTTTAATAATGTTAAATGTCTGACACTCACATTGTTTTCACATTGTGTTGTTTTGTGACATATGGAACACTAAACTGTGTTATTCTTTTACACTGTGACTGTTTTTTGTATTTCCAACAAATTTTTGCCACATTCTAAATGTATACATTACATTCCCACCATGATTGTTTCCACTGTTGTACACAATCAAAACATGCTCAAATGGTACATTGATTAAAATCAGTTCATACATTGGCACGTTTAAAGGGTCCTATGCTTAGTCAAGTGTTGCATGAGGCAGGTTTAAACAGAACTGTTATTTTCTTGCTACAATAACAAACAGTGCATTGGGAAACAACATATTATGAAATGCAGTAAAAATGAAACTAGTGACCCGGCTTGGATGGATGAAAATATTACAGTAGATACTTGAGTAGTTAAGAGCTAATACTATGGACTGTATGTTCCAGGTGCTGGTGGCAATTACAACATATTTTGAATTTGAGAAGAATGGATGCATGTATCCAGGAGCAGACTGGCACTTCATCCAACCACTCAGAAGGAGGTAAAAAGCCTCAGCGAGTGACAAGATGGTTCTTCTTCTTTCTCCTCCTGCTGGGTGGACTTGGCCATGCTGCTGGGAAAGGTGATCCAAGACCCTGTCAAAACATTGCCACAGTTCCAGATTTTGGACCACACACCCAAAGATGCTCTGTGCCGAACTTTACAAATGAATCGATGATGAAAACAACAGAAGAAAATGACACCATTATGATGAGACAACAGGAGAAGGACAGTTCAGACAGGACTGACCTACATATCTGTCAAGGTCTTACCCAGACAGAAAGGACAGTTGATCACATTGTATTTGACTCTCCTACTGACAGATGTGCGCCAGATGAATGTAATGATGCCTATTCAGACTTGTATGCTAAAGGGAAACAAAGGAGGGCAACAAATCCAACTGAGTCTGAGTTTGCAAAGTTTTTACCCAAAGTGCTGATAGCTCAGTTGACTCCTTACAAATCACTGGCTAAGACTACAGATTCTCAGAAAAAGTGGATGGAAGAAACATTTTGTGCTGATTCTTACGAGGAAGAAGTGATAAAGAGGAAGGACAATTTTGGACACTTCCAAAGTTTTTATAATGATGTTTACAAAGTCAAGAATCTGATGAAATTGGGTGAGTCGGTGTGTAAAGTCACTGTTGAGGGTGTTCGTTATGGAACAGGTTTTGTGCTGTTTGATAATTTCATCCTGACTAATGCACATTTATTAAGAGGTCACGTTGATGAAAAAACGATGCAGGTGGATGTAAATGTGTGGGTTGACTTTTACTATGACGATCCTCAGTCTCTCACAAATGTCTATTACTTCACGTGTAAGGAGACATTAATCAACTATGAAGAAAGCAGAGACTATGTCATACTGGAGCTCAACCCTAAAGGTCACAACTACAACAACCAATACACAAAAATAGAGGTACCACCAGGGCTCCTCAAGAATTTTGGTCTAGTCCCTGAGTCCGGTCAAGCTTTTATCATTGGTCACCCAGGAGGAGCAGTGAAAAAAATGGATCCTACATATATAATTGAGAAACATGAGAGGGTACAGGCCATCAATGATCATTTACGTCCATATAAAGACAATCTGTTCACTGCCTACAACATCATTGAAAAAATCACAAAACAAGGGATTGAAGACATACTGCCTGATGGAGTTCTGGAAGACCATGTCGTGACCTACAAAACCTCTATGCGTCCTGGCTCCTCTGGTTCCCCAGTGTTTGACACCTCTGGCCGAGTTGTTGGGTTGCATAGTTATATATTTCATTACAACTCTGGAGACCACATTATCATGGGATGTGCTTTTCCTGTGTTTGATATATTTAAACAGTTTGTACACAAGCTGAAGGCAAATGGAAATTACAAACTGTTGAGAAGAGTTAGGGAGGGAGTAAGGGGAAACGCATTGTTTGAGTTGATCACATTGTCAATTCAATATCATCGCAATTATCTTTCAAAAGTTTGAGTGAAATCTGGAGAAAAAACTGTTGAAGAAAGATGAGGTGAACGCATTTATGTTATGACTATAGTTATTCTATTTTCATAGATGACTTGATTTATGTTGTTTGAGCATTTTGATATATTAACAGAATAATTGTAATGTTTATTGAAGAATTTGGGAATTGAAAAAGAAAGCACTGAATAATTGTGTGTTTGTATATGTAATTCATGACTTAGTCTCTCATTTGATCTTGTGAAATCAAAGTGAGTGGTTCTGCAGTGATTTTGACACAGATTGATTTGCACATTTCCATAGCCAATATGCTGTTATTGATACCTTTTGGGACATACCTTTAACATTTCTGTAATTGCTCTATTACTGCTCTATTAAGGTGAGACTGGGAGAGGGTGGAGAGTCTCCGGAAGTAAAAAAGAAACCAAAACAGTTTTCTTATGTCATAAGGGATGCTATGAAAGATCTTTCATAGCAAAGATACTTAAGATTCTTACAAGTGTAGAACCGGTTCCATTTCAGTGCAGTACGCTGAGTCAGCAGATAGAGCTTCATTCTCAGCTGTGCTGTCATTGTCAAATGCCAGGTTGATTTACCTGCTTTAGATGTTCAAATGTGATGAGATCAATGATTATACTGTAAAGCTTTGTTGTGTGGTGCAAAAGTGCTTAGCTAAAATTACAAAAAAATAAAATGAAAATACAGCCGAGATTGGTTTTGCAGTGCTTATTTGATTCGTTTGCACATTTTCATATCACATGTTATGTTATTAACACATAACTAATGGAAGACCACTGGGACAATTTGGTATCTGATTGTTTATTCAATAGATTCATTTATTAACATTCATACCTTATTTGTTAACACTATATAGTTAGATGCAGAGCTGAAGAAAACTGTACAAAACTAGACGTGTTGAGATACTGATACGTCAGTGTTTGAAGGAACCATAAGATTTCATACAAAGGCTGAAGTTGTTGACTGTTGCCTCAAACAGTCACACAACAAAATAAATTGCTCCCTCCAGTGGCCATATTACCTCACTGCAAGCAAAGTAACTGACCAACAGCTGTCTATCTGGGCTATGTGTTCTAACTTGATATTGATATTTCCTTATTTTCTATTCCCAGTGTGAGAAAATGTGTGAGAATGTTTTGATGTGCAGCTCATACATATATATATAAAATAAAAACATCTTGTTGCCTTTAGTGTTCAATAACTCTGTCAGTCTGAACATAGAAATGTTTTGTATTATTTTAAGATTTAGTTTTTACATTCGCAGCCACTAAATGTTGGCCATGAATCTGCCTATATATTATATGCTGGTAAGATGTGTTGTGGCATGTGGTTGGTGTACCTTGTTTAAGCTAGCACACTTGAAAGTAATTTCATCTGCTTAAACTAATATTTGTGTTTAGCTAATTTGCTAATTCGGCTACATTTTGTTGACAACTTTCCAAACTGGAAACAGATGTAAGCAAAAGAGAGGCAGTGCTATAGTTACAGCGCACTACTCACTAACAGGAGTGTGGTAAATTGACCTCTTTTCCAAAGCTCACAGTTTATGGACATAAAATTCACATAGTAGCATATAAGGAAAAAAGCAGGTCTTGATTAAACATTACACATTCTTCAGCTTTAAGTTACTGATGAATGCAGCAACAACAAAAAGTTACAGGACAATATCTCCTCCCTTCATCCACACATTTCATATCCACCTCAGTTTTCTGTTCTCTCTTCACCCCCAATCTCTCTAACTGCTGCATTTCTTATTCTTGTCTTGCCTTTTGTGCTCAGTATTAATCTTCCTCGCTCTGGCCTCTCTCAGTTGTCGTCCTCTCTTCCCAAAGCGTTGCGGAGACTCCTCCAGAACTCTGGCCTCCTCTCCTCCTCCTGAGGCCACTCCAGATACGTGGTGGAGCTCATGAGTTTGCGAAGCTTGCAGAAGCGTTTGGGGATGTCGCCTGTGGACAGCGGCTCCAGCAGGATCAAGATGGCCGGCTCTCCGCCCGCGTTCCCTTCAAACATCCAAAAGTGGGAGAAGTCCAGCTCGTAGCGACACCAGTCGGACTGGACAAAATTCTCGGAGAGGACGAAGACGGTCCGTCGACTGCGCTCCATGGCACTCATGATGTTGTCCACGATCCATTGTCCGGGGAGAAAGTCTCGCTTGTGGAGACACAAGGTCAACGGCTGGGCGGTTCTGTTACTCACAGACTCTTCATCTGTCTCCCTGTGAAGGAGAGGACAACACACCGGGTAATGTTTCTCCACAGGTTCAGACTTTGTATATGGTGGGTGGAATTCAAAAAGAGAAGTAATTCATCCAATGTGTACAAGAAACCCTGAATTCCAGCTTGAATGAATTTCTACTGTTCATCAGATTTTGCTAAATATTTCATACTCCTGCCCACTGCTCTGTGTTGTGTTCTACCCCTCTCTATCCCCATCTATCTATCTATCCCCTTCTTTCTTTCTTTCGTTTTGCTTCTGTGGCAAGGTGAAGAGGGCCCAGGCAGGGATTGAACCCACACCTCATGTGCGCTAACCAGTCACCCAAATGGGACATCCCCTTAGCCAAGTAGCCAGGGCGCATGATCAAGTGGAGGCATAGTGACAGGACCCTCAACTGTCACACTTCCTTCTTCAGCTGCTTTCAGCATTCACACGCATTTCTTTCAAATGCTATCTTTTTCTAGTTATACGTTATTTGTCTTTGTCTCTGCCCACATCTACGTCTTTGCCCACGGCACTCAAAATAGCTGGCACTGACAAATAAAGGTAATTAACCTACTCCTGTAAAAGACTATAGGGATTATGGCAGTGGGCGAATTTGTCAAAATGTTGAACTATCCCTTTAAACTACAGGTGTCCTAGTTTTATTTTTATTTTTACTCAACTGTGATCTGCCCCTCAAATTCCTCATGTTCAAAAACCTCAAACAGACTGATACAGAAAAGCAGTGATGCAGAAAAAATGAATGCGGCAATTAGTTATGTCGATCCCACAAAAACAGTTGAACTCACTTTGGTTCCTCCAGCTCGGGTACCAGGTAGTTTTCAACCCAGAATGCATCGCTTTCACTGTAAGAAACGAAGGCGTCGTAGCATAGTAATGTTTCTGTATCTGCTCCAACTCTGAGGAGCCGGCGCTGTCGGGAGCTGTGCTTGGCCTTCAGCCACGCCCACGTCATCTTGAGGTACCAGACGACGTGGAGACGCCACAGCAGGACGCCTGTCACAACCGCGACGAACAGCGCCATCCCACAGCACACGGACACAAACAGAACCCGGTGACACACGGGAAAGGAGAGGTGGACTTGGCCCACAGATTTCCCCTGCAGGTAGAGGGGGGAGTCACAGCTGTAGCTCTCCTCCTCGTCTGTTAACTGCACATCTCCACTTTCCTTCATGTCCGAGTTGAAGAAGGCGACAAAGTCACAGGTGCAGACGAACTTGTTCTGACCCGCCTTCAGGTTCTGTAGTCGTTTGTACCGCTGAAGATCTGAACGGCCGAACATGCTCAAGGTGTTTGACTGTGGAAGAACATAGACGAGGAGTCACCCTGTAGCAAACAAAGGACTGTGAGCAGGAAGATGGTACATGGTTGTTTTTTTGTTTACCTGGATGTTCATTGTTTGCAGATTGGGAAACAAATGTCCCGAAGGCAAATTCAAAAACTTGTTCCCAGAGAGGTGGAGCTCCTTCAGCAAAGGTAGGGCCACGGTGAAGTCAGCGAGATCATTGTTGCTCACATCCAACACCTGGACATTAGATACAACATAAAAAGTGCTTCATCAAAGAGTGTTTGTGGTGTCTGGATTACTGTTACGAGGTCCACGCTCAGTACCTCCAGAGTTTCAGGTAGGCAGCTCGTAATTCCGATAAGTTTGGCCCCCGAGATGTTGAGATATCGCAGCGTGGAGGGCCAGGAGCAGTGTGGTGGCATCTGGCTGTAGCTGGTCCTGCTGATGTCCAGGTGAGTCAGTTTGTAGAGCTTACCGACCAGGTGGCTCATCAAGGACAAACTCTGGACAGAAGTTGGTAAAAGGAAAATGAGTGTTCAGACAGAGAGCGTGTGAAGTTAAGATGAATATGAGGTTTTGAGGATAAGCTGAAAGAACAAAGTTTCATTAAGTGCACCTTCAGGTCGTTCCCGCTGATGTTTAAAACTCGGAGGTGCCTCAATGTGCCAGCTCCGTAGCACAGTGACTCACTAGCAGTCATGTCGGTCAGCAGGTTGTCGGACAGGTCCAGGTACTGCAGGTTCACCAGGAGGCCAGAGGTGAGACAGGGCATCAAAAAGACCTGAGGGTAAAAAACAAACATCGTTCATGACTGGTGATGTAGTTATGCTTACTACTGACTGATAGCAGACACAGTAGAGTCCCAAGATCTTGATATTACATCCAAGCTACCTGAAATCTCTGAAACCTGTCATGGATTTCTTTGATCAGTTCTTTGGAAAAGCATTATTTGTCAAATCTGCTGGATGGTTGATTTGACCAGATGCTGTTTGGTAACTGTTTGAAGAAACCTGAGTTTGATTCCCAAATTCTG
This sequence comes from Trachurus japonicus, assembly GCF_045865225.1. Classification (NCBI taxonomy): domain Eukaryota; kingdom Metazoa; phylum Chordata; class Actinopteri; order Carangiformes; family Carangidae; genus Trachurus; species Trachurus japonicus. The sequence continues at coordinate 4,982,139 of NC_140924.1, forward strand.
ACATTTAAGTTAAACTCAACTTATCCTCTAACTTAAAGCAGAAGTAAGCGGAATATTTGTGTTAATATAAGTCTTGAATAGTTCTATCTTCCGACAGCAATCACTTCTATAGAGTGTTTAGTCTGAAACACGGGTCTGTCAGTCACTCTGCTCTGCTCTGAGCCGAGGAGAAAACTTTCCTTGTATCCTACAACCTTTATCCAATGAGGAGAGAGAACGGCATAAAGGGGCGGTCCTCTCTGTGTGTGCAGCCAAGGAATGCGCGTGAATGTGGTGACGTAGGGACAAGAGCGGGGACTGCTAACTCCGGATCGCTTACTTCTGCTTTAAGACGTTGTTTTACCTCTTGTTGAGTGTTTGGATTTCTTGCTGTTGTTATGTAGTAGATCAACATGGTAGTGTGTGTTACATTCACCTTGTTTTACTTTTCTTTCTTTTTTTTTTTTACCTTGCCATTAATGACAGACACCTTCCTGGGGTACTGCAGCAGAAACCCCAGACCTAGAAACGAGGTAAACTTCCAGACATCCAGCACCAGAACATCTCGTACGAAGAACTCATCAATGCTCTTTTGGTCCGTCCAGCTGGCTCTCTCCCACCTAACGCCAACCAAATATCATTACACAACTAACTTATTCATCACTAACCATGAAGTAAAAGAAGTAAAACACTTTATCATAAAATGACTTGACATAACTTGATATAAAACTCAATGCATGGTTAAGAAACTCAATTGTGACACTGTTTTCTTATTTTCCTTTTTCCTACCTGCCCTCGCCTGTAAGTGTGACACCATCAACTCTAAGGGAGGTGAGTGGTACTCCGCTGAAAACCTCCAGGAAGTTGACCATGGCCTCATCGGAGATGGAAACGTTACGTACTGTGATGTGCCTGAGGTGGGAGAACGGGAAAGAGTGAGTGGTTGGTTTGAGTCCCAAAATCAACTTATTGCCCTGTGGCTGGTTTTACTACAATGAAGCCCACCTTACTCTCCTCTTGGCTGCTTCCCTGAATGCTTGAATAGACCGATTTTCAATTATATGAAGGTCTTCCAGGATCATGGGCGTCTCTGGATACGACACATCAGCGAGCACGGCTGACGTTAAGGTCACATTTGTTAAAAATGGTCCATGGAGACTCAAAATGACACGACCCAGTGGCCAAACGTACGCAAGAGCGCCGGGCTCATACCTGCAGAGAGGGGAGGAGGCCAAAGAGTGAAAGCATAAAATCAGAGGAAGTTTTCAAGGGTGGTCTCTGGAAGATGTTGCTGTTCTGTTTCTAGCTGGTCAGCAACAAAATCAGCATCGTTCCCAAACCTGCACAGGTTGTTGGCGTGCACGGTGAGCTCCTCCAGCTCAGCCACTCCAGACAAGGCTCCTCTCTTCAGCTCCTCCAGAGCAGGACCTCCAAACGCCAGCCTCCTCAGCCAAACCAGCCCCTGAAACACCGGAGTCGGACCGATGCAGCTGGAGGGGTGAGGACGAGAGGAAGAAGCTGGACTACAAAGGCCAAAAGTTTGTGGATGCACATGGTGTTTGTGGCCCTGGGCTCTCTTTACCTGTACGGGTTGTTGAGCAGGTTGAGCTGCTGCAGAGCTCCGAGCTGCCTGAACCACGTGGGGTTGAGAGTGGTCAGCTGATTGTCCGACAGATCCAGTTCCTCCAGGTTCAACAGAGAGTCGAAGGCTGACGGTTGGATCACAGCAAGTCTGTTATCTGGAGACGGTTTGTTGAATGTGTTAAATCTTGCACTTGGGAATTGAGTCACAACCTAAAGGGATAGTTCAGCATTTTGGCAAATTGGCCCATTGCCATAATCCCTATAGTCATAGCAGTAGGTTCGTTACCTTTAATTGTCGGTGCAAGCTGTTTTTAGAACGGCGGAGCAGAGCCGTGAGCTGCTCAGAGCTACGCTACGGAGGCTCATGGGATTTCTTGGTTTCCCTCATCAAACTCATCAAATACACAATCCAACAACTCCACAACGCTCTGGTGGACAAGTTGTGACCTGCACATTCACCACGCTATGAGATAATAACAGAACGTTACCAGACAGAGTTGTTTTAGAGGGAAATACATGCAAAACCTCTGATGTGTGTTGCCTTCAGGGACAGTTTTTCAGCAAGTAGTTTCTGAATTTCCCTCAACTGTGTCTGGTAACATCCTGTTATTATCTCATAGCATGGTGAATGTGCAGGTCACAACTTGTCCACCAGAGCGTTGTGGAGTTGTTAGATTGTGTATTTGATGAGGGAAACCAAGAAATCCCATTAGCCTCCGTAGCGTAGCTCTGAGCAGCTCGCAGCTCTGCTCCGCTGTTCTAAAAATAGCTTACACCGACAAATAAAGGTAACAAACCTACTGCTATGACTATAGGGGTTATGGCAATGGGGCAATTTGCCAAAATGTTGAACTATCCCTTTAACACGTCATTTATGATCTTGTTTGTCACACAGACTGTTTTGCTTGATTCCCACAAATACACATCACCGTTACCGTGGAGACTCAGAGCCCTCAGTTGCGCGTGTCCGGCGAGGTCGTCGTCGGTCACCTCGGCGATGTTGTTGAAAGAGAGATCCAGAGCGAGCGCGAGCTCCGTTACCGCGGGGACACGGGTAAATCCAAGGTGGGTGCAGTTACAGGAGAGTCGCAGGTTGCAGCCATGACAGGTCGGCCTCTCAGCGTCAGGGTTTGACCTCTGACCCCGGCACTGGTTGAGGAAGCAGAGGAGGCAGAGGGAGAGGGTGAGGTGAAGGACGGTGGGTTGTCTCATTCTGTAGGAAAGAAAAAAGAGTAAAGGGATGAGTCCGAGTCCTGGGAAGTGGAATAAAAGTGAAAGAAATCTATTGGGGAAGTGGAATTTGAGAAAATAGGAAGTCTTGAACGTTTTACAGTATTGTTACCTTCCCCAAGTCTTTACACACAGAACACCGATTCAATTTACTCCACAACCTCACTTTACCAATATAACACGTCGGATCATCTGGTTTTCTGGTTGAATTGCTTGAATGCTTCAGTAAACAAAATATTTCATTTACATTTATTTTTGATCAAATCATATCTGAAAATGATGGTGTTTTTCCACATAGATCTCATCTGTTCACTAAGATTAAACAGATGTTGTTTGTTTTACCTCAACATCAGGTTTTACTTTGGTGTTATAGGTTTAAGTTATGGTCCTAATTTAGCAGCTGTTTAGCGGAAAAGCCTCAGCAAACTGTATTTGTCATGTTTTGCAGCATCATTTGGTCCAGTTGCTTCCTTTATTTTCTCTTCAACACTTCATAAATATAAATTATGTCACAACAATCAGTCAAACTTCATGTAAAATGTCTTTGTTTGTTGTTCCGTACTTAACTGAATGATTCATGATAATGAAATAGAATCTTGAAAATTATTAAATGTGGTGTATAGGTAATGTTACAATTGACTTTTGTCTGTTAAAAACAGAAGAAGAAGAAGAAAATGCTAAAAGTGAAATAGATGAGAAAGACTTTGTGGAGGAGGAAGTAACAATCTCAGGGGAGGACAGAGCTAACCAAGTGTGAAAAGAGGTAGTGAGCATGAAAATTAACTCAGGGGGGGGGGGAAACCTGAGCGTGTGTGTGTTATGTAAAGCAACGTTTCAATAATTAACTGCAGCACATTCAGTTTTTGTTCATCTTCAGTCACATCAGCTCAAATCATTTCACCACTGAAGCTGCTGCCTGTTAAATTGAATTGAATTGAATTTTATCTGAGGTTGGGGGGATGCCTTATGTCAGATTATCTGTTACATGATAAGAGGTTACCACAATGACTTCCTCTGTCTGACTCAAGTCGACACTTCCCCACTCAAGGCGACTTGCCGTGCAAACAAGGACCTCCAACGTATTCTTAGTCCTTATACATGTGGAAATAGAAACACTTTATTTAAAGTGAAGGAAATAGCAGAGATGGAAGCACGACTTCTGCAAGGGATTAAAAAAAACTGTGGTGGTATACCGGAGGCCACATCATTTACTGTCACAGGATCATAAAGTACAACACACGACACAGCTCATACTCATAAACCTTAGCAGTAGGATATCAGAATCAAAATGCCATCATTTAAAATTTGTCAATCGACATTTATTTACAGAGCCTTTAACAACAACCAAAGTCCTTATCAGTGAAATCAAGAGAACGCAATATACAATAAAATCATAAAAAGACAAATGTCACAGTGATACTAGGTATTAAAAAACAACCTGAATAAATACGTTTTGAATTTAGATTTTAAAGGTAACAGCACGTATGTCAAAATTCAAACTTAGACTATGAAAAAATGTACAATGTACAACTACGAATCGGTCTTTGAAAAAAATTACATTGGTGAGAAACAGAACATAACTGTCCTGTTGAAGTTTCATCAGACATTAAAACATTAAAGTGATTAAAGGAGTGCTCCTCCTCCTTCTCCAATCAGAACAAACAGACACAATTAACTAAAATCTCATTGACTCCCTCTTAATCGTATTACCACTAACTGAGAGTCTTGTCTTTCCAGCTTCTTTCACACCTTTAGACGTCTGAGTGAATCAATCAACTGGAGGAAGCGAAGAGCAGCACTGAGGTCAGTTCTTAAAGATTAAACACAAATAAAAGTCTGAGTCACTGCTGAAAGAAAACGACTCTTACCTTCATAAATCTGCACAGTGTCGTATGTGTGAGTGTGGACACTGAAGGAAATCACGAAGGCAAACATTAGTTAATGTATCATCCTGCACACACACACACACACACACACACACACACACACACACACACACACACACACACACACACACACACACACACACACACACACACACACTTCCTCTTTTTTCACAGCCAGTTGGTTTTGGAGTTTGAGCGAAAAACATTTGAAGAGAATCTTTATTTTGTGGTTTTTGACTGAAACAATGTCAAACAAAAGTTAGACAAACTAAAAAACAAACAAACATGAGCATCACATCTGTGTGTCAACATTTATGTGTTCAGACTCATGACCATGAGGACCGTGATGTTTTGTATTTACAGTAAGTATATATTTTTGGCTTTTCATGCCTTTAGTAGATAGTAAGTCCAGTTACATAAGAGAGACAGGAAATGGTGCGGCAGAGAGAGGGGGAATACTTCCTCTGGTGTTCGGGTCGCCAGTGACCCGTTTTCAGGTTTTAAATGCATACAAGTACCACATAAATTTGTTCATAGCATCAAGGCTTTTCGACTTTGTCAGGAAACTCTATTTAAACAAAATAAAACTTTTTTTTTTTCACAAACTTCTAAAATGCTCCTGCACACTGTCTCACTCTCAATTACTTTACAGTATTAAAGCAACGTTTTGGTCAGGAATATGACCTTCATCAGGCACCAAATGCACTGGTTACTGTAAAATTATGACCTTTGTGGTGTTAGGGTAAGTTTTGACCCGGTTATTACGATAAGAACAATAAAGAGAGTTAAAACTTAAACCATAAGTGCAAAAACAACCTTTTCATAGATAAGTAAGTCTAACAACTTTTTTACAGCTGATTTACGTAAGACCCGAGTCTTACGTAAATCATAGATGGTAGCAGAAAGCTGACAAGAGGAAGGTTCAATTGTGCTGGAGAGCATGCAGGACTGCAGCCAGTAACATGTACATTTAATCACTTTAGAGGACAAAATAAAACCTGAACACCTTCTCTCCACTCAGTAAAAAATAAAAAAAAAATAATATTATCTCTCATCTCATTGTTCCAACGAGTCTTAACCAGGACTGAACCATGTGTTTGGTTCCTGAAAAACCAGACCATGGTTAGTTACAGGTGTAACGGTCGTTAGTTTGGTTGGTTTGCTTTAGGCAGTTCATGATTTCCAGTTCACTACATAAATGTCCAACTGACACATCCAAGCACCCCGACCTCTTCCTGAAATGGACTTTCACTCATCACTCTCTTCACACGAGTTGACCACACTTCTCCCTCGGCTTCGGTCATACTCACTACAGCCACTAGATGGCACCTTTAAAAAAACAAAACAAGACTATGGTTCAGAATAGAGAACTTGAAAAGAGAGTAACGACACCACCATTGACTCCCGTGGTAAGCATTATGCGGCCCTACTGGCAGGATATGGGTATTGCAAAAGTGCCCAGAAAACCCATTCACTCCAATGTATGTGTGTTGCCCACTTGCTTGTAAATTGATGAAAACGGCCGTGTTTTTGTTTTTAGGTGTCTTGGTCATATCAGATTATACCTATAATTTGTTTGTTACAAAATGTAGATTGAAACATTAATGTAGACAACTGTTTTTTTTTTTACTCGTCTATGTGTTAATGTTTATCTGTAAGGGGTCCACAATGATGCTATTAACATGGGTGATCTAGAAATGTCCTTAAATTATTGAAAATACCACACTTGCTCATTCACCAACAATGCAGAGATGTCAGTTCTTGGGCACTTTTGCAATACCCATATTCCTCCATCAGGAGGCGCTTCCATTGGACCACTGCGTGTCGTTACTCTCTTTTCCAGTGCTCTAGTTCAGAACAGGCTGAACAAACCACCTGGGTGTGTCATCTAGGCATCGATCTCCATCGACTCACTGACGATGGAGCCTCAGGAGGACGTTTGAAGAACCGCAGATTTTGGCACTTTCATGTTGGCTTCATTCCTCAGCCGTTTGGTTTTCATTGGTCATGAGGATATGATGTTATGGTAACAATGACAGTAACATTGGTCACCACCACCAGAGGAATGTCAGGTTCAGATCTTATCCATGCAGCAGCAGCTTTAAAGGTTCAACAATTTCAGTGAAGAAGTGCAGCTAAAACCAGTTTTACCGGTTGAAACTGAAACTCAAGACGAAGCTGAAGTCAGATTAAAAACACCAGGGCGTCTGTTTGTTTTTAGATGGCATCAGTTACAGTAGCGCTAATGATGCTAATGATACAATAGTGGGCAGTATGGGAATATTTAATACTGTAAGTCTGATACTAGTAATTAAGTTTTCTATCTCATATTGTATGTGCTGGATATTATTGTATAATATGACACACCCCAACCAGTATCAATAGTCTGTAACCCAGTTAGACACAAAACAAGCCAGTAAAAGAAGAACGACTTTAGATAAGATAACACGATTTGTGTTGTGTTTTAAATATTTTCTTTTGCTGCAGGAGTCACAGGATAGCCTGGGAAACCGGCGACACAATGAGACACAGTGAACAATGAGATGGATAAATCAAAAGATGATGTAACCAGAAACCCATCGTGGCCATAATAGTCCCAGGAAACAATTAGTGTATGTAATGAGGTCAGGGTTGCTGACACACTATACGGTAAAAACAAAAAAGGTGAAGGTAAAGGTAAAGGAATAGCCAGCTCTGCTAAAGTAACATTAACACAGCGCTGAAAAGAGGGATTAGTGTGATGCACTCTGGGGAATGTGGCGAGAAGACGTGATCTGGAGGATAAAAGGCCGAGAGGCGGCGGAGACGGAGTCCACTTCTCCAACTTCGGTCGTCAGTCGTTCAGCTTTTCCAAGCACGCCGACTTTATTTGAACAATCTGACAGGTCAATACCGGTTCCTGTCCATCTGCACCCTGATGTCTGAGGATTAGGGGAGAGTGGGGTAAGTTGAGACCCTTTTTGTATTCAGGATCACTACATCAAGACAGTTATAGATTTGTTCCTAACTAACACATCTGCATATATTTCAGGATGTTTTGCATCCCTACAAATTAACAGAATGAGTGTAAATATAACTGTTTTTAAAATATAGCCCATGGTCCCATGAATGGGGTAAGTTGACCATAGGAGTGGGGTAAATTGATCAACCCCCCCTTCTTTCCTTCCATCCATCTTCTACCTCCCCCTTTACTTAATATTTCATCTGTCCAGGCTACAGGTGAACACAAACTGCAGGGACTTCCTGCTGAGCCACCAACTCACTGAGATTTGGGGAGTTTTGCGATTACATCGCATCTTGGGAAGAATCCCAGATATTTTTCTTTGAAAGTAAAGTTTGGCACACTTTAAACAACTTTTCCTGTTTATAGGAACATACTTAGTGTAATCACAAACATACAGAATCTTGATTTAATCATTTGGACATATACAGCCAAAATACATAAGTGTATAGGATAGGTGGCTCAACTTACCCCTGGCCAAATGGATCAACTTACCCCACAGCTACCTTGGCTTGGGTTTATTACTCCCATGGTGCAGTTTCATGCTAGGTTTACTACCTCATGTTGTAGCTCAAAGATACCACAACCCATAAAACAAATTTGCAGTCATCTCTTTTGGTCTAAACACAATTCTCATGAAACTTATGATCGACGAAATTCACTCTCGAGAGTGAAAAATGATTTTTAACAACATAAATGTTAAACCACTTTACTCACATGGTTCTAATCTTCACAGACTCCATGAAATGATGCCTGCCTCCCAAATATTTGGTCACATGCTAATTTTTTCCTATAGTTTGAGTCAACTTACCCACTGGCTCATCTTACCCCACTCTCCCCTACCAGCTTTATTGAGAAGCAGTTTTTCACCCAGCTGCCTCTTCATCACCATCACTGTCACCACCACCGCTATCATCATCATCATCGTCATTACCATGAAGGTCCTCGGTGTGACTCTGGCCCTCTGTGGCCTCCTGACCCTGAGCCGGTCCATCCCGCTCAACATCACCAGCACGGTGAGCCCGCGGCACTCGGGCGTCTGCGAGTACATCAGGCAGCAGTGCTACCACGAAGGCCTCGCCGGATTCTGCCCCGTGTGCGACCACGACGGCAACTTCCACCCTCAGCAGTGCTGGCCGGCCATCGGGTACTGCTGGTGCGTGGACGTCCTGAGCGGCGAGGAGATACCGCACACTCAGGCTCCGATGGGAAGCGAACCTCACTGTGGTGAGAGACGAGTCGACCTTCAGTGACGACGCCTTTGTCTGACTTCTGTATCGCTGTTTCCTTCAGTTTCAGAGGCAAATATCTAACTCAGTGTAGATGAAGATGGCTAATTAGTAACTGCAATTAAGTAGAACTAAATTAATTCATAAACAAATGGTGCTTAATTAAGGACTTTTATTTCTACTAGAGTAGGCCCTATATTTTATAGTGTGAAACTGCTACTGTTAATTTAATAGATCAGAAAACTATGAATTTGCCTTAGTTATATGGTGCAGACAAACAACATCTAAATAATCACAAAGCACATGAACACAACTCTAAGACAATTGACACATAAAGGCACAGAAGGCACAAAAATACTATTGACATACATACAAGATGCTATTTACAGGATAAATGATCTTAATTCTTCTCTTTACGTTTCATTTTCAAACATATTTGAGTTTTTAATGACGATGCAATAGATTACTCCAGGTGATAAAGTTGTTTGCATTTCCATCAACACTGGAGCCAATTTTAAACAGAGTCTGGCGCCATCTGGTGGCAGAGTCAAAGCACGGCAACTTCTTATGCTCATTGATTTTAATGAGTCTATAATTTAGTTATAGAATAAACACGACTACAATGTGAACACAGGTTGATTGATTTGATTATTACCTGCAGGTCATTGAACTGTGTCTTCTTGTGTGTGTTTGCAGGCAATGAGTTTTACTGCCCCGAGGGTTGGACCTTCTTTGAAAAGAAGTGTTTCACCTTCATCGACACCCCGAAGACGTGGACCGAGGCCGAGGTGAGAGGGACGAGGTCCAGACGGACACGGACTGTAGCGCCCCCTTCAGCCGATCATTTCATTTAAGTCACACTTCTTCTTTTCTCCTGCAGATCTACTGCATGTTTGAAGGAGGCAACCTGGCGTCGGTCTGCAGCTACGAGGAGAATCACTTCGTCATGTCTTTGACCAGAGGAGACACCAACTCCTTCCCTGAGACCTGGATCGGCGGCTTCTGTGCCATTCATGTACCAAAACCATTATCATTGATATTTGATGGACTTTTTTTGAGTCTTTGGACGTTTTTTTGACAATATTGTTAAGGATTTAACTACTGTTACTCCACCACACCGTTAGCTTAAACCCTGCAAATAATTCGCTTTTTTGTGTTTCATGAGCTGTTTTAATGCTTCATTCTTCTTCTTTTTCTCTTCCCATCCACAGCCCGATTTCTGGATGTGGAGCGACGGCACTAAATTTTACTATGACAACTGGCATCACGACCACGACAACAACGCTCCTGACAAGGCCTGTGTGAAGATGAATTATAAATGTAATGAACTCTACAAAACTCATTTAAATTTCATCTTGAATGTATGAACCAGTAAACTCTGACCTGAAGAATTCTTCTCTTCAGTTTTCACTCTTTTATTTAAAGTTCATTTTAGATATTATAACCCAGGACCATCATAGATTTTAGGCGTTTTCTTCAGGTCAGACCAAGCATGTCCTTTATGGGCGGAGCCAAAGTGAGATGCATCTTACTGTAACAAATGTTGAATGTCTTGTCTTTGTGTCTTGCAGACAACCTGAAGTGGTTCTACGACAGCTGTACTGAGGCTTTGCCTTTCGTTTGCTCCAAGAAGATGTGGTGAAGGTTCAGACGGCTGAAGTAACTTTGCTCTGAATGTGTTTTTCTTTTTCTGGCTGGTTTGTTTGTTTGTTTGTTTTTAAATGTGATCTACAGTGTGTATCATGTGGCTGGTTTTTGTAGGTTAGCGCTCCGTGTAGCTGAGCTCTGCAGTCTCACTCCTGTTGCTTGTTCATACATTAAGAAAATACAAAGATGCAAGAAATGTAAAAAAAAAACCAAGAAAACATTATTATATCAATAAAAAATAAATGCACAGCACTGCGGAAATGATGCTGTTATGTGTGGTTTTAACATAAAATATAAAAATGCAATAAAAACATATGAGCAGAGTTGAATGTCTCTGTATGTTTAATTTCTTGTAAAAAAAAAGCAGTCCAATGTTACTCATGTCCAGACTGGTGTGATAATACAACGTGGCCTTTTGGACTCAAACCGACGTCTGTTGCTTCATCGCCCTAAATTCCCAAAAGTGACTCACGCAAACAGAACTCACTGGTTCCTCACAGAACTAATTATTACTCATAATCACTAATAATCAGTGTGTTGGAGGATTTCACCATCATTCAGTAAATAAAGACATAGAGTCCCAAAACAGGATGATAGAAAAACTGACAGGAACTAAACTGTGAATAAAACAATCAATCCTGTTTGTTTAGATTTTTATACATATTTCATTTGACTTCATTTAAAAATGCTGGAATCTGATTAAAATGTTCAAATTTGGAAAAAACTAAATGTAAAATTCTGCAGGTTGCAAAAAACAGACACACTCGATGAAAAAGTAAACAAACACACAAGACATGACCCAAGTTTCTGTTTGAACTTCATCAAATCTGTGTTATTCTGACCTTTTACATCTGTGAAGCACATTGGACGTGTGTGCAATAATGTGATACACAGATACATTTGTGGATTTTATGTTTGTGGAAAAGTGTCCAAACCAATGACAGAACAAATTCAAAACCTTTCTGTCTTCACATGTTGACTCAAAAACCAAACATGGTCAAAGTGGAAACGGCCTTTTTTCAGTAAATGGTGACTTGTGGGCAAACTCGGTCCTTTTGCCCTTTTGTTCCTTCTCGTATCGACGGCTGTGACTCAGGGCGGATCAACTGCCCCCGCAGTTACTGGTCTGATCAGTGATGAAGGCGGGGATGGGGGGTTGGTCCTTTACTGGGGGATAAATACGAGGAGGCTTCAGAAGCAGGAGCAGAACCAGGAGTGAAGACACTGAAGACAGGAAGAATTTAACCAGAGTGAAACCATGAGGCTGCTGCTGCTGCTGTGTGTGTACCTGAGTGTGAGCTGGGCGCAGGACAACCTGGAGTTTGACTACTATGGAGAGGTCAGAACATTTAAATGTGATAATAATAATAATAAGATTACATATCTCAACATTTTAAGTCTTTTATGTCATCAGGTGGAGACACACTAGGCATTTATTTCACTGAATTCAAAAACTATGAGATTGCTGGCAAGATATTTGATCAAATTATACTTTACTAATTGTTTTTTTAAAATATATTTTCATAAATTCATAAAAACAATATCCTTGAATTTGAACACTAATCCCTACTGGGTATCAATTTGTGTTGATTCTAATTCAGATCATATTTCAATATTGTGATCGTAATGTTGTTTTTTTGTTTAGTTTAAAAAAATTATATGTGAATTTATCAATTTAACTTCAATAATAAATATTTGATATCATTCATTAATTTATGCAAAATTTGTTGAATTCATATAAAATAAGACAATATGAAATGTGTTTTTTAAAGATGTAAAGAATACATAGTAAAATAAAAACTAAAATTGTTTGATATCATGATTTAGATGTTGATCGTCATCAGCACTGATTTGATATTTTACCCGTTTGTTTATTTGTACATTCATTGTCTGAGTTATTAACACACTTTCCTTTCATGTGACCCAGGACGAAGAAGTCCCAGCTGCCAACGCAACAGTACGTACAACAACTTTACAACAACTTTACGACTCATCAGATTGATCTTGTTTCATTCTTTGTTCTGTAACTTTCTCTTCTTATTCTTCTTTTTCTCTGGTCGTCCAGGAAGGGACGGTAGGCGCTCGCGGTCACCGTCCACTAACACGGGGGAGGGACGTCTACAACCCCAAACGCTACTCTCCTAACCCCATCGGCGGCCGCGGCAGGTACGTTCGCTAACAGAGGGGGTTTTGCCTCTTTTACGAAGGTGAAAGTGCCACAAGTATTAAAGTGTCAATGTCCTTCACCCAGGTATCGAGGCCGACCCACTCCCGCCCCCGTTGGAAAACAGGTGGAGGAGAAAGTAGAGCAGCCCGAGGCAGGAGGATGTACGCACGCCGCTCCAGAGATGGTAGGTTGAAGAAATATTTGCTTTAAGTGGTAAAACACTCAAGAACTGAGCCTCAATTGTTGAGACACTTTAAATTTGATGAAAACATAATCTAGACTCTTCATTACCAATGCTTCTGAAAAATATAAAAACCTTCTTATAAACTACAGACAGAAACAAAACAAGCCAAAAGCAAGAGATAATTAGAATGGACATGCAAAACAATAACAACAGTAGTTTTCAATTAAAACAGGAATGTTACAGATGCACAATTAGCAGTAATGATCATAGTATTGATTAATGTGATGTACTAATGGGCGACGGTAACTAACGGAGACATTCCTGTCCTCCAGGGCGTCCTGTGTCCCAACGGCTGTGAGCTGAAGAACTCACTGCTCAAACAGCAGAGGAACGTCAGGATGGTAAATCAAACTTCCTTCACCTCTTCGTTTCCTCACAGACCGATCGAAATGTTGCACTTTTACTGACTCGTTTTGTCTTGTCTGTTTGTTTGTTTTTCCTCGCAGGTCGTCAATGAACTCAAGCCTCAGGTGGACGATTTGTCCAGATCCTCCAACAACATCTTCAACTACGTCAACAGCATGTCCAACTCGCTAAGGGAGCGTCAGAGAGTCGTCACTGGTGAGTTTTCTTTCATTTAAAGCACAAAGGTTAGGGTAGACAACAAATTACACAGAGGGGAAAGGTGTGTATTTAAAACATACATCACAGTTTTGTGTTTGTGTCCTCTCAGACAACAACAGGGTAGTGGGCCAGTACAGCGACAGTGTGGAGGAACAACACGCCTACATCAAGGAGACGGTGGACACGGTCTTCCCATCCAACATCAGAGTCCTGCAGGTAAACAGGAGCTGACACGAGACACAAAACAGGAAATGATGTTGATTTTTAAGAAGAAAGCTGAAGCTGTTTGGTGTGTTGTTGTGACTGCAGGGTGTCCTGGACAAGATCAGGCAGAAGATCCAGAAGCTGGAGAAGGCAATCCAGACCCAGAGGGAGTTGTGCAAGGAGCCATGCAAGACCAGCTGTCCCATACCTGTGGTGTCTGGTAGGTGTTCAGACCCAGCAGTAGAAGGTTGTGTGACAGTGGTGGTCCTGTCACTATGCCTCCATTTGATCATGTGCCCTGGCTACTTGGCCAAGGGGATGTCCCTTTGGGTGACTGGCAAGCGCGCATGACTCTAACCCGGGAGGTGTGGGTTAAATCCCTGCCCGGGCCCTCTTCACCTTGCCACAGTTGGAAATAGAAATCAATGAAGCTGTTCACTAAAAGTTCTTCCTTTCTTGCGTGATCCAGGTAAGGAGTGTGAGGACATCTTCCGTCGTGGAGGAAGAGACTCCCAGATGTACCTGATTCAGCCCGATGCCTTCAGCCAACCCTACAAGGTCTACTGTGACCAGACCAGTCAGAACGGAGGTGAGAAGACGTTTCATTTCAGCTTTACTTTGTTTGATTTCCTGTACGCGCCTCAGAGATTCAGTTTTTCAAGAAAACTTCTCATTATTTCCGCAGGATGGGTTCTCATCCAGAGCAGGCTTGATGGCAGCGTGGACTTTGGCCGCCGTTGGGACGACTACCGACGTGGATTCGGCAACATCGCCTTCGATTCCGGCAAAGGTCACTGCCAGACTCCTGGTAAGAAAAATACACACCAAAGAGTTCAGGCGTTTTTTCACAAAGACTGGAAACCATTAGATAATCTGAGACTGAGAATGATCTGTTTCTCCTCGATCATGTGACAGGTGAATACTGGCTGGGTAATGACCGCATCAGTCATCTGACCAAGATGGGCCCCACTGAGGTTCTCATTGAGATGCAGGACTGGGCTGGAACCAAGGTGAGTCTTCACAGTCTCAATCCATTGGCAGGAAATCCAAGCTTCTCAATTCTTATGATTTAATACCTTTACTTGTCTGGTTTGTTAGCAATTTTCACAATTGTCCGTCATTTCTTTTAACTAAACAATGTTTGGTTTAAGTCCATCAGTGCTTAATAAGTACGAAATAACTGAAGTATTGAATAATTCTCAATGTTTTGATGGAAATTCACATATTTTTTTGATAAAATTAATTTTAGAAAGCATTGTGTTCAATTCTGGATGTTTCACCTGTCCGTTGTCATGTAGGTCCACGCCCAGTACACCCAGTTCACCATCCAGTCAGAGACCTCCAACTATGTGTTGGCTGTCGACGGTTACACCGGTAACGCTGGCAACTGCTTAATGGAGGGATCCCTGCAGCTCTTTGGTGAAAACCGCACAATGACCATCCACCACGGCATGATGTTCAGCACCTACGACAGAGACAACGACAACTGGTACGTCTCGAAAATGTCCCGAAAATGTGATGAAGTTAAGGTCTAAGTTACTAAATACAACTTTCTTTGTCCCTGTTTGCTCGACCCAGGGTGCCAGGCGATCCCACCAAACAGTGCTCCAAGGAGGACGGCGGCGGCTGGTGGTACAACCGCTGCCACTCAGCCAATCCCAATGGTCGGTATTACATCGGCGGAGCCTACACAGCGAACATGGCCAAGCATGGCACAGACGACGGCGTGGTGTGGATGAACTGGAAGGGCAGCTGGTATTCACTCAAGGCCATCAGCATGAAGATCAGGCCTTACTTCACCTCCAGATAAAGGCGACGGGCGACGACGTCGACACACGACGTACAGCGAACAGGCAAATACACAAGAAACACCAGAGTTGATCTGAGGGAAATGAACTACAGCTCTGAAAGAACCAAAGTGTCTCAGTGGGTTAAATGAATGAGTTCAACTGATATGTTTTCTTTGTTTTGCCTGTTGACTGTATGTTAATGGTCACACACATTTACACACAACGTAGTCTAGACAGTGTGTGTGACAGAAATGAAGATGAAGAAAATGAATGTTTTTTAAGAGTTAGATGCAGCTTTAAGCTCATAAAACTGAAAATAAGAAGAAGAAGAAGAAGAAGAAGAAGAAGAAGAAGAAGAAGAAGAAGAAGAGAAGAAGAACAAAGTCAGATAAACTTCAAAGACTGGTTGTCAGTAAATGTGTTGTGATCTGTATGTGTGACGTCTTCAGTGTGAACCACTAGGATGAGTTGACGCCAACTCTCCTCCGCTACTCAATAAACTCATTGAGGAACATACTTCCTGTCTGCTCTGGTTGTTTTACTGTTGTCAATCTGTAGAAGATAAAAAAAATGTCATAAAAATGTCATAGATAGCAGCATAGTTTAATAAATTTAACACAAGTAAAGTCAAATGGTCAATTTTAATGTTTTCCTTAAAGGGATACTAAACCCAAAATCAATAATTGACCAATTTTCTACTCATCGCCATGCCAAGGAGTTATCAAAGTTAAGTCATCAAAACGCTTTAGGAGTTCCAGGGGGGGTCCGGTTGGCAACAGATTTTCATATAATGGCGGTGGATAGAGTTCACTTTTGAATCTTCCAAAACACACACTATGAAACATCCAGATACCTCCATACTGCTCGTCTATACTGACCCAAGTGTCCTGAAACCGCCACATGAAAAAGTTGTTCGGAATAAATAAATTTGATTATTATTCTGTTTTTATCCTTGTTGTAGCAGTAGCTCCCAGTGGCTCTGTTGATGTTTGTGTGCATGCGTGAGATGTTCTTGTGTATTTACATCACACATCCAGTGGTTTACAATGACAAACAGTGAAGGAAGAAAAAAGCAGTCGCTCAACTCATAGCCTTGATGTAGAAAAAGTATATATAATTTATTAAAAAAGGACCGACGTTTCGACCTCACACAGGTCTTCCTCAGGGTGTACTGGCACAGGACACTGATGAGGGGATAAATAGGTACAGGTGTGTGGGGCTCGAGGGGGGCGTGTCCATCCACAGTCGAGCCAAAACACAATGACAAACAAACATCTCACAAAAAGATTAGAAGTGACACAAGAGCGAGTACACAATATGATGACCATGAAATTGTGCTTTGAGGTATTTAATGTGTTGATGAGGGGAAATAACATAAATAAAAGAAGGAGAAGGAGGAGTCGGTTGAAAATATTCAAATATGTGAAGCTACAGAACAAGACAAGAGCGTTTACCACATGTAGGGAAATAAATGGTTGGTTAGTATGTAAAAATCTAGCATTTCATTCACAGTAATTCAAAAGTGAGTATAGTGTCCCATGGACATTATATCATAATATTTTAACATATTTTAAAAACATTACAGTGGCGGTACAAAAAAATGGAAAATATTGAAAATTGTAGCATTGTAGTTGCAGTGGAAGATGAAACTCATTTTCCTTAAGGCGTTCACTGGTTGTGATTCATTCCCGGATGTTTGTCACAGTGTAAATTATAAACCATAAATATAGGCAATAATGATTTTATTTAAATAGGCAAATTACAAAGAGCTCTTTTTCTCTCAATTCCTCTGTAAACAGTCAAGAATTTATTTTTTTCTTTTTATTCCAGATCAATATAATCAAGAAGGTTCACATCCTCAGAGTTGTCCAGCAGTTCATCCAGCAGTATCTGGTTCTGCTCAATGTCCTCAAACTGGGTCAGCAGTTCCCTCTGGACGGTTGGAATAGTCTTATACTCCACAGGCGGCGCTGGGCCGATGTCGACGGGCTGCAGTGTGACATGGGGGATGTCTTTATGAGGCGTGGCGGCCTTGCTTCTCTGCATCAGAGTCTCATCCATCTGGTCCATGTTGGTTTGAAGAGACTGGTAACTGGGATGATTGACAGCGAACGGTGACGTTGACCGGCAGGACCCGCGGCAGCTCCGCAGCTTCATGTCAATGTCCACCTGGTTATGTAAACAAGACTGTCAGGTGATCTATGTACTGTCAACACAAACTCTCACAGAGTACCAAGAAAGAAAAAAAAAATAGATATGCTCCAAAGAAACAGAGATATGACTCAGCTGATGAGCTTCCTCAAAATGTTTCTATAACTTTTTTTTTTCTCTTCTTTCTGTTTTCTTCTCTGCAGGTGGCAATGCGTCGCCTAGCATTGTCACCTGCTGAGTAATTTTCAACATTGTAATTGTAACTGCTGCTAAACACCCTATGGAGGTTATTGTCTATCGTTTTAAATGTCTGAGTGTAATTTTATTTAATTATGTACCATGGGACCGCGGATGGAAATTAGCTTCCAGCTAAATCCAACATATTTACAGCAATTAATTGTTTTTTTTTTGTATGTTCATGAATATGTGAGGTCCCATTCCAAATAAACCTTTAAATAAAAAATAAATAAATAAAAGCGTGATGTCATTGGCGTAAAGATTTACCTTTATGTTAATATTGGATCAGGTTGGGAAGGTTGCCAAGCATTTTGTAGAAATAAAAAGTGGGAACTAAACCATGAAAGGCAATAAAGACGATGTCAACATCATTCTCATGACAGTGCAGCAGAATGTTAGAAAAACTTTGTTGGTTTGTTTGTAATAATTTGTTTCGTTACCAACGTTATAGAATAAAAAACTTCTTGTCATAACAAGTAAATGTAAGTGCTATACATTTGTAATTTGTCAAGGAAATACCATCACTGTTACTTTTTTCATGACTCACCTCAGCTCGATACAAGTCCTCAATCTGTCTCTGGACTTTGCCGTTCATGTCCTTGAGTTGCTGCGACAGACTGATCGATCGTTGCCGTAGCGACGTGAGATTCCTGGACAATCCCTCTGCTCGTTCCACAAACTTCAACTCTGACACTGGAGACAAAATTTGACATAATTGAATCGCTGATATCTCACTAACTCGTGTGTCCTCACTTTGTCCAGAACTGAGCGAACACTCTCAGTGAATCTTACTGTATCTGTTGACTATGACTTTGCGGTTGGAGTTGTAAATGCGCGTCGTCGTTGTCATGGTCTTCTCAGCCGCATCTTCGTACGTCTTCATCAACTTACACACCTCCAACAGTTTCCTCTCTATTTTGCTCTCCGTCTGTGAGATCATCCCCTGCAGCCTGCAGCCAGAGGGGCATTTGGAGACCTACGGAGAACACAGGTGTATCTGAGAGAGAGTCTCACTAAAGTATTTCTACCTTTTTAGCCTGTAGACATTTTTTTTTTCAAGCATGTTGTGGCGTCCCCAGTGGTGGGCTGGTGCCATACCGCTGGTCACGCCCTCCTGATTAAGGCCTGCCAGTGACACCTGGGCCCGGTGTCACCAGGTTATAAAGCCAGGCCTGCTGATTGCTCTCACTCTCTCTCCTTCTCCCCTCTCCTGCAGGTACCGGTGACGGCGATGCAGTGCCCTTAGTTTGCTTTGTTGCTCCTTTGTGTTATGCACCTTACAACACCCCACACACACACACACGTCTCACACTCACACAACATGCTCTACACACCTATTTACTGACACTCACACCCCATAATCTGGTCCTTTGTTACAGTATATTATTATTTAATATTAAATAAACGTTTGTTAATTGTTGCCACGGTGGTCTCTCCCTCTTTGTCATGGCTGTAAGAGCCAGGCTGTGACAATGTGTTTATTAGTTTTGTTTGCAATTTACAGTAAATCAAACAGGACATTCTTACAAGCAAGAAACAAAGCAAACTTTTTCTCCCTATTTACCCTCCCTTCCCTTCTTCCCCTCACTAAATAATTAAAACATTAAAGCTATAAAAACAAGATGAAAATAAAGCAAAAAGGATGGAATAATAATAATAATAAATAAGTAAATAAATAAAAGTAGACAAATACTGATAACAGTTATATGATGAATTTCAAGGGTGTTTCTCAGGACATTATATCACACAATCTACTCCCTCAGAGCCTGTTGAAGCAAATTACCAACATTAACATCATTGTCTTAAAAAACTTATAAAAGGTCTCCAGATGTTATCAAAAACATGATGTTTCCGTTTAATAATGTACGTTATCTTTTCCAATGCCATGTTTGATGCCATCTCTTTGATCCATCTTCCAATTCTGGGTGCATCAACGTTTTTCCAATTAAGGGAAATTATACGTTTAGCTTGTAATATACACATATCTACTAATCTAGATTCTTTACTTTGTAAAAATGGGATAGTTGGATATATGCCCAGAAGGAAAAGCTTAGGATCCAGTGGTAACTTCTTAGTTCATATTTTATCGATCATGTTAATAATATCTTGCCAGAAGGATTTCACTTTTACATATTCCCATATACAGTGGTACAACGTTCCTCTTGCTTCATTACACTTAACACATGTATCAGGGATGTTATCATTAAACATGTGTAATTTGACTGGTGTTATACGCATCAGCCATTTATATTGAATACGTTTCAGATTACTATTAATTGTTTGTTTTTGAGCTTTCCTGCATGCCTCTTTCCAGTCTTGTAGTGATATTTCATCAAGCCTGTAGACATTTAACTGTTTAAGTCAGTTTTCATTTACTGAAAACAATTATACAACAAACTAATCCATAACAGCTGATGAGTTGCATTTGTATATTTCTTACCCAGTCGTCATCTGAACACAGGGGGGCGTCTGATTTTGCTTGACACTGTTGCTTCCTACGTGTCCAGGTGTGACTGAGGGACTGTCGGCCATCTTTGTTCTGCTGCTTCAGCATCCCACACACTGCAGAACAAGACCAACAAAACACAAACACAGTGGAGTTAGTTCACCCTCAACCGAGCTCAGATTCAAACATAGAATATGTGTTTACTTTGAGTTATTGTTGTGTGATTTATGTGGAAAATCAGAATGTGATATCTGCTTTGTGTGGTTTTTATTATTTTACACATTGAATAAGTTACTTTGTCACTTTGTTAATTTACCTGAACACAACCATCGAAAACAGAAACCGCAAATGTTTTTGCATAATGTCTGTAAGAACATAATACTGTTAAAACAATACATGTGTATTAATGGTTTTCAAATAAGTATGTAATGTAATTGGTGATAAATGAAAAAGAAAATTATTTTATTCAAAACATTTTCAATTTTAATGCAATTTTCATTTCAGCAAATAATTTGTGAGACTTCTTCGCAGGGAGATTTCAGACACTCCTTTGAGTAAATCCTAATACTCCAGTAATACCATTTTATGATTTCAAATCACTAAGAGTAACTGGTGTTTCTTCCTTAAATGAATGTGATTCAACAAACCTTTAGCATAATGTTAACTTTGAAATGACGTTGAAGCTGTAAACTGTGTGCAAACCTTTTCAGAACAGACGGTAAAATCTGTTTCACAACAAAAAATAAACACAACGAAATACTGGGAAAAACAGTTTCTGTAGATAAGCTACAACAATTTGAACCCTGTAACTACACACATCTGATCTCTGTTTTATTTTAGCATTGGAGTGGTTTTACTTTATTGCAGTGGAATTAAAGTGTAACAGTGTTGTAAAACAATATTTAATAAAAACTTCTACACATTCCAAGACACAGATCATAAGATAACTTTCAATTTTCACTTTTTTTTTCAAATACTTGATATTACTCATATTACTATCCAAAAATGTGAATCAGAGTCAAATGTGGGTTCTTTTGGTGCAAAAATGTACAAAATAATAATAGAAAAAGATTTCTTCTACTTTTGTGATTTGTTAATTGAACTGAAATAAAGGCACAAACCACTGGAGCTGAAGTGAACATTGAATCTTTATTGATTGAGCAGAGTTCAACAAGAGGGGGAGAGATCATCAGCCGTTTGGTATTGATCTAACACACAGGTCAATGCCGTTTACACAGTAAGTGATGAAATTACAAATAAAGATACATGGACACTGTTTGACATGATTTTGAAATCACAGCATGTTACCCACACAGTCTGAAACCACCTTTGATCTTTTGTCCTCAAATATTTTTTCTGCCCCTTTACCGTTTGTTTTCTCTCAGGCTTGTTTTTTTTGTCTGTTTACTATTTTGTAACCAATTCTAAACCAACCAACCAACTCTATGTATAAAAGTGTGCATGTGTGAGTGTTTTTTTTAGGAGTCAATTAAAAAGTGTTTGGTCGGATAAACATCCGCACAGTTTTCAGGCTGTAATTGGGCGGTTTGTACGTCACCCAGACGACTCCATTTTCAATCTCGTACGGTGTGTTTTTCTCCGGGTCGTAGGAACCTCTGTAATAAATCCCGTTTAAGTTAGCCGCCTGGCAGTTGTTGTACCACCACCCGCCCCCGTACACCTCTGCGCAATTCTCCTCCCACTTATCGTTGTCTTTGTCAAAGGTGCTGAATTTCATACCGTTGTGGGACAGAAAAGACGCCATGTCGGACTTCGGCATCGTCAGAGCGTCACCGGCGTCCCCGATGTAGCCAGACACATGCAGCGGGTAGCCCTCCTCCTCAGACCCCACCCTGACTGTGTACTCTGCACTCCCCATGCCCCCCTCCCAATCCTCAAGCTCCACCTTCAGCATGGTCTCACCCTGATTAGTCAACTGGTGGAGGTTCTGGTTGCCCAGCCAATATTCCCCTTTGCCCAGAGCGTCGACTGCGCCGAACCCGTTGCGGTATTCGGCCCAGGTGCGGTTGAAGCTCACCGCGCCACTCTCCCTCTGCTGGACTAATAACCACCCTCCCATTAGCCCCTGCTGCTGGCAGTAAACCTCCACTACCCCCGTGGAATCGATGCCGCCGGGTTTGACCTTAAACAGTCCGTTCGTTTCCCCATTGAGGTGCTTCTGGTAGGCGTCAACACAATCTGCAAACAGAAAGGGGCACAACCGCAGACCGCGAGTTAGCTTGGATCGGCTTGTTCTTTGGTTGGGCAACCAGAAATGTACTGCTGTGGTAACACCGAAACTGTCCCAATAACATGACTACCATTTGGTATTCAACCTATTTTCTGTCAATCTTCGGGGGGAACTGCGGTTTTCTGTAATTCTAACAGGATGCTTTGACATACCTGGGAATCAAGGGGGGGCTGGCGATAATTAGAAGACGTACAATGCGAGTTTGGTTGGTGACTAGTTGGGATTCAGACAATCGGGCACTTTTCACAACAAAATTAATTCACTAAGCTCAGTCTGTTTTTGTTGACATTCATTAAGGGAACACACAGCTTCTTTGATTACAACAAACTTCTTTAAGTGTGGATCTTAACAAACACACTGAATGTAAAAAATCTTTACGCTCTCGCCACAAACAAAAACAAACTCTGTTCACTTCACACTTTTGGTACATAGGGCTTTGGACAGGCTAGCTGATGCTAAGGCTTGCTGTCTAGCTGAATGTGCCACTCTGGGGCCGGTAGATTTTACTCCGGGTCTGATGTTTCGGTACCTTTTCCTACATAATCGGCCTCCCGCTCGACACGTGTGCTCTTCACACTCCGGGCGTGGAAATCAGGGACGTCGTCCTCTGTAGCGTGCGCGCCGAATGGGCCGAGGTCAAACCCGCCAAATGGATCCGCAAATCCTGTTTTGGTATCACTTGTGAGGCTTCCCTTGGTGCCGCCGCTGTGGTATGTCTTGGTCACCGACCCGGAGGAGGAGGAGGAGGATGTGTGGGTAAGAGTGGGGAAGAGGGAGCTCAGCCCCCCCCTGTTGCTGCTGCTGCTGCTGTCTGTCATGGCCTCACACTCAGGACCCCCCTCCATCACTTCCTCCGTCCTCTCCACCGGTCCGTCCTTTGTGTGGACGATGGTCCTCCTGACGCTCCTGGTGCAGGTGACGCTTTTGGATGACACGTGGTGTACAGGGGGCTGATCGAATGTACTGAACCCGCCGCCAAACAAATCACCGTCACCGCGTCCTCCGATCTCTGTGATGGACTTTGACGGCGTGGAGGAGGAGGAGGAGGAGGAGGAGGAAGAGCTGAAGGTGGATGATGATGATGCGCCTGTAGCTGGAGAGTAGTTAGTACCTGGGTCCTTGGAGACGGTTGCCGGGGATGAGCTGGAGCCTTCCTGCTCTAGGATCAACTGGACGGTCCTTACCTGAGGTGGGAAGACAGAAAAACCCCTTGACGTGAGTATGTGTGGTTCTGTAAGAGCCAGTTCAACCCCATCATACCTCCATCTTACAGTAAATTTACTTGAGTACTGTATTTGAGTACATATCCAGAGGATTTGTACTTTACTTGAGTATTAGATTTCTTTGGTACTTATTACTCTTACTTGAATACATTTCCAAGACAAATATTTTTACTTTTACTCAAATTAATTTCTAGGAAGGCTGAAAAGTACTCGTTACTTTCAGGTATGCTCTTTTTTTTTTCTAAAATCCTATTGGACACAAGCTGTGTTTGTCAAAGAAGGAAACCCTAACCCCTAAAAGCAGCACATCAGTGCAGCTAGTTTCAAAGAGTTCATTCTCACTAACAAGAGTTAAAAGCTCCTTAAATTCATTTAGAAAAAAATATAGTCATTCATTGATGTGAAAAATAAGAAATTTACTCTTACACTTACTTTTACTTTACTTTTACTACTCGAGTAACATGTCGAGCTACTTTTACTTGTAACAGAGTAAATTTTGACCAGTAGTATTTGTACTCTTACTCAAGTGCTGGGGTCGATCTTTTTTACTATGTTTTAGTTGTTCTGTCTCCCTTTCTGTTTTACTTCTTTTTATATCTGTTTTAATTCTTTATCTTAAATAATGTTTGCTTTTTATGTTCTTATTTTTGCTAATATGTAAAGCACTTTGAGTTGTCGTGTTGCGGAAATGTGCTATACAAATAAACTTGCCTTGCCTTGCCTTGCCTTGCCTATTGCTCCGAGGAACAGTAACAGAATAAAATGGTTGATCAACACCAGTGAACCAGACGACACTTACATCAGGGAACATATCCTCCGTCGTTTGGGCTTGCACTGAACCGGGACCGAGACCGGACTTGTAGATGTCCTCCACCACCACGTCCTTCAGTGGCCGGCTCTTCATCACGTACAGCGTCCCCACAGACTCGATGTTCTGAGGTGTGCGCGAGTCCAGCTGGGCGACCTTGGACACGGGCGGAAAGACGAAACAATTTTTAGAACCTGATAATGGATTTAAACAAGACCAGGGACTGGTTTGAATGAACCAAGTAAAAGTATAAGTTGATGGAAAATCATAACTGTGACTCTCCAGAGAGAAATAAACAGTTTCATTGTAACTTCTTCATGAGATCTGGCTGTTGTAGAAACTGGGATGAAAGATTGGATCTAAATCCAGTGGGACACAGCAGGTTATTAGAGATTGAAGTTGTGTATAGAATTGGAAGAATTGCCATTGAACAAGCATGGCCATTGAGCTTCAATGAAATATTTCAGTTTTTTTGTTATTAATCTTAATCGAGTTTTGGTGCTTTGTGCTTCTATATCTTTGGACTCTCTGATGCTATTTTGTGCATAAACCTGTGCAGCTTTGAGTTTTTTCTTTGAACAATGTTTAAAGGGATAGTTCACCCAAAATTGAAATTTCACTCATAATATCTACTCACCCTTATGTTGACTAAGGGCTGGGAGAAGTTTCAGAGTTATCCGTGGCTTCTCTGAGGACGCTTCTCGAAGCTCCTCTTCCCGGTTCATCAAATTTGGACGAACCGGGAAGAGGAACTTCGAGAAGCTTCCGCTACAAAACAAGCTTGAAATGTAGACTTATTTAATTTTTTTCAGGACAATTTCGCATTTTGGGGCTTCAATACAAGACGGACATTACATACGAGCAGCATGGAGGTATTTGGATGTTTTTTGGTGTGTCTTTTTGTTACGAAGACAGTTGGTATCCATTTGTAACCGTCATATGGACATGAACTGCTACGCCGAGACCCCCTGTAACTCAGAGAAGCCACGGAGGACTCTGAAACTTCTCCCAGCCCTTATTAGTCCACATGAGGGTGAGTAGATATAATGAGTGAAATTTCAAATTTGGGTGAACTATCCCTTTAACTCCAGCCTTATGTCCCGGTTCCTTCGGTCAAACAGGAGATGCTGCTCCTACATGAAGGTGTCGGGTCTTCTTTACCTGTTTCTCCAGTGAGACGTAGCTCTCGTGGTCCACCTGGTACTCGCTGTAGCTGCTGCAGGATCCCTTGCAGGAGCGGAGCTTGATGTCGATGTCCACCTGACAAGAGGAGACACAGTCGGACATGAGCTTCCTGTTTATTGTATGAAAGTGTGAATGTGTGTTGTTGTTGTCGTTGTTGTTGCCATGGTGACTGTCTGCGTACCTCCAGCCTCTGCATCTCCACCACCTGGTCCTTGACTCGGTCCTTCAGGGCGGCCAGGACCCTCAGCTGTCTGTCGATCTTGATTTTCATCTCGGTGATTCTCTGACGCAGACCCTGGGCCATGTCGTAGTAGTTGTTGTCGTGACCTGGTGGACGAGGTCACGTCAATATTATTATTGTAATATTTTTTGTTTTTTATTGTTGTGGCTGTGAGCTGTGAATATTTAATGTTTTTAAAAAATATATATTTTCACACAATTTCACCCTTATTATACAATACTCACATCACATTATTGCCATTATTATGTTATTATCATTGTATACTGTACATTATAACTGATTCGAATAATGTAATGATATACACAGAACATGTCTTTGTGATTGTAATGGATCCTCTTATTATTGTGTAATCTGATGAAGTCCTGAAAATAATCTGATTTTTCCATTCAAAGTTATTTTTTTTTTAAAGTTTGAAATCAAAACAGCCATTTTAAGTCTGAGTATTTAGTTTAAGAGTACGCTGTAGAATATCCTGTAATTTTGAAACAAAAAAAGGAACTTTTCCTGTAAATTCACGAGTGTTGGAGAAAGAAAATAAAATATGTTGTAGGCTATATATAGCACAAAATCAACTTTGATCTGAATTTAAAATGCCTTATATTTCAGTGTAACAACATAAACAGCCACTGTTTCTCATTACCATTAAGGTATAAGCAGGCTTAGATTCATTCCACAAGTTTGTGTTTTTCGTATTCATTCTTTTTGTTTTAATGTAATGACTTTATTTTCCAATGTGGCTAAATAAAAAAAACACAACAACGACACTTTTGTAAAGTGTAAAAATACACTTTTTTAAAATTCCTACCCCTTTTTAAATCATGACGGTTTATATATTTTGTATACTATTGCTAATAATATGTATGCACAAATATCCATATAAATACATAATATACATTACATAAACATTCATATATATAAATATATAGCAATGGAAAGTCCTGCTGTCTGTCAGACACTCACCAGAGTCGATGACGAGCTTCTCCTTCAGGTAGTCGTAGGTCTGTTTGGACACCTGGTCTGCAGAGCGGTGTTTGGCCCGGTTCTGGTCCAGCAGGTCACGGATCTTCTCGATCCTCTTCAGCATGCTGTGGTCGTACGTGTCCATCAGACCCATGATCCTGCAGCCCGACGGGCATTTAGGGCCCTGACGGAGGAACAAACAGAGAGGGAGAGAGGCTGGTGTTCAGATGCTGCCGTCATGCTACAGATAGGGATGTCACGATGACTTGTTTTGACAATTAATCGTGGTATTAAACGCCACAAATAATTAATCGTAAAGATTCCTAAATACCGTCACTTTCCAAAAAACATGATGGTGGAACCATATCGGCAGATGTGCGCAAAAATAAAGGTGAATGCTCAGATACTGGTCCATTTATCTAACGTAACATGAATTGGTAGGAATTTAAATGTTAGCGTGTCATTTTTAATAATAAAAAAAAAGAAGCAAAACAAAACAAAAAACTATTAAAATAAACGCAAATATTTGGTATCGATAACAATTTATGACCTGAAACATTTCCCCTGGGGGATTAAGAGTTGGTCATATATTAATAGATACTTGAAACATTTTGTATAAATAATGAGTAATGTAATTATATTTTGACTGTATTTGATTTTACACATTCATAGTGTTGTGAAATTAATTAGTGCATATTAATAATCGTGATAATCGTAGTACCGTGATTATTTCTCTGACAATAATTGTACCAAGAAAATGTATAATCGTGACATGATCCCTAGCTACAGAGAGATGACACAACAGGAAGATGCTGCTTTGTGTGTGTTTACCCAGTCGTCGTCGGAGCAGAAAGGCCACTCCTTCTCCGTGGCGCATTTCTCCGACCTGCTGCCTTGCTCCACCGGACGAGCTCCTCTGGGGTCCAACAGGACCTGGAGTTGGAGAGACGGAAAGAACGTTAAAATACTGACACTCTGAATTCATCTTTTTACTTCCTTTTCTTTTCCAATTTTAATCACTCTGAGGTATCAAAAGAATTACATTAAAATAAAACAAAAAACTGAAACATAACACTGAACAATGAAACAATCTTGAGTCAATCCATATTGAGTTTTGGGACTGATGCTGTTTCATGAATTCATTTTAATAAATAATTCAAAATTATTGATCTGTTGTATGAACATGTCATTTTAAATGTATATTTCCATGAATCCACCCCAAAAATTACATTATTATTAAAAATATTTTTTTATCAAGCTTTTCAATAATAATGTAAATGGACCAAAATGAAATGAAATTCTTGAAAATTCTTATTTTTTCATTAACATATTTAAACAGCTATTTATACCATACCCAAATTTCAATACAGAGAAGTAAATTATAGATATGAATTTCTCCCTGGTTCTTTTCAGGACATGTGATATTTGCCGGTTTGTTTTAATACATCTTGACATAAAGTCTAAAAGAAAGTCACATGTAAGTTCATATATATTGTTCTGTTAGTATAATGCGTTCATTCATTCATTCATTCATTCAAAAAATTACTTTAGTATTACAGTCAGTATTAAAGCAGCAAAAATGATTAAAAGAGTAAAATAATATATGTTGAAATGCAAAAATTGCAAAAAAAAAAAGCAAAAAAACTTGATATAAAATGCTTGAATATGGTTTCTATTAAAAGGTTGTTTGAATTTTAATAAATTTAAATGAAAAATGTAATAAACTCACAGCGGTGGAAACCACACAAATGAAGACGAGCGCGCTGAGTTGATGCATCTCGGTCTCTGTCGTTCTTCCTCTGGATGTCGAATGTTTCTGCGACGGCGCCGATGCTTCATTTTGAAGCCTCGATCCTCGTCCGCCTCAAACGGACGTGTGACTCATCATCAGGTCCAATCAGAGTTGAGCAACTTTGTGTTTGTCGTTGTCACAAAGTCCACACACATACACACATACACACACTGTGTCAACTCAACTGCAGGATTTACCAGAAGTGGACACACACAACGTCTCTTCTAAGTAAACAAGGACAAACTGCACTGACATTAAAAAAAAAAAATGATTATGAGCCAGTAATTACACACAAATAAGAACAAATGAATCAGTGCAGAAGGAAATAAATGACTCACTGAGAACGTCTTGTTGCTTTAGTCATTTTATTTCATTTCATTTCATGCTCTTCTCTTTGCTTTTGTTTCATCACCTTATTCAATGTTGCAGAGAAGATAAATAATGACAAAAATAAGAAAATAATTAAACACATTGAGTGTTGTTTTATCTTGCTGTTTGGTTTGTGTCACATTTACTTTCAAAGTCAAATTACGGGAAGTCCTTTTTTTAAATTTCTTTTTAAACTTTAAAAAAATGAGGGAATAGTTGATTATGGAGCTCAGTTTGGCGCAGACTCATATAAGTGTTAGCAATAACAGATGATTGTGTGGTTGTAGCTTCAAAACTATCTGTTCAGATAAAGCATACTTGAATAAAAGCTGAATTATTATTTTAAATATCAATATACTTCACACATAAAAACCTAATCAGTATCTGAGATAAAAACATGTCATCAACAATGAAAGTTGAAGTTAAATCATTACAGATGTGAATAAAAGTGAACCTTCAACACTTTGTGGTGAATTCTGTGTCACTTCTGATATTATTAATTAATTAATTAATAATTAATTTAATCTCCAGCACTAGAATTCCTCATGTTCCCTGTTGAGTTTGGAACAAAACATCATTTCCAGGTCGTCACATGAGGAGCTGAGGTCAGTTTCATGGAAACGGGGGATGAGGAGGAGAAGGACGACGCAGCAGCAGCGCCACCTGGTGGTTAAACTGTATGATGATGTGAAATCCACATTACTGTAATATGTTGTGTTACATGTTTTACAACATAATTATCGCAATCAGCTTCATTTATCTGGTGTTTGTCGCAATTAAGTATAAAAGATTTTAACTCTCTTTCTGATGAAAACAATCTGTTTAATTTGTTCAGTTTCCACTCAAAACCAGCAACAGTCAAAAACAGTATTTGTCCCATTTATTATAAATGAAGAGATGATTTTTTACAATTGTTAGACTTTCTACACATCATCACGTTATTTACATGTAAATTAAAGGCACTTTCTTATCACTTAGCGTTAACGAGGAAACATTTAAAATGATAGTGTTCAGCTTTCAGTCTCTTATTGGCTGTTACAGATGTGTATGGTAGTTGGTGACATAGACGTTGTGGAGTTGTTGGATTGTGTATTTGATGAGTTTGATGAGGGAAACCAAAAAATCCCATAATGAGCCTCCGTAGCGTAGCTCTGAGCAGCTCACGGCTCTGCTCCGCCGTTCTAAAAATAGCTTGCACCGACAATTAAAGGTAACGAACCTACTGCTATGACTATAGGGATTATGGCAATGGGCCAATTTGCCAAAATGTTGAACTATCCCTTTAAAGTACAGCACAAGATTTCACAGGTGAGGTGTTCAGTATCTACATATCAATATGTGTATATCTCTACTTTTATCCTAATAAAGTTTAAAGGGACAACGAGGAGTTTTGGAAAAGCAAAGTGTTTCCACACTACATTTATGAGCCTCCGCACCGTGAAATTCTTTGACCGGCGCAAGACAGACTCATGTTTTCATTCATCAAGAATTAAAGTCAGAGGTTGGAAGACGATCACATACCGTCGTAGTTCCCACCATAAACGGCGATTCGGCGGCGTTATTCTCATGACTCGCCACAAAACCGAAAGTAAAGAAATGCTGGTCGGCTCGCCCAACATTTCCACCACCACTAATAATAACAAAATAACCATAGAGACAAAACCATAGATTTATCTAAAATGGAGCCATTAACAAGTGGTAACGTAGATTCATCCACATTAATATGAGACTTTTTTATAACCAAATAGAAACTCCTCGTTGTCCCTTTAATCAACATTATTTCTCTGAGGACTACATATACTATACGTAAAATAAGACTCATCACATTAAAAAGTAGCTTGTTTTTAGACACTTTTTACTTTTTTCAAGCAGATTTTCACTTGAAATAAGTAGAAAAATCTGATAGTGGAGCAAGTTTGTCTTTCTTATTACAAGCACAAAAAAAACTTGCTTTCACTGGCAGATTTTTCTACTTATTTCAAGTGAAAATTAGTTTGAAACAAGTGAAAATGATCTAAAAACAAGTTAATTTTTAGGTGGTGAGTCTTATTTTAAGTGGAAAGAGATTAGTTTTGACTAGAAATGAGACATTTTGACAAGAAATAAGAAAAATATTCTTGGTAAGATTTTGAGTTGTTGCAGTGCAGGTCGCAGCCGTACGGTTTCTCCCCCGTGTGTCCGCGCTCGTGGACGACGAGGTGCTGCAGGAGGCGGCACGACTTCCCGCAGTGGGAGCAGCGGTGCGGTTTCTCCCCGGTGTGGCTGATCCGGTGCTTCTTCAGGTTGTTGCGGTCGCTGAAGGCCTTGCCGCACAGCGAGCACTCGTAGAGTTTCTCCCCGGTGTGGGCGTAGCGATGCACCGCCAGCGACATGCGGACGCGGAAGCTCTTGGAGCAGACGCCGCACCGGTACGGTTTCTCTCCCGTGTGGATGCGCTGGCACTGCAAAAACTCAAAATCTTACCAAGAATATTTGTCTTATTTCTAGTTAAAATGTAATTTCTAGTCAAAACAAATCTAATTCTACTAAAAATAAGACTCATCACATTAAAAAGTATCTTGTTTTTAGACACTTTTTACTTCTTTCAAGCAGATTTTCACTTGAAATGAGTAGAAAAATCTGACAATGGAGCAAGTCTTTCTTTCTTATTACAAGCACAAAAAAAACTTGCTTTCACTGGCAGATTTTTCTACTTATTTCAAGTGAAAATTAGTTTGAAACAAGTAAAAATGATCTAAAAACAAGTTAATTTTTAGGTGATGGGTCTTATTTTAAGTGGAAAGAGTTTTAGTCGCACGCGGCGCAGGCGAACGGTGTGCGTGAGCAGGTGCTGCCGCAGCGTGTGCGGCAAGTAGAAGCTCTTGTCGCATTGCGTGCAGCTGTGTTGTCGGCGGCGGTGGCATCTCTGCGGCGACTCTGTGACCGTTTCATCGCCGTGGCGTTCAGTCTGAAGTGTCTCCTCTGTTTTGCTGCAGTGATGTCGCTGGTGTCGCACCAGGTTGCTTTGCCTCACGAACGATTTCCCACAGACGTCACAGCGGTTCCTCTCTGCTCCGTTCGCAGTTGTCGCTTAAAAACCAAATAGAAGGAAGGAATGAACAGAGTAAAAAAAAAATCTCAGGTTTTGTTTAAAGGTGTACAGAAATGGCCGTTTGTCCTGTTTGTCGCGCCGAGTTGTCACGAGCTGCAACACGAGTTTACCCGAGTAAGGAAAACGAATTTGATTGGTCGTTTTCGAGCAGGCGGGATATTCAAAGTTTGGGGCGAGACCGAGCTCCGTGTGTGTGTGCGTGTCTCAGACGTTTGAATGACGGATTACGGATCCAATAGCAGTGGCTGGTGAATCGTGTACAGGCTGACGTATAATCCGTGCGCCTGCATTGTCCAATGCGGAAAAAAAAAAAACCACACTTTCATCCTGGATTTACTCAAAAATAGAATTTTGCACAAAGTTTGGCCTCCATCGTCTGATAGATGAGTTATTACACACATTTTATGACCCAGAGTGGGCTTAAAGGGATAGTTCACCCTAGAATGATATTTCGCTCATTATCTACTCACCCTCATGTGGACTAAGGGCTGGAAGAAGTTTCAGAGTCCACCGTCCCTTCTCTGAGTTACAGGGGGTCTTGGTGTAGCAGTGCATGTCCATATAACGGTTGCAAAGGGACACCAGAGCTCTTCGTAAAAAAACACACACAAAAAAAACATCCAAATACCTCCATGCTGCTCGTATGTAATGTCCGTCTTGTGCTGAAGCCCCAAATTGCGTAATTGTCCCGAAAAAAATTAAATAAGTCTATATTTTAAGCTTGTTTGTAGCGGAAGCTTCTCAAAGCTCCTCTTCCTGGTCCGTCCAAATCTCGCGTGATTTGCGCCGGCGTCAGTGCGGTTACTGCGAATCACGCGAGATTTGGACGGACCAGGAAGAGGAGCTTCGAGAAGCTTCCGCTACAAACAAGCTTAAAATATAGACTTATTTAATTTTTTTCGGGACAATTACGCAATTTGGGGCTTCAGCACAAGACGGACATTACATACGAGCATCATGGAGGTATTTGGATGTTTTTTTGTGTGTGTTTTTTTACGAAGAGCTCTGGTGTCCCTTTGCAACCGTTATATGGACATGCACTGCTATGCCGAGACCCCCTGTAACTCAGAGAAGGGACGGTGGACTCTGAGAATTCTTCCAGCCCTTAGTCAACATGAGGGTGAGTAGATAATGAGCGAAATATCATTCTAGGGTGAACTATCCCTTTAAATTCAATTTTCTTTTCTGTGCAGCTTTAAAAAAAAGTCCAAACAAAGTTTCTAGTTCTGGGTTTAAACTTTTACCTCCAGGTTCAGACTCTCCACGTCGCTCCGATGTGATGACGTGTTTCTGTTTACGCTGTGATTGTGTTTTCCGAACCGATGAGTCACTCAGACACTCGTCCTCATCTGAGCCGCCGTCCATCTGAAACACTTCCTCTTCCTCTTCTTCATCACAGGAATCGATCGATGCTCCGAGCTCAGGGTCCTGGTCGCCGTTCAGACCGTTCAGACCGTTGTTTTCATACAGTCCACCAGGAGGACGGAGACCTCCCTCCGCTCCTCTGTGAGTCACACAACATCCCTCCCTCAGGTGAGTAACAGTGTCAGTCCTCGGTTATATTAAATCTGTGCAGCCAATGTCTTTGTTTGAGTTTAAATGGATTTGAAGCTCATTGTCGCTTCACGTCAAATAGATACAAACATCCTCGGTTCGGCTCGGTTCGAGTCAAACCTTGTCTCACATCCAGGCTCGTTTTAGGGTCAGAAATCATATCCACATGTGCTATTTCCTCTTTGTTTTGATCTATTAATGTTGTTTTGTCTCTGATTCACGTTTTTAATTGAAGACGAAGCTCTGAGAAGCTGGAAAAAACAAACATATAGCTACAAACAAACGAAAAATGTGCGAGAGGAAAGAAAGAAAAGAAAAGAAAAAAGTCAGACTGTTTGTTTTTATTTCCGGGTTCAGTTTGACGGGCGGGTTTCGCTCAACCAATGAGAGAACGATGACGTGAAAAGGAGGCGGGATGTCTCGTGGATTTAGCACCAATCGGGTTGTCGCCTGGCTTCAAAGAAACAGCAACTGTGTGGGACAAAAAGGATAAGATACGCGATTTTTCTTTGTATTTTTCAAGTGTTATTTATTCAACTTTGTGTTTATTGAAAAAACAAAACGTTTTAAAACAGATTTTATCAAGTGATAGTGATTAATTTTATGCTTTTCATGACTGATAACTCAATTTATAACATCACTTGATGTTATGAACTCTTATTAACTGATGTTTTATTTTATTTTTTTCTTGCGCTTTCCTTCAGAATTAAAATTTCACGGCACTTTATTATGCGACAACAATTGAAGAGATAATTAAGCTTTTAATTATCACTGCTTTTAATTGTAAACTAGTTAAATGATACATTAATATTTTATACTAAAAAATAATACTAATCAATAAAACACAATGTTTCGAAAAGTTTGAACTGTC
This sequence comes from Trachurus japonicus, assembly GCF_045865225.1. Lineage (NCBI taxonomy): Eukaryota > Metazoa > Chordata > Actinopteri > Carangiformes > Carangidae > Trachurus > Trachurus japonicus. Next base: position 5,016,843 of record NC_140924.1, read on the forward strand.
CAACATTATTCACATTTGTAACTGTTGCTAAAATCTTATTGCACTTCTAAAATATGATTTCTGAAAGATAAGATTGTGTAGCCTACTTGTTTTACTTCATGATGTTGTAGTGACTGTAGCTATTTTTCACTTCTAAGTGAAACTTCATATTGATATTATGTGATGACATGTAAGTATCACAGCAGAAAAATATATTACAATATCAGGGGTGTTGTATACTGAATATGAGAAACTTTAAATACTTATTTATGGTGTTTTCAGGTTTATTAATCCATTCAATATAAAACCCAACAAACTATAGACTTAATGACCTTCTAGAAAAAACAGACAACACATAAAAAACACAGATTCAGAAGAGCTCAGATGTGTCAGGACAAAGATAAAATGAAACAAACTTGTTAAATAATAAACTTTATTTTCTATCCAGTCGATCTGTCTCCTGTGTGTCACTTCACCTCCAGATGACACTAGATGGCGCCACATGACAACATCTTTCCTCCTCTCTCCTCAGTGAATTTCAATCAACTCATATTTTGTGACTGTTCATTATTAAAAACCCCAAGTTTAGCTTCATGATATTCACAGTGAGCGAATGGATCCGTGTGTTTGGATCTGTAAAAATTGTGTCATTTTGCGCAAACGTCGGTGTCAGCGTTCACGGTGAAACAAAGCATCTGTCCGTCAGTGTTAACAGCTCAGTGCCGCACAAATATCTCTGTACCCAGATAAAAAACAAAAACAACAAAGGCCTGAAATAGATTCTGAGCCTTGGAGAGAAGCGACATCCAGCAGGTCCTCAGGCTGATAACGGATAAAGATTGGAACAATCATTACAGCACTGCAAGACCAACGACACACATACATATATATAGATTTATACATATACACCCACAAACACAGAAATCCGTAGACTGAGTCCTTTGATAATTTGCTCTTTTGAACGTGGACATTTTTTGAAGTCCCTTTGAAGTGACTTTTACTGATGTTGTTTTTCGTTTGTGAGCTTCAGTTAATTGACTCAATTATTTCCAACTCAAACACTAGAACTGACGAATATGATGAAGAACCGGGGCAGAGACGAGCCGTCGCATCCGCGTGCCGTTAATCCTCTGGCCTCAGAGACAGTGGCTCTTTGTACGTAAACGACACATCAATCACATTTCAAGTGAGTGTGTCGTTGACGCAGAAAAGCTCCTACAACCTGATTTTATCATAATTGCTGCACAGTCTTTATTTAATCCAGGTGCTGGAGTCTAATTATCTTTTCTTTTGAATTATTTTTTGTTTTTTCTTTTGAAGCTGTCAAGTAGTATAAAAGATGAAAAACAATGAAATCCTGAACACCACTCGCAGTGAAATGCCAATTTATCAGTCATACATCACTGTGTGGAACATTTGTATTAAAAAAAACAAACATGTTTGAATCTATAAGAAATGTCAGAATTAATGCTTTGGTTGTTTCCTCCTCCAAGTTTCCTCTTTATCCAGAAAATATGAACAGTTTTCTGACATTTTTAATGTGTAAAGTTTGTGAACATTCGCATCAAATTTGAGGAAATGTCCTTTGAGGAGTTTTGGAGGCTGAAACTATTTTTTTGTGCCGTCACATAAAAAACATAAACATCTCATATAAAACTGTCTTTTTTGTCCTAAACCGTTCAAAACCAGTGCCGGTCGTGCACTGTTTACATTTAATCATTTATTCTTTCCTCCCCGTTATCAGAAATATGTGATCTCCGTGTGGTCACAATTATGATCCCTGCTGTCAATGTGGACGGTGTTTACATGTCAGAACCTAGTAATTACTGTAACTCCCACATGGCGCGACCGTGACAAACCACTTTCACAACATGTCATCGACGCAGCGGTGAAACTGGAAAAAAAAGAAAAGAAAAAAAAGCTGACAGTCCAATGAGTGAAGGCTGCGACAGCTTCCCCTCCCGATGTTGGGCATCTGATGAAGGACTTGATGATGTGTTGTGGGAAATTGCTGTTTCTCCTAAACGGTGAGGTAAATCTATTTTTACCTCGTGTGTGTGTTTGTGTTTGTGTTTCTGCTTCAGCTGTGTCTTCGAAGAAAAAGAAAACATCTACTTTAAATGATTAATATCTGCATTTAATTTACATTTTCCATTTCTTCCCCCCGTGTTGCGGGTGGAGCAGATTTCTCTAATGGGACACGGAGAATCCTGCCTGGTGATATCAGTGAAGTGCACAATTTCATTTTCTTCAAATTGCCTCGATCAATCACTGTAAACACAGCAAAAGCCTTTTTTCGCTTTATTGGGTTTCTGATTCATTTTCTCTGACAGGGAATGGAGTAAAATCAAATCTGCTGTGTTGGACAGAGTTGGGATTTCATTTTTTGCTGACAGTGAATCTTATTGTTTATCCTCTGAGGACCAGGAACAATTCAACCAAAACATCTGGTAGTTGTTTTCACTTCAACTTCACACTTTTTGTGCAGACCTGGGGATCGATACCAACGTTTGCACACATCCATGTGAAGGTATTCCTCAAAGCCACTGGGATGTAGCTTCTGGAGACCATGACTGTGTGGAGAAGATTTCAGGACTATCTTCCCATGAGTAGTCATATCACTCTAAGTTACCAAGTGTCAATGTTATGGTGGCGCAAGAGGGAAGGTTCATTAAATTAACTGGAATTCATCCTCTGGGAACCATGAGTCCCATCACAGTCCATCCCCTACTTGTAAAAGTGTCAACGTAAAGGTTGTACAAGAAGAAAATGTCAAGATATCACCAAAGTCATATGGATTCATCCTCTGGGAACCATGAATCTGAACCAGAATTCATACCAATCCATCCCTTTGTTATTGAGATGTTTCACTTTTGAGCTTCAACTGTCAAATTCATTGGGATTCATCACATTGGAACCATGAATGTGAACCTGGATATGTCACAATACATCCCTTATTTGTTTAGATATTTCACTCTCCTCTACAAGTGTCAACTTTATGGTTGTACCAGGGGGAGAAAATGTCAAGATATCACCAAACTCATTGGGGTTCAACCAGCCGGGAACCATGAATCTGAAACACAACTCCTCACAGTCCATCCAAAATTTGTTGATATATTTTGCTCTGAGCTGCAAGTGTCAGCGTTGTTGTGGCACAAGAGGAAATGGTTGTCAAATTCATTGGGGTTCATCCATGATCATGTCATGGGACTGGTCTTTAAAAATGGCATCTCTACCCATTCATTTTCTTATCTAACATCTGAGGAAGAGCCTGTGTGCTCAAAATGTCATGTAACTTCAATAAATCTATTTTTGCATTGGAGCTCTTTTGGTGTTGCGGACTTTTCTTTACCCTCTTGTTATGTTTCTTGGTCCATCACCCACCCAACATTGGGCTACGAGGGTATGCATGCTGTTTTTCACTTCTGTTCATCCTTGGGAACCATATATCAGTCTATCCCTGACTCGAACCCAGAACTCGTACTAATCATTACTGATCGATTTTTCCCTGAGCTCGAAAAGTCAACTTTATGATACAGAAAGAAAATGGCAAGCTAAGGTATAGCCAAACTTGATGAGCTTCAAACCCTTGGAACAATGAACCAGAATTCATCACAATCCACGTTGACATGTTTCAATCTGGTCCTCCAAGACCTATGTCCCTGGGACCAAACTTCCTTTCAGATTTCCTTTTCTCGTTTCTCTCTGAGACGTTGATCCACAACTTTTTTTTCCCCCTGCGGTGAAAGAAAGCCTCTCTTGCAAATTGAGCAGCTCTCCTGTGTCTTAATTAGAGAAGATGGTGTTTTAGTCAGTGAGTTTATAGAAACCTTTTTCATGTAAAACACTGATTCACTGATCGACAGGTTCTCTGAGCCTTACAAAATAAAAACCAACACCTCAAAACTTAAGAACAATGTTATGAAAAGTAACTTTTTATATAATTTTCTGATTTTAGAGTCAGAAACAAATACATAAAACCACAAATAGGTGTAAATAAAAGTACATTTTTCTCTCGAGTTTTCAAAACATAAGTAGTCTCGCCTTGTTCAGTCCCCCATGCTCATTATGGATCATCCACTTCGGTTCATTTTTATTTTGGTTGTGGGCTGGGGTACGTGGGTACACGGTGGTTTTGGCTGTTAAACACAATGTGGAGTTGGTTTGGAGATCTCTTCAGTTCACCTCATACAGAATAATGGGTTGTTGTGCTGCAGACGTCACCTCAGGAAGTTCGTCTTTGTCGTCTTTCGCAAACTTCCAGCTCACGCTTTGCCGTTTTTTCACAAGAGGTTGGAGGTAAAATAATAATGAAATAATTAAATTAAATAAAAAACACAACATCAGAGACATGTGATTGTAAAACCAGAACTCATCTGCTCCACTGACAGCAACCACACAGTCAACAGAAGGGTGTTCGTGCACCGTTTAAAGTCACTTTTTAGTATTCAGCCTGTAAACTGAGTCGGTGGCAGTGGTTCAACACTTTGACCTCAATTTCACACATTCCCCAGTGAACATTTAGTGCACACACATCCATAAATACACACACATACTCACACACACACACACTAACAAACACACTCACAAGCCTTCCTCGCCTCTGGTGCCCTGCAAGATTACAGAGGTTTACGTCCTCCTCCTCCACCACCATCAAAACCCTTTTACAAGTTAATACCTCAGGTACACAGCAGCTTCAGCACAAACACACACACACACACACACACACACACACACACACACACACACACACACACACACACACACACACACACACACAAACAGGCAGGTCAGCATTTGCACACAAATTGCCTCCTCGGTTTGTGTGTTTTCCCGAAGCCCAAGAGGATTCTCGTCAGCCGAGACTTCACCACACGTTTGCAGGGAGATAGAGTCCCAGCAGGAAACCTCCTCTTCCTCCTCCTCCTCCTCTTCTTCCTCCTCCTCCTCTTCTTCTTCTTCTCCTCTCAAATCATGTGAAGAACACACTGGAGAATGTCAGCTTCCTCTTTTTTGAGAGGACGGTGGAGATATTTTAAGGACTTCTATGGGCTTCGTCATTTATTTGTTTGTTAATTTACTTATTATAACTTAATTACCGCGAGTGATATTTTTACAATTGTTAGGATCTATCTATCTATCTATCTATCTATCTATCTATCTATCTATCTATCTATCTATCTATCTATCTATCTATCTATCTATCTATCTATCTATCTATCGTTCTATCGTTCTATCGTTCTATCTATCTATCTATCTATCTATCTATCTATCTATCTATCTATCTATCTATCTATCTATCTATCTATCTATCTATCTATCTATCTATCTATCTATCTATCTATCTATCACTTGTCATGTGGACTCGTAGGTAGCTCTGTGATTGGTCATTTTTGGTGATGTCATCCTAAATTATCTCTTTAAAGCTGAAACTCCTCTTCCTTTTTTCCTTCCTTCCTTTCCTCTCTTTCATTCCCTCCTCTCTCTCTCTCTCTCTCTCTCTCTCTCCATCTCCTTCTATCTTTCCTCTCCACCTCCCTCCATTTCCACGCCCCTCTGATGCTAATTGGCTTCTGATGCATATTTAATGTGTGTGTGTGGCAGATAGATTGACTCGTGTGTGTGTGTGTGTGTTGCTGCTGCTGCCATCCTTTTCAGTCTGTGCACGTTGTCATGAGTCGTCTCGTCACAGGAAGTCAATTTGTCGTCCTCTTGGGTCCCGGTGGACGTTTTAATGGCAGACGGAGCGAGCAGAGGAACAGGAAGTGAGAGAGGAGAGTTATTTTATTTTTTGGCGGCGGCAGCGGCTGATGTTCTGATGTTCTGTGGCGAGAAGCTTTTCCCCAAACTGTGTGAAGGCTCCAGCTTCATTAAAGCAGATATCAGTGGAATGTTTTTGTTAATATAAGTCCTAAATAGTCCTATTTTCCGTCAGCAATCACTTACATGAAGTATTTCAGCCTAAACACGAGTCTCTCCGTCACTCTGCTCTGCTGTAACCCGAGGAGAAAATTTTCCTTGTGGGATACAAGTGTTATCCAATGAGGGGAGAGAACGGCATGAAGGGCTGTGTGTGCAGCCAAGGGATGCGCGTGAATGTGGTGACGTAGCACGAGGACCAATTGATGCCTGACAAGGGCGGGGGCTGCTAACTCATGGTGCGTTCAAGGAAACTCGTACTTTGTGTTTTTCCTTCCTGTGAAGTCATACCAGTTCGATCTGGTACGAGTTCACGGGTCGGAAGTTATGAGTGGCCGTTATAGGGAACTTTCACAGACAACAGGACGGTAAAAACACGAGCTACGGGTTACCTGGAACGCTACCAAGTCGTAGTTGTGACTTGAAGCTGTAACTTACGGTTTCAAAAGCCTGCCTTGAACACAGCATTAGCCGAAACGGCCGTGCCGCTGTTATCTGCTTTAAGTGAAGTCACAGCGTTGCTGTTGTTGTGCTGCTGGCAAACTGGGTCAGTCCTGTGTGTGTGTGTGTGTGTGTTTTCACACTAAACTGTCCTTAAAGGTCCAGTCTGTAAAATGATGAGGTGAAGATTTAAACCATTTTACCACATGTCTGCTGTTTCCTTCCTCCTCCTTCTTCTTCTTCTTTGGTTTATTTATGAACGTGAAACTCTTGAAACCTGCTCTCTGATTGGCTGGATTTTCCCTTCAGGCTGCCGTACAAACATGGCGGCGCAAGATGGCGACGCTCTCTAAAGCAAGACCCTTGTTATATGTAGATATAAAAGAAGAATTATAAGGCTACGAAAACCAAACAGATTTTATTTTATAGCGATTATACACTTATACTAATATATTCATGGGTAGTAGATTCAGATTTTGCCAATAAACCTTGACAATTATTACAAACTGGACCTTTAAATGTGAACAGTGCACACAGTGACAGTGCACAAACAGACTGATTTAGTTTTTCAGAGTCAGGCGATGTTGTTGAGCCGTACGGCGACAAAACGACACAAATCAAAAACTTTTAAAGGAAATATTTGTATATTTTGAATATTGAGAAACCTCGTCTTCTAGTTTCTATCAATCAGACATCAATGTTGTTTATTTTATAGTCGACATTTTACAACCTCAGCTCCAGTTCAATCTGATCGACAGGTTCAGTGGGTGTGTAGGTACGGTGGCTCGGATGGGACAGAACCCGGCTCTTGCTTAAAACGATGAATAGGCTACTGAGTCAATTTCTACTTCTGTGATCTATTAGTGCAGTAAATGAACTTCAGTTTCACTTCTGTTGAATAGATTAGATTTGTAAATAAAGTTGACTTTTAGGGTTTACAAAGCGTGTAATTTTGATCAAATCTCCGACACTAGTTTTTCAGAATCAAAACTTTTGTCTCAATTTTCTTTCACTTAGAAATTAATGAAAATGAATGATGTGGTTCATGCAGCACTGGTTCTGGTTTGCACATTATTATTATTATTATCATCAAGCCCCCTGGTTGTTCCCATGCTGCTGTTTTTTTTATTTCCCCATAAATCAACAGAGAGAAAAGTTTATTTGAATATTCAAGTCAAGTCAAGTATTCGGTCAAGTGCAAAAATAAATAAATAAATAAAGCAAGAAAAATGTGAATTGATTAAAGCTCAACACATACACACTCACACACTCATCCTGTCGTTCGTCCATTGTCTGTGATTTATCTTCTTCTTTCTTCTCTGCTCATAAAACAGGAGAGAAATATTCAAGAATAATTAATGAGATGAGATCTTCGTCCACACTCATTCATCTTCCCTCCATCAAACACACACATACACATACTAATTAATTTTCTCCAAGGAGCTGTACTGTACATATAACCGTCCTGCTTTCAAAGGGTTTTGTACATCTGACGCCACACACACATGAATGCACACACACAGTTCATATACAGTATAATATGTAAGATAAGGTACAATAACTTTATAAAATAAATAAAAACAGGAATTGAATGTGACTTCTGATCGTCACACAACCAGACTACACTCAGAGATAGACGGGTACATTGCTCAGTTAATTACAGTATGAATAAGAAATTGGTTTCAGTTTCCTTTATCCCTTCCTCCATGTGTGTGTGTGTGAGAGCCAGACACACACATTATGTTACCTGGAGGCCATTCAGAGATAGTTTTTTCACCTGACTACCTTTTTGTATTCCTGTGTGAGTATGTATTTAAGTGTGTGTTTGTGCGTGTGTAATGAGTTGAGGGATTTCAGAGATAACGGTGCTGATCGAGCAGGTTTTTATATTTCAAGTATAAATGTTTCTTGATTTCGCACATGGCTTCGCACACACACACACACACACACACAGACACACACACACACACACACACACACACACACAGACACACACACACAAACACACACACACTTTCCTTCTATACTTGTCAGGACTAAGTGCTTCAGACGAAATCTCTTTAAAAATGTGTTCTCACTTTAATTTTCACTTTCTACTCCCTTTTTAAAAAACATCCACATTGTGTGAAATGTCCCCGACTGTTCTCAGTGTCCAGAAATGCAAAATGAAAGGAGGCGTCCATTGACTAAAAGTGTTATTCAAAGCCTCGTTGTCCCAACTCGGCGTCTCCACTCGTCATTTATCCAGGTTATGATGGTTAAAGTTGAATTAAAGGACGATGTTAGGAAGTGGAGCAGAGCTGCAACTGAAGAATCCGATGAAGCGTTAAATAAATAATAGAAACTCTCCAGGTTGCAGGAAGTTGCAGGGCGCGGTCAAAGTTCAAAGACTCCACCTGAATAATTCATGAGTTCACATGAAACCCACCGAGCTGTGATTCGTCAGATTTTGGGGGCCTGAGCGTTGATACATGGAGACGAGTTCAATCCCCAGCAGAACGACAACAAAACAATACAATACACACACTCTGCTACACACTGTGACCTACATCGTTAAGACACAGGTGGTGGTTTCACTCTGAGAGATTTAATGATTTCCCAGGGAACTGTGGGAATTTGGAAACAGACTCAGAATTTGCTGAGTTCATCAATTATGAATGGAGTGAAGAGAGAAGAGCTGAGCGCACCGCCGAGGATCGTCTTCTGCCGCCACAGCTTTTCCTCTAAGGAGCAGAGATTGTTCATCTTAGACTCCAAAAACAGTGGATTTTCTTTTTTCTTTTTTTACCAAAAACGTGATGTTACTTCTCATCAGCAGTAAATCGGACGGGGAAGCTTTGATCGAACAAGTTCAATACAATCATTGCATTATTGATCACCTTGGAGGCCTTGTGTTGGCCAGAAAAGGTGTAAAAAAAAAAAAAAAAAAAATCAATTTCCTCTCATTTATTCAAAGAATCAGCGTTTTTCAACCTCCCCCTCTGCAGGACCTCGGTGAAAACGCTGCTTCACACTGAGCGAAGATTTCCGCAGAAAGTGAAAGTGAAAGTAAAGTCGAGTTCAGGCAGAAAACAAACAACAACACTAAACAGCATTTTACCGCTGCAGGAAAAGGCTGAAGACATTTCGCATACAACTCAATGATGGTGCGTTCCATGTGTGTTGGAAGTCAGAATGACGCCACTTCCGAGTCAGAAAAGAAGTCAGAAGTCAGAAAATTGGACGAGTAATTCAACAAAATGAAACTATAATGATTTCATACTTGTAGATGTTCGATTTCATTACTAACAATTTATAACATTTTTAAAAAGCTGTGCAAACACAAAGCAAAGACATGTAACAAGCTAGCCAATGGTAGCAACACTAATCTGATAACAACACTGTCGGCTGTTTTTACACATACAAGCAGCGTAAAGGAACCAGTGAGCAGTGATTTGTACACAGCTGACTATAATGTGAAACAATTACCAGAGAAATGAAACAAACAGTAAAACTGCTGAGCAGCAGCCATCATGAATTCTCATATTGGTGCTGGTCGATCGTCCGACTTTCAGAGTTGGAGTTCTGACTTCAGGGGACGTTCAAGATTCAAATTTGTACTCTGACTTTTCCGTACAACTAGAATGCACCATGGGATCATTGGGCTTCACCCTCTGGGGACCATGAATGTCTGTCCTTCTTCAGCCTCCTGGTCCAGGATCAGCAGAGTCATCAGGACCTGTCCTCTGGGACCACGAATGTCAGGAATTTCAGAGCAATCGATTGGACAAGTTGTTGAGATATTTTGAAAAAGGAAAAGGCGCTGGATCGAGCGATCAACTGACATCAGCTTCTATCAAACGACTGCACAGGAGGGAAAATGTCATTTCTACATCTTGCTAACACAAGACTGGGAACATGGAAAATGCATTTTTCATTTCACGGGGCCTCTAAATGTCTGAACATCATGGCTCAGTTGTTCTGTTGTTGTGTGTTTAATAACTGGAACAGCCTCCCCAAGGAGAACAGAGGTCCTGAGTTCAGCGGGAACAACACAGCCTGTCTCTTTACATTATCCCGACGTCCTGAGCTTTAACCGGGCCACGGCCTCGGCTCCGTCTCCGACTTCCCTCTGCTTCACTTCTGCCTTGACGAGCCTCTGTCTCACAGGCCTGTGGACATGCGTCTCTGTGTGTCTCTGTTGGGAGTGCATCTGCAAAGTCATTGCTATATTTAGACTGGCAGCTTAAAATTTGGTATAAATGTGGATGAATGGTGTTAATCTACGAGGTCTGACATTACATCCAACCAAAGACAGCATCACTGATAGAGGTGGGTTGGGTGAGAGAAAACTGAGATATCAAACCACAAAGAGACAGCACATGTTATAATCTACAATAATGAGAAAGAATAACTCATATAGGGGAGAGTGGGGTAATTTGTGCCATGGGGCAAGTAGTTCCACCCCTGTTATCTAGAAAACCATAGAAGAAGTTGGTCATGTGACCACATATTTTTGAAGGGGCATCCATTTCACTCATCCTATCAAGAAGGGAGACACATGGCTTGAGAGGAAAGCACATTTATGTTCAAAAAACAAGTTTTTGCCCTCCAAAGTAAAATTTCTATGATCAAGGTTTTTTGATTGCCATGTTTGAACAATTATAGATAACTTTGAAAACAGTTCACACATGTTTTAGTGCTTTATTAAGCTACACCATGAGTCAGTAGAGTTAGCATGATGCCAGCTCAAAACAGCTGGGGAATCCTTTTTTTCTCAAAATGCTGGGCTTGGGGTAATTTGTGCCAAAGGGCCTGGGTTAAGTTGTGCCAGTGGCAGTGCTGTCTGTGTATAGGAGAAACATGGCAGTGGGCACGGATTTGCTTGAAACTTAACATGTGTGATGAGGGACCGCCCCTGAACACACCTGCCCAGTCTGGTTGTGCTCGTAGCCTGGTGGATGAACAAAACATGGCGTTTCTTTGCACCACAGCCCCCAGCGTGGCTCAGGCCTCCGCGACTGCATGGGGACAAGCGAGGGCCCGATCATCGCCGCTTCCGGCTTTAATTTTGTATTGAATGTCTTGCTTTTATATAGCATTAACATTTGTGAGATTAAAATTATCTGTTTTACTTCAATTATCAATGGCACAATTTACCCCAGTGAATTCTCTCCAATGGCACAACTTGCCCCGCACCAGGGGCAAGTTGTGCCAGATTTTTTTTTTTTTTTCTAAAGCTATATTTCTGAAACAGTTGATTTAAGATTCAAAGTGATTTTTCCCAGGGATGCACAACATCCTAAACTATATGTACATATATTAGTTGGGGGCATTATTATAATCCCCTTGCTTTAAAGGCAATTTAAGTAAAAATTGGCACTACTTACCCCGCTCTCCCCTACGTCCTTACTGGCTGAATCTACAGCTCATTTTCATTCATTGAGCTTTAAAGTGCTTCAATTGCACTGGAAACTAATGCCGTTGTTAACTAATGCTGATCTATATCTATAATTTGATTATCAGGCTGATGTGTATACCTGAAAAGTCAAACCAGTTAATAAAGGCTTGTTTTAAATGGTTTTTCTACTGTTGTTACCTAGTCATTGTTAGCATTAGCAGCCATTATTGCGTTGATGTCAAGAGGTTGTAATATGATCTTTGAGTAGCTACAGACCGAGGTTCGCAGCGTCTCTGTATCGGAAAGTGGAACTAACTGGTTTGCATGCTATATCTGGTTAGCCTCGTGAAACCAGCCTCTCGCGGAAATGCATTTCATTTCATTTCTCGGGAGAGTCTGGCCTCATCCCCGTTGTAAGCGTTTGGGGTGGGCGGGAGCTGAGCGGGAGTAGTAGCGTTGACAGACAACCCCATTCAGCCAATCAGCAAGTTGGTGTAGTGGCGGGGCTTTGCACCAGTCGGTCCCTGATTGGCCAACGTGCTGTGTCAATCACAGCGGCGACGCTGATTGGCTCGGCCTTCTCAGGGTTTCAGGCCAAACGCTTACAACGGGGATGAGGCCAGACTCTCCCTCAGAAATGAAATGAATTGCATTTCCGGGAGCGGCTGGTTTACGAGGCTAATATCTGGTAGAAAGAGTTGGAGAATTGCAGCTAGGGAACAGTTTGGAAAAGTTTGATCCTAAAAATGATGTAGCAAATCGTCCTCTAAGGCCATCTGCAGGTTTTGAACAATCAATCACATCGATTGTACAAAGAGAAATTATATTTCCCCTCCTATTTCAACAGGAGATACACCATTGTAGGAAGGTAATGATACCTTTAAAGTTTTCATTGAGTCAGCAGCATTAGCACCTGTGGTGTTCAAGGACGCTCTCCAGGATCCGGTTTCCTCTTGATTGTTATCAGGTCCAAATGCACTTTATCACAAGCGTTTCTTTTAAAGTCTCTGAGTTGAATAAAGCAACAGAGGGAAGAAACTTTTAATGACTCTCAGAGCGAGCTGACAGACAAGATAATATTGGGACAGGAAATGTGTCTCATCCACTTGAAGCTGCAGCTAAGTAGTCGCTAATATGAGATCAAAACAACTCTCTTACACACACACACAACCACACACTCTGTTGTCTCTCCCAACATCTCAAAGTAATTTAGAAGAAGAATCAGCAGTTGCTGCAGGGAAATAAAAGCAGGATGAAAGGAGAATGTTAATGATCTCATGATCTGTAGAACGTCAGCACCTCTGAACCAAACCTCTGATGGATAAAACACCTGACTTCACCTTCTTTTACAAATACAACAGATACATTAGTCGTTAGTGACTATTATCACCCACATTTCCAGTGTGTCTGGTGTTTGTTGGATACGAGGATGTCGTCTGTTTTCATAGATAGTGAAATAAATCCGCCCCGTCTATACTGGACCCGTTAGGTCCAGTATAGACTGGTTTCTTTGTTTCATATCTGGTCAGTAGAATTGCACCAGAAGCTTCTTCACATTCAGATTTGAGATTTAAACAGCTTCATTTGCAGCTCACACAAGTTAAAAACTCCCAGGCAAAGTTGTTCTAGAGACAACAGATCAATACAAGTCGAATGAAATTAAAACTTTGGATTCAAGTGTATGATTTAAAGTGAGACGTGTTTATGTTTAGGAGCCTGGAAGTAGAAGTTGTGAAATACTTGCACAGAAAGTGGAAAGAAAAACAGCTTGAAGCCACCCAAACGTGGAAGTATATGGGCAGAAGTTTATGTTTATATCTTGTTAGCGTGCTGTGTTAATGGTAAAACAAAATTGCCGCAGGTCAAGTCAGGTCAACAACAAACTTAACTTTTGAATCAATTCTGACTGGAACAACATATTGATTGATGTGTATATGGGCGTTTACTGGATGGAGCTGCTGTGTTAGGTCCAACCACAGCACCCACGGGTGGCCAATCATTCTTATACCATTTAATATTGATGCTGAAAGCTAATTACAGTCATATTTTTTTGGAGAACAGCATGTATGCTAAATCTTGTTGGTAAAACAAAACCAAACACTGCAGAAAGAAAGCAGTATTTGTGTAATTTCAAGGACATATGGCACCATTGGAAAAAAAAGAAAGTTCACAAAAAGATTGTTAATTGTGAATTTTAGTGATAAAGTTTCATTTCACACCAATGGAAAGTCATGATTTCATGTAAACAGAGTACAAACTGAAGCAAAGACACAACTGGAACACACTGTGCCAGCTGAAGCCTGCGGCAAAAAAAAACTAAATTGGTTTAAATTTGCAGTTTTCTTCAAAGTTGTTTGTGAAATTGGACAAAAAGAAACGACAAACGCTGACGTTCTTGGTCCCCCTCAGCCAAAAAACTTCCTCAATCTGTCAACAACTGGGAAAAAATAGGGAACAAAAGCCGATCTCCCTCGTCTTGCTGTTAAACTGTGTTTGAATAACTGATGCCGCTGTTTGCATTGAGCCTGTGTAGCTGTTTGAACAGATCAGTGTGTGTCTTTGTGTTTCCAGCGTGCGATGCAGCAGGGAGTCTGGATCCTCAGTAAGAACACACTACAGTTCAGTGTTTGGTGTTAACGGCATCATCGGGGACGGTTTCTGATGCTTCGCCTTTAATATTTGATTATTTCAGTGTGAATAATAGATCACTTCAGCCCATTTAAACAACATATTCCATCACTTACATCTTGTAGTGTCCATTCACACACATGTTCAGGTTTGACTGTCCACTTTTTTTTTCCCTTTTCTTTTAGATATCTATCTAAATGTCTTCAGCTAGTGTCTTTACAGAGGCAATTAACAAAATGAGTGTCAGTCTTGGGTCTGTGAGATATAAAGGTAAAACCAGAAGCCATGGGCGCAGATAGCTCTGGGTACGGGGGGGACATGTCACCAAATTGATCAATAAACAATACAACGATTCAAGAAGGGGGAATGCTGGAGCCTGGAGCAGATCCTTGCTGAGTTGGGAAGCAAGTGGTGCGTTCAGTTGTATACTCATAAATCAGAGTTTTAGTCAGAAAAGCATTCAAATCTAGCATCTACAATCATAAACGTTGGGGCTTTTGTTTCACTTCATTAACTGTCAATTTTTTCTAATTCAGTGTTCTAGTGACTAGTTGGACTGCAAAAAATGCCGGAAGATGTGAGAATTACTAGAAAGAGCATTTCCTTAAGGAAAATGCGTGTGAATGCTGAAAGCCATAGCTAAAGCCATGCTGAATTAGCAGAAGAAATTGACAAAGAGAGGAAATGTAGAAATGAGGGTCAGCGTCAGAAGCTGTGGAGACGTTTGTGGATATTTTCTTTTTTCTATTTTGATTGACCAGTGCAAACATGTGATTGGATCTCAACGTGGACATGGAGACGAATGTTAAGGCCAGGTGTAACTGACTCCGGGTCAGCTTGTCAGCAGCTGTCTCACCTGCTCTGATGACATCACCTGCCTCCATTGGTCCTGGAGCTCAACACCTGGCAGCACGAGGCCCCGCCCCCTGAATCCAGCCAGTCCAAATATGGGCAGAGAGGGAGACTTCAGTTCACACAGGTTAGTGGTAGTGATAGAGCTGCCACCTGCCGACCCGGTTCTGACCTGGTCCTGACCCAGTTGTGGTCCGTTTTTGACCTGGTTCTGACCTGGTAATCATCTGGTTCTAGTCGCTATACAAAGAGCAGTGAGGTGTTTATGGCTCTACAGAGATTCTCTTGGTCTCAGGTGCTAATTATTTCCCAACACCTGGTTGTTATATGAAGCCAAAGCTAGCAGCTAAATAGATTATCCTAGCTCGTTGAAAACAGCAGCGATACGTGCTTTCACATCGGAGTCTCCAAATCAGAAACGTTTGTAACAACACTGGAAAAAGTAGCTAGATTTGTCGCTAGTCGCTTTTCACAAAAAAAGTCGCAGAGAGGGTTTGGAAAGTCGCCAGATTTAGCGAGAAAGTCGCCAAATTGGTAACACTGGCGCCAAGTGTCGCAAATCCCCAAAGCCGCACAACCCCGCATTGCGCCACAATGTGCCAAAATTAACAATATGCAGGTGATTAGCACAAAGAGTGCAAGTCAATGGGAGCGGTTAGCCTGACAGAAGTTAGCATTTGAAGGTAAAACAAGCAGCAAACTGGCTCATTTTAGTAAAAACTGAGGGAATAGATGTGGAACAGAGGTGGAGTCTTTGTGCTAAGCTAACCCTCTCATTTCATTAGCAGGCTATAGCCTACATCCTGAAATCTCAGTTAATTTGCAGGTAAAACATTTCCTCCTCAGCCTCGTTCACTCTCTTCAGGGTGTTTTTGTCTTCAGAGCAGATTTACGTCAGAGGGAAGTCTAGACTGCACTTAAACGCAGCACAAACACACTCAGGGATTCTTTTATTAAAACTTTAACACTGTGTTGAATCAGTCCTGAGAAACACTTGAGAGTTGCTTTAACTTTTATTTGGGGGAGGGAGGGAGGAGGGGAGGGGTGGGCAGTGAGTTCTCCCTTAGCTGATAAGACGAAGGCTTGGTTTTGGATTTTCTTATCAGCCCTCAGAAGGTCACTCTCGCCTTTTCTCTGCTCTGATTCGGCCGCCCTCAGGTTCCTGTAAGTCGGTCTCAGATGAACCATCCTCCAGGTCCCGATGAGGTCATCATACCCACATGTTTTAAATGTCAGGTGTCATGTTCTCATCCAGAGCCGGAGCTGATAAACCCGCAACCACTGCAGATTCATTTTACCTGTGAGTGACCAGCTTTTCATCCACACCTGAAAATAGTCCCTGAAATATGTCCAATGACTTCTTGTTTGAGTTGTTTTTAAAGGTTTGCATCGTCAGTAGAAACATGAAGCCACAGGTAGATTAGGGATGTGCAGAATTTGTTGTTTTTTGCGTAAAGAAGATAAACACAGAGTCCATCAGTCTGATCCTTTAATGGACACCACACAAGCACAGGTGTGAAGCCCCGGTGGAAACTATGTCGTCTGTCGTCTGGATTAATGAAGCTCAGGAAGCAGCGTTAAAATGTTTTGCACAAACTGTAAAAACTATTATAGCTCCAAAACCTGGTTGTAAACTTTAAGTGTGTGTGTGTGTGTGTGGAGCTAATGTGAGGAGGAAAGAATGAAAATGTGGTTTAATAATTCATATGGAGACAAGGAAGGAAAAGGGAAAGTGTGTGTGTGCTGAATTTTTCATCCCCGTTAGCAAATAATTGTTGTTGTTGTTTAGTTAATGAGAACAACCGCTCACAGCCAAACTTTCTTAGTTATTCTGTCGTGATGTTTTGTGAGACGTTGAAACATTTGCATGAATCTTATGTTATAAAAATCACGTCATGTGGAGTGTTTCAGTACGTCTGAGCCTCTGGTATGTAAATGTTGCTGCGCTCGCCCGTGGGAGAGTTTTCCTGGCGACTCGTTTGGTCGTTGATTTGAGTCAGAACGATCTGGAGCTGGAGCTGAAACATGTTGGCAGACATGGAGCTGCTAAAACACATCTGACATCATTATTTATTTATTAATCTATTTTAAATTATCTTCATATGTTTTTATTTTTTGGTTTGAACGTCCTTCCTTCATCCAGAATGCAGAGAGTCAACATAACGAGCATCTGAAGGAGTTTATATTTTCTTTTCTTTCGGCTTCTTCATCATTCACTCATTAATTTATGTTTCTTAAGTGATGAATGAAAAGGACAAGTAGGTACTATTTACATTTATTCATAAGATGATTTCACACAATATTACATAAGTGGAGGCACCAACCAACCAATTCATTTACTCACCTTGTTTCTGAAAGATAAAAGTAAACCCTGTTAATTGCATTTTTTGTTTCAGTTTAATACGGCACCACACAACCTAAAAAACAAACCCAGAGCCAGCCCATAGTGTTAAGTCAGGTCAGGTCAGGTCATAGATAGAACTCCTTACCTCTACATACAATAGGAACAAAAACACAATGTAAGAAGGTAAAGTGTGGAGCAGAATAATAAAAGAGTCATAAATTATTAAAGAGAGTAAATCTACAGCAGCAGCAGACACACACACAGTATAAAATTTCACTGTAATGTGAACAGAAATTATGCTGCGTCTGAATCACGGCTGAATATAAAACAGTGCAAAGGTTCAGTTAGATGTGAAATCAGAGACTGGTACTGTAGCTTTTAGCATGGAGATGGGAAACAGAGGAACAGCCAATAATAGCCAATATATTTATTATTTCTTTGTTTGTTTATTCTAATCTTTTCTGATCATGTTAATGTTCTCTGTTCTATCCTTAGAAACTTTGTGATGTCACAACAAAGCAGTCACCAAGCCCCGCCCCCTCACCACCTGGACCCACCACCCAACAACTTGCAAGATTTGGTTTCTCTGAGTGTTTTATTCTGAAATCTGCTCTATTTTTTAATTTGCATCACTCAAAAAAACAGTCAGCCAATCCGGAGAGATGCTCAGAAACTCCATTCTTCTGATTGGCTGACACCGACCTGTTCTTACTAGAGCTACAAAGAGAAGCAATGGAAAACTACACTGAGATGTTTTCTTTTTCTTTTTCTACATCTTCTCATGGATCAACCCTTCAAAATAAAAGACAGGAAGTGTGCGAAATATGTTAATTCTCCGTCCAACAGAGTCTGACAGTGTTAATGAGTTTAAACTGTAGGATTACATCACTAATGAATTTAACTGTGATGTATTAAACACAAGTGTCACAGGAGCAGCTGCAGTTAATCCTTAATAAGGTGACCTGAACTCACAGTGGGAGGCTCAAGTCTTCACCACACTTAATCTCTCTCTCTCTCTCTCTCTCTCTCTCTCTCTCTCTCTCTCTCTCTCTCTCTCACTCACACACACACACACACACACACACACACATACACACACATTATTATCACTGTTTGGTTAATTTCTCATATAATATACATGCTGACCTTCTGCTCTTAAGGTGGAACTAATTACCTCCCAGCAGAAGAAACAATTTCACACCTTCAAAGAGACGAGACGAAGACGACGACCGGACCCGTCAGCCGCCCAATGGGAACCCTCACAGTCATTCTCGCAGCACAGCCAATCAGCAAACAGACATTTAGGAGTGTTTTCACAGATGAAACGGTGCGTTCATGGTTTCCTGTTGCCTTCAGAGTCATGTGGTGTATATCTGGCTGCAGTATTAACACTTTTTACACAACTATATCAAACACATACATGAGTGTGTTTCCTTCATGAACCACAAAGGGACACGCTGCAGGTACTGTAAAGGTCTCACAGCCATTAGAGGAAAGTTTGCATGGATTATTTTCAGGGTGGAAAACGTCAGAGGCAAACAATGAGTCACAGCAGCGGGCGGATAGACTGGTGGAGATAAATGTCAGACGCCGAAAAGAGAAACGAGGACGGATGGAAGGGGGGAGGAAGAGATGATTTAGTGTTTACAGACAGACGACAGAACAACGTCAGAGGGAGTGGGAGGACGACGAGTCTGAGTTACAGAGAGAAACTGAAGTGTTCGACTGCTCTAGATCAGACTGTGTTGTGTTCAGAGTCCTAAATATAGACCTTGATCTAGACTTTAACCATGAACCTGGTCTGGATCCTTTAACTGGTCTTTGAATAGTAAAATGTCTTCACCCAACGACAAAAAACCACTGTCCAAAGGTAGAAATGGTCCATGCCCCATTTCCCAACATCAAATCACTTCACTTCGCTTTTATTTAACTCACGACCACATATATGGTATGGAGCACAAACAATGAACAATATCAATAATCAAACATAGCAAGTGTCTGTACATTTTTTCCAGCTCTGATAATCAGAAAAAACTAAATTTTCACTTAAACAAAGGAAGAATGCTCTTCAAAAAGGCACCTAACTTACAAATAACTTTTAGTTTATCAGTTTACATCAGCATAAAATTAGTTTAAGCTTTGATGGGCAATTTACATAGCATTTTGGCAAAAACTACATCTGATAAACATCTGTACGGTGAGGAAATATCCTCACTTTGAATATGTCCCAATTCCCCAACCCCCCAAAAAAGAAAGAAAAGAAAATGATCCTTATTCATACCAAATATCCAAACTAAATCCTAACACAAAACCATATCAATCCCCCCTCCCCCCACCCCACCAAAAATAAAAAAATAAAAATGCGTCTTACAGTATGTTTTCCAAATGTCCTCATTCCCGTCGCCGTACATCCAAGATGTCCCCAGTTTTCAAAAATAATCTGTGTTGACACAAAATGTCCTAATTCTCTAGAAACCCCCAGAAAAGAACAACCCCAATTGTACCATTTCATAGACATCCTTACTTTTATAAAGTGTCCTCCTTTAAAATGTCCCCGATGCACCCACAAATGGTTTGTACTTTTGTATTTTTTGCTTCCATGTTTTTCATAATGTCCTCTACCGTCCCAATAGAGACAAAAAGACACCAGTGATGTGCTCAAAATGCCCTGATTCCCCCTCTAACCAATTTCAGTCCATTAGACTTTAAGAAAATGTCCCCTGTGGTCAAATTGTCCTCCCTTTCCAAAATGTCCCAATCCCCCAGTGTCCTTACCAACGTCCTCACTGTCCAGCTCTACAACAGCAACATCTATCTCCTGCAGGGACTCAATGGACCCTTTTTTTTAATCTGCTTTGGACAAAAAATTCATTAAATGACTTAAATCACCCGTAAAAGACATTTAAATGTCCATTAAGCTCCAGGACCAGAGGAACATAATTAACATATTGATGGTTTTTCCAACATGGTCAGTTTTTAATGTTTCAACAAATTAAAAAAGAAAAAAGTTGAATATTAAAAAGTGAAATCTGAACATGGACAGTGTGATGCCTTCAGGGCCAGTGAGTCAAACAGAAGGATCATAAAAACTGTGTTGTCAGTTGAACTGAATGTGAATGTCCGTCTGTTTTCGCGTTGCGTGGTGTACAGACATCACTGAGGCCGTAGGTGCTTCAGAAAATCATCCGTGAAACGTTCGCTGACACGGATGAGCCACTAGCTGCAGGAAATTGATTTGAAAATTGGGCTTTTTTTTAAAGCTGGAGATGACCTTATACAGTCTGAGTGTGGAGGTTGGTGCAACACACACACACGCGTCTGTTCATGAAAATAGATGCTGTGAGTGCCAAATTTGGTGGACATGGTCCCATATTTCATACGCCCTGGCAACAGGGACAAAGTTCAGCGGCTGATAAAGATACTAATATATTGAATTGAATTGTGTCAGATTCACAATTTGATCAACAGGAATATTGACATCATTTGTAATGTAAACTGTAAACAAATTGATTTATAGAAAAACAGTACAGCTGAGGTTGAAGGAAGTTCAATATGACTTCACATGAACATCAAATCTCTTGATGAGCTGGTCTTGAGTCACTTTATAGTCATGAGTCATTAATGATTCACAGACTTTACACCCGTCGTCAGTTAAAATGAGGAACACATCCAGCAACAGGTATGTGATGTTTTAATTTTGCCTCTATTTTAATCTTCATAACTTAAAAATGTATCTATAACTCTTCACTATAAAAGTCTAAAGTTGTATTCATGAATTGAACGTTTATACTCAGCACAATTAACAACTACAGACCTCTCCACAGGTCACAATTCATTCTGGTAAAAACAAGGGGTCCTTGCATGAGTAGCTGGAGGAATGTGTGTGTATGTATGCGTGGTTGGGGGGGGGCAGGTTATTTATCATTATTTAAGTGTATTTCCTGCATTGTTATGATTAATGGTTTCTGTATGTTTCCAGAGCTGTATAATGTTTCATCAGATGGCCGGACTCTCCGTTCCGTATCAACTCAAAACCATCAGTGTCCTGGTTGTCCATCTTCTCTTGGTGCCCTTTGCTAGAGGTAACTTAAATTCTAAGTTAAAGAAACTGTAATTAATATTTTCATTTTCATGGTGTTGACAAATAACTGAAGCAAAAGAAAAGAACCATAACTTTGACGTTTCATGTAAATATAATGACAAAATGTTCATGTCAGTCCAAATAGTTTAGGAAAAAAACATTGATAGACTATCTTCTCTGTGGACCATGGACCAGTCTGCCACCCAGTCCTCCCATCGAGCTGACCGGCTCTCCCTGCCCCCCCGCCCCCCCTGCCACCTCCCCTCACCAGAGACTGCCTTCATCAACTCCTGCTAACATTTCCATATTTCGCACATTCTGTGACAAACTGTAAACTGTTTTCTTGTCTGTACCAACATCTATTGCACGTCTGTCCGTCCTGGGTGAGGGATCCCTCCTCTGTTGCTCACCCTGAGGTTTCTCCGATTTTTCCCTGTTAAAAGGGTTTCCATGGAGTTTTTCCTCAGTCGATGTGAGGGTCTAAGGACAGAGGATGTTGTTACGATGCCATGTAAAGCCCTTTGAGACAAACTGTTTGTAAAAACGGGCTATACAAATAAAATTGCCTTGCCTTGCCTTGCCTTGTTTTCAGGTCAGTCTCAGTTATTTGGTTAATCTCAGCAAATAGAGGCAAAAATTGGTGTTGACATAATTTTGCCGTGTCACCTTGTTCCTGTCGAGGATGTTACTGCCTACATAGTGGAGTGGTCAAGGTCTGACCTGGATCCTTTTTTTACACAGAGACCAGGACGAGACAAAGGGATGAAGCAGAAAGAGAGTGAGAAAATCTCACTGTGTCAGAGTTACAGGTAGAAGAAGAAAAAATCTTTTAACTAGAAAGAGCATTTCCTAACGGAAAATGCATGTGAATGCTGAAAGCCATTGCTGAACCATGCTGAATTAGCAGAAGAAATTGACAAAGACATGCTAAGGCAGGAATTGAATCCATGACTTCATGACTAGTAACCTGACATACTAACCACATGGCCATAGAACACCTGAGATACAATGAGCTTTATACTATCAGGAATCAAAGACTGTCCAATGACAGCTGAATAGTTGGAATTAAAAGTCAAGCAATGATGTGACATGACCTCATGATCACTAAACCTTTACTCTGCCACAGAGAGCACACACTTATCAAGACTTTTGTCATTCATTGTAATGTGATGATGTGCTGCAAACTGTGGTATGAGCAATCAATGAGTCTCTTAACGAACACCTGTAGCTAATTGAAAGCGGGGGAGGGGAGGTGAATTCTGCCTGTGACGTCCATTAGTGGGCAGCGCAGGACAAGAAATTATGGATACAAATCATTCAAGACTTTTGCTTTTCTCTGCTGCTTTCTTGGTTTTCAAAGTTCCAGTGCATTTAAATCTTAGAGCAGTGGTATAAACAAGAAACATGTTAACACAAACCAAAATAGAAAGAGGTAAAGAGGAAAGGTGGGGAGAGGGGGCATATATATTATCAAGGTTGCTCATGCAAGATTTGAAAATAAGCCAGACCAAGTGGTATTACCGTAGTTAAAGTTCAAAGAGGCTGACATACTAACATGACTGCTCAGGCAGGATTCAAACCAGCAGCTACCTGAACCACTGAACTATAGCAATAGCTGAGGATGCTGGAGGTTGACACTTTTATGAATGTGAGATCATTCAATGATAGCTGAAAGCTTAGCAAAATAGTAGAAAAAAACAATAAGTAGAAATAGGGGACTTCTGTACACAGTGTGACTACTCTGAATGAATTTAAACAAAGTATAATGCCATTTACAGCGAGTTACAAACTGGAGCTCCATCTGCTTGGCTCTGAAAAAAAATGAACTAGGGTCAATGGGAGCAGAGAGCTCTCTAGCTGCATTTAAAAATATTTAAAATTATTCTCTAAGTCTCTAAGTGCATTTTTGACGACATTTTGAGACAGAAGACAAGTGTGACTACAAACTGTTTCCAAAATAGTGTGTAGAGTGTCATTTGTAGCTTTGGTGGCAGTTTAAGAAGAAAAGTTCCAGTCGCTTTTTTGGCTCTCCTGCACTCTAGCGATGATGTCACTCACTCTAGCCAACGCAATACACTCTCATTGAAAAGTGTGAAATTGGTCAGAAATGTGCATGTGGTTTTAAAGGATTTATCTCAAAAATGGTACAAGATATGAAAAAGTTGTACACAGGTTGAACAACACATTAGAAGTTTGTCTACATATCAGAATTTGAATGAAGTCTGTAGGTGAAAGTATGTGGAAGCAAATGAGGTTCAAAGTAGCTTTCAGCATTCACACTAATTAAAAAAACAAAACTTTTTTCAGTGGAGGTATGAAAAAAACACTAAAGTTGTTCCAACAAGAAGGGAACAAGAGCAGCAGAGCAAACCAAGATGAAGGAGAAGCAGAAGTTCTTGTTCAGTTTCTCTTTCAAAGTGAACACAGTGCTTTTAAAAGCCTCACAGAAAGAAGAAGCATTGGTTCGTTCCTTGTAAATAAGGGATTTTCTTAGTTACCTCAAGTCCACGTTTGTAACAATAACGAAAGACAACTGCGTGTCACCACTCATGTGTCACATTCATGTCTTGTTGAAGACAAAGCTGGTCCAACACTGAGTCTCTGTCATTATTCTACAACATTCACTGATTGATTGATGTTGCAATTCAAACATGAACAATTACAAACATCAAACGTTCAAAGACAAGAAATGTGTGTTTCCCAGTAGAAGCTGAATTTGAGCTGAGCTTCTCCTTTATCAAAAAGAAGAAACTCTTAGTGAAGTTTAGTCTCATATTGTCACATCCTGTTTGACATGATCCACTTTCCTTCAAACAGGAGCTGCAGCTGAAGAACTGGACGTTGGAGTTCACCAAGAAATGTGGGACCATCACATTCAGACACTCTCTCTCTTGTCAGCCAGACCAGACTCTCACTTTGAGTTTCACTTGTTAAAAGTTGTTTTATATTTCTTGACGCAGATCTTCTCTGTTTTTTCCTCCTCATTTCCTGCTTAAAGGGACATTCTGACTATTTACTGCTTCACATCCATGAAGCTGGGGAAGTGATGGACGGTCAAACCTCTACAAACACTAGACTCTACAATTTCCACAGAGCAACAGAAACATGATAGGACTTTCCTCACAGCCTGAGCTGTACTCTGTGTGACAAACACACTTCATATGTCAAAGAGCTGCAGGTGAACACAGGGTTTCTGTCATGGAGAGAACAATTCACAGCTTTCATCTTCTCTAACTCTATGTTCACAGATCTGGAAGAAAGACAAAGACAACAAAAAACCCCAACAAACTGGAGATCTGGTCAAAGCAACACTTATAAACTCCAGTGGAGAGGTCTGACATCATGTTACATTATATATACTAATATGTTACATTACATTTTTTCCTCATTTTTTTTTTTCAGATTCTGGCGGTGCATACTCGTTGATAACTCCAAAGACATTTGCTGATGTAGTTTAATATTGTATTTCAGGTTTTTGTGAACTTCCACACACACAAACAACACAACATACTGTGACAGTGAGACATTACATTAAAGTCATTACTGCTTATTCATGAGAAATAGATCAAAATAAAAACTGATTAATCCGTCAATAGAATATAATAAAGACAACTGTGACAATAGTTTATACAATAAAACCTGTTTTTATTTTGGCCTCTGTTTCAGTCCACTGTCCAACAGATGGACAGAGTCTTTGGAGCTGATTTAACACAGTCTGGGGATTTTAGCAGCATTTACAATTGTCATCATCAGCTAATATTAGTTACTAAAGTTAATATTAGCACTATAGGAAATGTACAAATTCAGTCTTATTACAAATAAACATAATTACACTTTCTTATTGGTCATTTCCTCTTGAACAAACCAACTCTCTCTCTCTCTCTTCAGTCTTCACTCATTCTCCATTTGGGAGCTGTAAGACAAAATACTTAAATTTTATATCTGTGGTAAATTATGATAAACTCAATGGTCACTTTCTTCAGTAGCTGCAGTTTAAATGGGTCTGATGATGATCAGATGATGAATAAAGATCTCCCCCTGAGCTTTAGGGAACTGTAATATTTTCTAATAATTGCCCATGATTAACAAAAATGATCAATAATTTATAATTTAGGTTCGACCATCAGTCTCACCTGGACAAGTGTATAGATAATTTTCGTCTGTGGTTCCTTGGCTGCTCTGAGGTTCTGGGAAGATGTGGATCTGGATGATCCTGCTTCTGCTTCAAGACAAACAAAATTTATGTTTCATCCTAAAATATAAAATAATGTGTAAAATGACACCATACGAAATAAAACACATTTTGGACTCAGTCATTAACACACAAAGAATCAGTTTGTGAGATCTACGGAAGCCGTGAACAGCCATGTATTCATTTTTTATTCTATTACCATTTTCTCATGATAACTGCTTATTATTTTGTTATTTTGATATAAAAAGAAATTTTCTAGGAATACAAATCATTTATTGTAGAATGTGTTGGCGTGGTTGCCTAGCAAAAGGGTTCACAGGTGCAATCACTCCTGTTTAAAGGAAGCTAGCAGTTGGTTAGCCACTATGTATGTTGGTAGCAGGAGGCTAATAAAGTGAATCTGTCACCAGTTAACTCAACTAACGATGACTCTTGAAAATGCTACACACTGGCAGATATAACAGAAGACTTTTTATTGTTTGTGGGATAATTGTTAAGAACTATCAGATCATTGCAAGGTGGTTCATATGATCACATCGTCCCAGTATCTGCCTTCTAGAGTTGCCACTAGCTGTCTGTTCTGCTGCACTGAGCTGTAAACAATGACTTACCGGTAAGTTACACTTAATGTTAGTTTGTTTACTGATCTGGACTATCTATCTCCAAGAGAGGTTGACCAAATCCCATCTATCCAGCTGCTTCAGCCAAGCTAATATTAGCTACTTATTAGCTCATAAGCAAGTTTCTGTCTTGCTAAAGTAGCGTTATAGCCTACATTTACATTTACTGCACCATGAAACTGAGCAGTAGCCTACACATTACATCACTACAGCCATACACATGCGACTTCCTGTGTCAAACCAACAGAAATCTTCCGTTATAAGTGGGGAATCGAAATAAATTAATGCATTAGGAGAAAACAGACTTTGTTGAATTTAAATTTCAAAATAATATGTAGTTCTCGCAAGAATACTGCAATGAAATTAAAATAAATAAATACATGGCAGTTTTAATCTTCCGTAGAGAGCCTATCGAAGGTCTTTATGTTTTAAATCATCAATGTGTTCATAAAGGAATTGAAACCCACATGTAACATATTGGTGTAACTGACAGCAGAGGTCTACTGCTTCTATATCTGGTTATAAATATACTGGTGCTAAAGGTCTGAACAGGCCTCTTACCGTTCTCTATCTGTGCTTCTCTGCTGTGGTTTGTCTCAGTGCAGACGTTCAAACTCTCACCAGCGTCAGCAGCGTCTAAAACAACAGACCACAGAGAGAGGGAGCAGAAATCATTCAGACGTTAGAGTCAACCGCTTCAACTGCCACTGACTCCTCTTCTTATTTTAACCTCCTCAGTGGTCGATGAATACGTGACTGTGTCAGAATTAGCTGCATGAGAAGACAGATGTGTGAAAAGTCTTGTTGTTGTTTTTTTTTTTTACATTGTTTTCAAGAGAAAAACAAGTCAAGGTCACCATCATCCTCTCTCCCATTTGTGACGACAGCATACGTCAAACTATTTAGATCATACGCATCGTCATACGCAACTCCAGAAACTGAAACACAGAGAAAATGTATGAAATTGAAGGCTGACAGGTGGACAGGTTAAGCAGCGTATTCATCCTGAGTCATGTTCGATATAAAATTCACCTGAGTGTGATGTTCTTGACGTCTTTGAGCAAACTGATGGAAAGAAAAGTAGAATTATTGACATAGGTAGAAAAAGGCTTTAAATCATTAACATAGGGGGAGTAGCTGCTTCTCTGTACCTCTGTGTTTGCTAACATGGAGAAACCCAAGAAGAAGCAGGGCTGCAGTTAAGATGATGATGATGACCCACTGCAGGCTGTGGAGTTTTGTAGAGCCAGCGCCATTGCAGACGGGTTCTTTCTGAGCTGGTGGACACATGATGGACATCACATATGACACCTGTTGTAGGACTTCCTAGTTTCTTAACACAATAAAGTTTTAACCACTGCATATATCTGTAAATATTAACAATACAGAGGACAAGTTTACATTTAAAATCAAATCAGCTGTTTGGAAACATAAAATATATCATCAATAAAGAAAATATATTTATGGGATTTTTTCTATTTACATATTTTCAAAATAACACAACACTTCAACTTGCAAAACCATGTTGGCCCAGAAGTGTCAAATAAATGTAAAATATGACATTAATGCCTCTATATCACGATATACATTGTTTAAAGATGTAATGTATCAATGGAACATATTAGGGGATGTACTATTATTGCATCTATACAGCCTGTTTAAAGTATAAAACAGTATCTTAAAAATAATTATATATCAAATTTTACATTTACATTTATTAAAAATATCTAAAACACAAGTATTTTGATGATATTGAATATTTGTTGAATTTCAGGTGTTTCTCTCTGATATGTTCACTTGACCTACACAGATCATCTGTTTTAATATCTATAAAATGCATATGAGGAATTTTGTATATTGACATGCATATATTAAACATTATTTATATCGACATTTGTTGTATTTCAGATTTCATAATTTGTATTGAATAAACAGTACAGTTGTACATACAGTAGGTTTGTTTGAAGAAAAAAAAACAAATGGATTTTGGAAAAGATTTGACAATTCTAACAGTCCAATACGAATGATGAACATAAACAGTTCAGTCTCACCTGTGACAGTCAGTCTGCTCTCTGGTGACTCTCCAACTCCCTGGATGCTGCACTTGTACAGCCCTTCAACAAACCTGGAGACTTTGTTCATTCTGATCTCTTGTGCTGAACTGTTGTTCATTGGGACGTTGTCTTTGTAGAAAACAGCTTTCAGGTTGGTGGAAGTCATCTTGTCTCTGCAGCGCACAGTCACAGTATCTCCCTCCATCACAGGAAGAGCAGGACTCTCCAGGATCACTGAGCCACCTGAAGAACATGTTGAAGAAGAGGAAAGTTTGATGAACAGACTTGGTGTTACTCTCAACGGAAAAGTAAATGAGAATTTATAAAGTTGAGTAAGATTACAAGTTCAAAATAGATATAATGGCTTAAAAAAACGTACCAGTGATGTTGATGTTGATGCTGTTGCTTCTTTCTCCTCCTTCAGTCTCACACCAGTATTCTCCACTGTCTTGTGAATACAGCGTAGCAGCTGTGCAGGATGAACCTGATGATGTCTTCTTCATGTCACATGCTGGAGTAAATTCTCCATCATCCCTGATCCCTTTTAACTGAGCAGAACCATCAGTTCCCTCACAATGAAAAGAGACAGACTCAAGCTCAAAGAACTGCAGACGGTCTGGAGTGATACGAAGAGAAGCTGCACCTGAAAGTTCACAAATAAAACATCCAAAAGTTGGTATTTTAACATCCATCACAAGAGGAACTAAATTCTCATCACAGATGGTGATCCATACATCTTTAGACAGAGAAGTGATGAATAACACAATTAAAAATGTAAAATAAGGTGCATGAACGTAGTTCTCACCACTTTGCTGAGCATAAAGACTCTGAACTTGTGTCTCCAGCAGAAGAAATTCAAGCATCACTGGAGAAACAAAGGAGCAATGTTGTAAATCAGCAACAGATGCTTTGAAGAGCAGCAACATATAAAAGTGAGGACAGAAAGAGAAGAAATGTGACACTGAGTACTCACACAGTCTGAAGCAGAGAGCTGTGACCTCCATGTCGTCTTGCTGCAGACTGAGCGTTGAGCTGAAATACAACTGAAGTATAACGTACGTGACAACTTCCTCTTCCTGTGGAGGTTATTTCTGATGCTGCTGCAGAAGGGGGGCAGGCTCTCAGAGGCCTCAGTCGTCTCTTAGTCTTGAAATACAATGACACTATTTTCATGACAAGTTTGTGAAACCTTGAATTCTTCCTTTAGGTTAGAGAGGCAACACTTCAATGGATAAATACTACAGGACAAGTGAAACTCATGCACTCACAAAGTCATACTATCATGTCAACTTTCATTCATATTATTGAAAGGCCTGATGGGTGTAAAAGGAACAAAACGCCCCCTACAGTGAGAGCAGGTAAAAACAGCCACATCATGACTCTGTATTGTTTTATCAGCTGGCAACGGGGCAAGTTCAACTGCTCATATGATTCTCAGTGAAATTGAGCTGAACTAATTTTCTGAGTTGGAGTCAGATTCACATTGACATTATATGTATTATAAATTGTAAACAACAAAACACCCTGGCTGGACTTGAACATCTGGAAGTTCAACATTTGAGATCAATACTGACTTTCCTGCTCTTGATAAACTGGTCATGGGGTCACTTTATGATCATGAGTCAGTAAATGATTTACAGACTTCAGACCTGTCGTCAGTTGAAATGAGCAACACAACTAGCAACAGGTACGTGGTCTTCTCAATATTTTGCTTGTTTTAAACTTAATAATTAAAAAATGTGTCATAACTCTTCACTGTACCAGTTGAAGTTGTATTCATGCACTGAACGTTGATTGTTATTTAATCCTTTCATAGTGAATCAGCTTCTATAGTTTGTTAACTGAACAGGAAGTCTGGGGGTTTAACACAAATCTGTCAGATATTAAGAGACATTATTGTCTCACATGATGAGACAGATGAGACATGAACAGACCGACGTGTGGAAATTATCGTCCACCATAATTTACTCAACACAAATTAAAAGCCAGAGAGCTGTCCATAGATTGTTATGTGCTCCAATTATTTCCATTTATTTTTTCTATTTCTCTATGTTTCCAGACCTGCATAATGTTTCATCAGATGGCTGGACTCTCCATTCAGTCTCCACTCACAACCATCAGTGTCCTGGTCGTCCATCTTCTCCTGGTGCCCTTTGTTGGAGGTAACCTCATACATAAAATAAGAAAAATAAAACACAATGATTTTTCAGAAATTAAATGAGAAGTGTGAGAAGTTTAGTGTTGAACCCACAGATAAATTGACCCTTCTATGCAACAGAATTGCTGTAACTTTTCTGTTTTGGTGCAGTCTGACAATCCAACACCTGCCCACCACCAAGTGGTGCAAAGAAACAATCAGTGACTGATTAGTGCACACAACTGAGTCAGCTCTATGATGCTGCTACGGTTATAGTGACTCTTTAAATTCAGATTTTTATTCTAGTAAGTGTACTTTGCAAAGTGAGTCTCACTGCTCAGGCACCTCATAGAATTAAAGGGGAGGAGGACTAAAATGATGCGGAGCTAGTTCAGGAAGCACCCATCCTGATCAGCTGATCAGTCACATGCTCTCCTCATCCAGGTTACATGCTGTCATTCCGACATCCCATCACTCCGACATCCCACCATTTAGACATACCGCTAATTCTGACATACCGCTGTTCGAGTTTCTTGTGGAATGCGTCCAGAGCCAGAAAGCTCTGCCACGGGGGGTAAGAAGGGTTTCCCCCTTTCACCCCAGGCAGCTCTGTTTGCATTTCAAGCTAATGGTGCTGGGCTTGTTTGTTTTATCAAGGCAGGACGTTTATTTTTTAATTTGTGCTTCCACCTCATTAGTCCAGGCAAAATAGCGTTTTACGACAGACTAATTGTCACAGAAGGTTTTTCACCATACATCATTTCTATGAGGTGTCTAGAACAACATACTAAAAGTCCTAAGAAATCCTAGTTGGGGAAATATGTTTAATTTGCATCATTATTTACTGTATAAAGTCTATGGTGCTGACAACAATACACCCCAATGGGGCTATTTTTTTCCTTTACTCCTATCACAATGAAACTTTACACAATGAAAGTATCCATGAAATGTAACATTTTTTGTATTACAAGTTTCTTTGAAAATGAATTTGAATATGCAAATGAGCCTTACACTAATCAAATATGCCCAAAATACACCCGAATAGGCTTCTTTTTTTCCTTTACTCCTACCACAATGAAACTTTTCACAATAAAAGTATACATGAAAAGTAACATTTCTGTATTTCAAGTTTCTTGGAAAATTAATTTTAAATATGTAAATGAGCTCAACACTAATTGACTTATGGTCAAGAAGCCATAGAGCCACAAGAAGCAACAGGGGTCAAATAACTAATACATTCATGTCCATTCAATAAGTTAACCTATGCACTGAGTGCTGTCACTTGCCACACGTGACTTATGCATACACACATGTCACTTGCCACTTAAAAGACCTATATTGACCTTAAGAATTGATTGCACAGTCTTGTCTCCAGTTGCTTTCTAAATTCTTTTTTTTTTTTATTAGCGAACAAGCCTTACCTAACGACTTTCCTCCCAGTTTGCAGAGAACATCAGAAGAAAGTCAGAATTCATCAAAGTCGTTTCAACGACTGTTTGTGATGTTATATTAAATATGCTGTTATGTTCAACAACATATGGGCGGGACTAAGAACTAAGTTATTTGGCCCCTGTTTTTGCTGCTTGCGGCTTTATGGCTTCTTGACCATAAGTCAATTAGTGTTGAGCTCATTTACATATTTAAAATTAATTTTCCAAGAAACTTGAAATACAGAAATGTTACTTTCCACGTATACTTTTATTGTGTGAGTAAGTTTTATAAGTGTGATTGTGGTAGGAGTAAAGGAAGAAAAGAATCCTATTCGGGTGTATTTTGGGCATATTCCATTAGTGTATTGCTCATTTGCATATTCAAATTCATTTTCCAAGAAACTTGTAATACAAAAAATGTTGCTTTTAATGTCTACTTTCATAGTGTAAAGTTTCATTGTGGTAGGAGTAAAGGAAAAAAAGAAGCCTATTTGGGTGTATTTTGGGCATATTTGATTAGTGTAAGGCTCATTTGCATATTCAAATTAATTTTCAAAGAAACTTGTAATACAAAAAATGTTACATTTCATGGATACTTTCATCATGTAAAGTTTCATTGTGATAGGAGTAAAGGAAAAAAAATAGCCCCATTGGGGTGTATTGTTGTCGGCACCATTACTTTATACAGTAAATAATGATGCAAATTAAACATATTTCCCCAACTAGGATTTCTTAGGACTTTTAGTATGTTGTTCTAGACACCTCATAGAAATGATGGATGGTGAAAAACCTTCTGTGACAATTAGTTCTATTTTTGGGTCCAAAATGAGCTAAATTGCCTGGACTACATAGGAACATGGTGGACTGCTGTAGTAATCTTGTCTCTGCTCCTCATCGTGGGACAGTCCCTCGCTTTACAGCCATCTCTCTTGTTCCATTTTATTCTTGTCTGGGATGCGAAGGCTCTGCTGAGCTCCGCTGCCAGACGCAAGAAAGAAAATAAGAAATTATAGCCAATTGTTAAGTCAGTGAGTCTCATAAGTTGGGGTCTCCCTTCATTAAGCCTCGATGGCATCTTCATTGTGAAGTTGCATCCGAATTCCTGCATTCACCCATTTCTTAACAGCCTCATGAGAGTGACTTCCAGGTGATGATTGACACTTTACTACTGATACTGAAGCTAATGGACTTCTTCTCTTGGGGTTGTCATATGCCCTACAGCTGTAACACCTATGGTGATTGTGAGGAATAATTCTGTTTTTGTCCTCAATGCTGCGCTACGCTACCTGAGAACCCGACGTGCACCTGATTGGTGTGACCCACTTTTGTCATCAATGACAGGAAGCCCATGACCCAAACATGGGTTTCTGCAAGGCTGCGGGTACTCTGCTCAAGCTGTGGGCTATAAAAAGGACTCCTTTTTATAGTCCTCTAATACATTTTTGTATATTTGGGAGCTCCTACAGTGTTGCGAGTCCTTTCTTGTTTTTGATACTTGTCTCCCTGGACTCAGCACCTGGCTGCACTTCTGGATGTGCGCAAGCCTTTTTTTGCTTCATTTGAACAAAACCAAATTCTGCAGGTTCAAAAAATTATGAGTGCTCATGCTAAGGTAATTTACCTTCAATTATGTACTTTTGCTTCCTATACTCGTCTCTCCAGGATGTTGTTTAGTGGATTGGAGGGGAGTTTTCTCCTTAGTTTCCACAGGAAGGCGAAACTGATGGAATCTCTGCTTCTGTTCCCATACACAGGCTTCAGCTACGGGGAATTGACTAGTTTGTGGCAGAAGCTCCACTAAGCATGCAGGGTCAGGCTCTGTAACACAAGCAGTTTTGGGGGGTCTGCTTCATTCCCTGTAACGTCTGGCAAAGCAGATAATTCAGGGAACGAATAACTGAGATGGAGCCTGACACAAACCTGCTGCAGCCATGCTCAAGGATGCCTATGCTTTGCTTCAGCTTGCAATGCTTACACTCAATAAATTATTTGTTCTCATTTCAGAGTTGTCTGACTGAACTACTTCTGTGTTCCATCCTGTTACTTTACAGTAGTTTTACATGATCTTGAAACTGCATTTCAAATTGATACATTACTTATCAAAATGTTTTGTATTCTTATAGTCTCTGTGTGTGGTAAGCAGCAACATTCCCAAAATGCGGGAATATTGTGTGTAATTTTGAAAAAAATAAACTAATGATGGAATATCTTTTCTTTTCAGGTCTGTCTCAGTTAATTGGTTCATCTCAGCCAATAGTGGCCACAATTGGTGGTGACATCATTTTGCCGTGTCACTTTGAACCTGCCGAGGATGTTACCAGCTACGCAGTGGAGTGGTCGAGGTCTAACCTGGAGCCAAGATATGTTCATGTGTGGCGCAGAGGTCAGGAACTGATAAAAATTAAAAATCCATCGTACTCAGGACGAACATCACTGTTCACTGATGAACTGAAGCACGGAAACATTTCACTGAAACTGTCCAGAGTGAAACCTGGTGATGAAGGGAGATACAGATGTTTCATACCAGACAATAACAAAGAATCCTTCGTTGAACTTTGTGTTGGTAAGTAGTGAAATACTGTGTGAGCAGTTTAGTGTTGTCTTGCCAATGAAGAATTAGGATAATCTCAGTTAGTGATATTGGATTGTACATTTGTTCAGGGAGTGAGGGTGTCTGCAAACATTGGAGCATTCAAACTACTTGTCCCCAGTCTACCCTCAATATGGAGATAAGGTCCTGAGCTCTTAGCTTCAACATAACTTCAATTTAATATGACAAATATTATTGTCTTGAGTGTCTTTATCTTAATAGCTAGAAATAAACAAATTATTTGGTGACCACAATCTAGTGACTAGACAGTGTAGAGCGGAGAGCCCCGGCTGGCTGGAGCATAAACCAGCTGTCTTGCTTTCACCCGCCGGGTGTTTGCAACGCTGGAGGTGAACCGAGGCTTGGTTGGCCGGTCTGGTCTTCAGGTCGCAAAAAAAACACTGTGTCGACTCACGGCTGCCCGCTGCAGAGTGTGAGCTCCGATCGGCCAACACAGGCGGGGCATCTCGGTCTGAGGAGTACTGGGATTGCTGAGGTTAGTGAGACCGAACAGCCCCGCCTGCCTTGGCTGTCTCCGGTGGAGGAGCTTCTCACTCCATGGCTGCAGCTGTGGCAAGACACAGTAGTCTGCAGGAGTTTCCTGCTGCCTGTATTTCTGACTCTTATTCTGAAATGTTCCCCTTGCCCAGGTTCAGGTGCTGCCTCGTCACCTGTCATCAGTTTAGCAGGGACTGACAAAGACAAGGGGGGAGTGGTGTTACAGTGTGAGTCTAAAGGCTGGTATCCAGAGCCTGAGCTGCTGTGGCTGGACGCTGAGGGAAAGCTGCTCTCTGCTGGACCTACAGAGACAGTCAGAGGTCCTGATGTCCTCTATACTGTCAGCAGCAGAGTGACTGTGGAGAAGAGACACAGCAACAGCTTCACCTGTAGAGTCCAACAGAAGACCATCAACCAGACCAGAGACACTCACATTCATGTTCCAGGTCAAAACTCTACATTTAAACACTGTGTTAGTTTCAAACAGCTGAGGTCTACACAAACACCATCTGATCTGATTGTGTGTTGTCTCATTCCAGATGATTTCTTTAAGGTCCAGTCCAGTTCTTCTCCTGTCATCACTGGCTTGGCTGTTACTTTGGCTGTTTCCATCATGATCATTATCTCTCTTGCCTTTTTCATCTTGAAGAGACAAAACACCAGTAAGTCACAAATGAACTAAGTGGTTTGCCAAAGTCAAGTTTCCTCACAGGTTCAATGTGAATGGCTTAAATGGAAAGACTGAGTTAGTGGTGGGAACAGAGAAGTTCGCTGTGACACTGTCAATTAAATCCAATTTGATTAAATTCTCACATGTTTGATTGTTAAAGTCTTATTACGAAAAGTGAATGTATGTCTTTAAAATGTTATGTTTTTACACAGAGCCCAGGATAAACCAGAGGGATGAAAGTGGTGGAGGAGAAAAAGTGAGAGAGAGACTCATGACGGAGGAGAAAGTGGAGACTGAGGATGAGAAAAAGGTAAAATACTGTAAAGAAAATAAAAATATAAACATGATCGACAACATTGAACATCCTACAAAGTAAAAGTCTGTACAAACGTTCAGTCTCCTCTGAGGAGAAACCACGTTACCAAAGTTCAGCAACAACCTGATGCTGCATTTGTTTCTATAAGAGTCATTGTGCAGTGAGTTCAGTCACATGTTCTTCATTTGATCCAGAGTCCAACCAAAGAAGAACTGAAGGAGAAGAAGAAGGAGGTTCAGATTTGTCTTTTACACAGAGATTTCTTTCAAGCAGCTCATTTAGTTAAGAACTGAACACTATAAGCTCCAAAAAAGCTCCAACACTGAGTCTATATTACTAATATAACAGACTGATTTCAGTTTGTTCCTCAGCATTTCACTAACAGTCAGTTTGTTCACTTCAGTGGTTTTAATAAACATGAAGAAATGAAGATGTCTGTCATCTGGTCTTCATCTTCTCTCTCCTCCCAGATTAAAGAGAAACAAGCTGAGCTTCTGCAGCTCAGTGAAGACAATCAGAGGATGGAGGGTGAGCTGAAGGAAAAGCTGGAGGAGCTGAAGGAGCTGAAGGAGCTGAAGAAAAAGCTGAACATCAAGAACACAGAGGTTTATTTCTTCATATCGATCCTTCGGCATTCACATGTCTAGTTGATGTTCTTCCTCTCTCCTCCACTCAGTGACATGATGTCTCAGATAAAGTCCACTGACTGTATAATGAGCTCCTGGGTTGTAGAACTGAACAGAGACTTTAAAGTGGTCATCATGTCTCTGTCTGTCTCTCCCTCCTCCCTCACAGCTGAAGACGATCAGAAACACAACACCCCAGTCTTGCTTCCGTCCTCTAGTAAGTCCTGACATCATGAACTAGGGCTGTCAACGAATGGCAGAAATGAGGTTCGAATATTGCCTCTTAAAAAAAACAGATATTCGAATAAAAATCGAATTTCTATTTTTTCATATTTTCTCCAAAAATCAATACAAAGAGATGGACTTTATAGCGGTAGCCTGTATTTATTATCAGCGCATGTCAAACACGTTTTGAACAGCTTAGATTACACAAAACAAACAGCTATACAATGCAAATCAGCGACGACATTATATGCATATTAATACGTGAAAAAAGACCGCGTTTTACTCAGCCTTTATCAATTCATGTCAAACGTTTTGTGATGACGCGAGCAAACAGCTCACTCGGGAAACGGGATAAGAGCCAGCATGTTTTATTCCCACATCCAAGTAATGATCCTTATAACGCGGATCAAGCACAGTTGCGATGAAGTGCAGAGGATCATCACAGCTCTCAGTGAACGGCACTATTTTTTGAATGCGCGATTGACGCTGTCACTCAGTAGTTTGGGAAAACAGAGAAGCTGCTTCTCTCCAGACGTGACCACACAGACAGGTGTGTGTGTGTGTGTCTGTGTGAGTTACTACGGTTACCGCGGCGCTCCCGTCCCCCGGATATTTCTGCAGCTGGATTGACATGATCCGGTCTGAGACATGAAACTCATGGACTGAGGAGTCGTCCTGCTGCGTTCTACACGTCACACCGACGACCGTGCATTTGTAGGAGGAAGTTGTAGGGGAGAGTGGGGTAAAGTGAGACACTTTTTACATTTGCTCCCCTCTAAGCGAGCTAAAATGATTTATCAGTAAAATTTACACATTTCCCATTAATTCAGGATGTTGCCTAGCAATGGAAATTATCAGAATGTATTTAGGACGAAGGGCAGTGAAAATATGATAGTTTTAAAAAAAGTGGTCTTGTGTCTCACTTTACCCCAGCTCAGGGGTAAACTGAGACAAACTAGAAAAATCAATGGGGTAAACTGATCCACTTACTTTTTCCACTCTGAAACTACCATAACAACACATGTTGTAACAGCTAGAGTCCTGACAGCTAGCTTGACAAACCACACATCCCAAAACTAATGTCGGACTAGTAGCAGAATCATGGGGATTGGTCAATTAAGCACTTTTGTTTTCTCAACACAAAGTGACTCAAAACCAAAATCAAATACAACACAAAATGTTTTAATTAACATTCAAATGACAGATAGAACCAGTTAGATGGTCTGGGGGTCAGATTGTAGGCCCCGACAATCGTGACCATTTTGATCAAAAGT
This sequence comes from Trachurus japonicus, assembly GCF_045865225.1. Taxonomy (NCBI): domain Eukaryota; kingdom Metazoa; phylum Chordata; class Actinopteri; order Carangiformes; family Carangidae; genus Trachurus; species Trachurus japonicus. Next base: position 5,055,099 of record NC_140924.1, read on the forward strand.
CCTCTTGTGTGTGGGGGGAGCCGACAAAGTGGAATGTGACTAAAATTGAGTTAATTAACCAATAAAGAAGCGAGCTGACTGAGAGCACATAGCATAACAAAGCAGTTTGGCTACAGATCATTGATCACGCAAGATTTCTGGCTTGGGCGGCGAGATTCTAGTGTAAATCTTTGTGTGTGGTGCTCACAGTTGTGTTTCACTCATGGATTTATTATAATGCATCCATGGTCTCACTTTACCCCGCAGCATTTGTCTCACTTTACCCCAACACCCCCATTTTAGAAAAAACAACCTCTCTTAGAAATTCAGGCTAATTTTCAGCCAGCATCATCAGATGGTTTTATGTGTTGGTAGTTCATCATCATGTATCATAGAAGTTTTTCTACCTGAATCAATTTGCTTTGGCACAACAGTTGATTAAATTGACACCAAGAAAATTTACTTTTACATGCAAAAATAACATTTTTGTGAAAAAAACATGCTTTCCACAGCATCATGAGGTCCTCTTCTTCATAGCCATGGGGAAATGGAAGGGGCTTGAAAACATAATGGACAGATGACCATAAATGTGTTCCGTTTTCTAGATATAGGGGGTGTCTCACATTACCCGGTGTCTCACATTGCCCCACTCTCCCCTAGTTGCTGTTGTTGTGGTTGTGCGCATGAAGATAATTAAAAAATAAAGTATTAATATTCGAATATCATATTTTAATATTCAAATTTCATTTGTATTACTATAATTCGAATATACATTCGAATTTCAAATATTCATTGACAGTCCTATCATGAACCCAGTGAAACTCTGTGATGTTCCTCATCCACAAAAGTCATTGATGATCTCATCAGCTTTTCTCAGCTGTAGACTGTGAATGAGATCAACACTGAGACACAGACTGATTCTCTGCTGCTTGTTGCTTCACTTTCTTCATCAACTTCATGAACACAACATCTGAACTGGTTCAGTCTCCTCTGAGGAGAAACCACATGTTACCAACCACAAGACACAGAAAAGTTCAGCAACGACCTGATGCTGCATTTGTTTCTATATGAGTCATTGGACAGTGAGTTCAGTCACATGTTCTTCTTCTGATCCAGGGTCCAACCAGAGAAGAACTGAAGAAGAAGAAGGAGGAAGCTGAGCAGGAAGTAGAAACACTGGAGATGGAGCTGAAGACCAAGGAGACTGAGCTCCAGACCAAGATCAAGGAGGTTCAGAAGATTTTTGTGTAGTTTTCTTTGACCTCTGTCACTTTCTGTTTAACACTGAATTCAAATATTTAAATTTGTGTTGAAAACAAACTGTAAGAAAATCATGTTGTTTGGTTTAAATACAAGAACAGGTTGGTCAGACAAAGGCTGCGTTCGAAACCGCATACTTGCCTACTACTCATACTAACTCTGACGTCATTTTGAGTATGCGAATGCACAGTATGCGAGTTTGAGTCGGTTTGAGTATGCGAGAAGATGGCATACTAGATTCGCCAGAATGTTGAGTATACATGAGGAGCTTGCTACTCACACTCAAATTACCCAAGATGCAACGTAACGTGACGTCACGGATAGTCTTTTCCTTACCGCGAACAGGAAAAAAACTAAACTAAACAGGACAACAGAAATGTGCCTGTTAATACGTGACTTTATTAAGTTTTAATATTTTTTCATGCGAGAAAGTAACTGTTCAGAACCCCAATGTGCGGTTAGTTTATCCAAACGACGGCTGTTTAAAAGGTTGACCCGATGTTTTTCGGAGAAGTGAAGCTCCAGGTCCGAGCAGCGACCGCGACATCATAGAGGCAGCAGCCCGGCTCCTGACGTGCTCCGCCGCCCAGCCTACGGTCCTCGCCCCGGTGGAGAAAACGACCGCTAATTAACTTACCCGATGGCTTTTAGAGGTTTACCACCGGCTGGTTAAACTCTTTTTAGGGGATAAATGTTGGTCTCATTGATGAAATAACAATTGAGGCTGTAGCAGAAGTTTGTTTGAATAAAAAACCATGGTTAGACAGAAGAGCAGCACCGCCTTGGGGTCTGTATGCACAGAAAACACCACATTTACATCAATAAATAACTGTTTTACAATGAACCAGGCCGATCTCTCAGGCCGAGAGCTGGCTAGACTCTCCGGTAAGGCATATTGAATGGTTAAATGCCGTTAACGGGACGAGAGCGGTCAAAACTGCGGTTCCAAGCTAGCTACATCGAGGGTAGGTTCACTTCCTGTTTTCAAAATAAAAGCACAAATTCTATCGTTAGGGTTTTCTATATAGTAAAGGGCAACGGGTGTTTTATTTTGTGAAAGTAACCGGAAGTGCGTTGGTCACAACGGCTAGCTTTAGTAGCGCCGAAATCGTCCGATCAAAATTGTAAACATCTGGTATTTAGACAAATTAACGACACACTGCTGATCTAAACGGCTACTTTCTCGCCTAAAAATGTTTGAAATGTTAATAAAGTGATATATTTAAAGAATTTAGAGCTAAAAGGAAATCAGCTTTAGCCTTTTGATTTTAGCTCGGGTAGGAGTGCAATGCATTGTGGGTTATCATGTAGTATGCTGCAGTGTAAACGCTCTGCATACTGTCTGATCGATGAGTATGTAGTATGGAGTATGGACAGTATGCAGTATGGAAGTATATAGTATGTAGTATGCGGTTTCGAACACAGCCAAAGACTGGTTTTAGATAAACAGAAACAAAAATAACATTCTGTGTCATTAAATGTTCTCTGGAAATATTCAACCTGAATAATCTAGAAAAAGAAGAGTTCCCGGGAACTCTTCTTTTTCTAATTTGGACTTGATTGTCGCCCTCCGTCGCACCTGCCTGAGAAGTGGATGTGCGAAGATTTTTGCTTAACCTGAATAATCTAAAAGAAAATCTAATTTTTAAAACATATTTTCTGAGAAGTATTTATAGCAGCTCTAACTTTAATTTTGTTCTTTCATTTGCGTCTCTGATCTTGTTTCTTTTCTTTTCTCTCCAGTTGCCAGAAAAACAATCTGAGCTGCTGCAGCTGATCCTGGATCAGTTTCAGACACCAGAGAAGAACCAGGAGACCTCAGTGACAACGGTTTGTTTTTAACAGTGTTAAAGTGAAGCAAGATGTTATGGTAGTCACTCCATGCTGCTTCAGGACATTGTGTAGCCAATCTTTTTTTTTTTTTTTTTTTTTATTGTGGAAAAAACACGACAGACAATACAGTGAACATGCATTGATGACTTACAATGACATAAAATGTGAAATTGTGTGTGTGTGTGTGTGTGTGTGTACACACATACACATACATGCACATACATACACTCCTACACATACAGTATACATTCATACAAGCATACCTCCCTTCCTCCTCTCCCCCCCTCCCTCTCTTTCCTCCCTCCCTCCCCTCACCCTCTCCCCCCTTCCCTTCCCTTTCCCTCCCCTCTTCTTCTATTCTTTACCCCCCCCCCCAAAAAAAAGGAGGAAGTAAATAAATAAATACAAATAAAAATGACAGGAAGGTGTTGAGTATTTGTGTGTGTGGGAGATTGGTTCTCGGGCAGAGCAGAAGCCTGTAGAACTTACTGTTGGTGCAAAATAGATTGGTGGTAGGTCATGTCTGTAGGAAGTTGAGCAGTGGAGACCAGGTGGAGAGGGGTACTGCTGAGTGATGGATGGAGTATTCTATGGAGATGTGGTCGATGAGGAGTTTTTTTCCACTGTGCTATACTGATGTTCTTCTTGGATTTCCAGTTCATGCGGATGGTTTTCTTGGCGATAGTTAGGGCTATGAGGGTTAATTTATTGATGGGATTAGTCAGGTTGATTGCTGAGGTGTCGCCGAGTAAACAGAGTGATGGAGATAAGGGGATGTGGCAGCCCAAATAGTCTGTCAGTGATGATGTGACCTTATGCCAGAACTGGTGAACAGGTGTGCAGTACCATGTGGCGTGGATATAGTAAGTGTTCGGTTTCTTTTGGGTGCAGTTAGTACAAATATCTGATGAGAATCTCATTTTAGACATTTTCTGACCTGTGTAGTGTGTCCTGTGTAGAATCTTGTATTGTATTGCATTGTTTGACATGAGATAAATGTTTTGGCAGATTTGGGTCCAGAAGTTGGCATCAGGAGCAATTGAAAGATCAGTTTCCCATTTTATTGTTGGTATGGAGAGTGTAGTATCTGAATATGTAATGATTCTGTATATTTTGGAAAGCAGTTTTTTTGATGATTGGATACTGATTAAATCTGAACATGAAGGTGAGAGGTTCAGGTTTGTGTTTTTGATATCAAAAGCGGCTTGAATTGAGGATATAAGTTGTGAGTATTCAAGAAATTGATTGCTCCTAATGCCAAACTCCTGGACCTCGTGAGTGAATGGGACTAGTGCGTTATTCTGAATGATGTGCTGTAGGTGAGTGATTCCTTTATTTGACCACGAGTGGAGGAAAAGTGTTTTTTTATTGCTGAGAAAGTCAGGGTTGTGCCAAATCGGAGTGAACTTAGATGGGCCTAATGTGGAATTTGTGATTTTATGGAATTTCCACCAGGCTGTCAGAGCTGCTGAAATTGTTATTACTTTGAAGCATTGGTGGCGTTTAATTGACTGATTGAGAACTGATAAGTCTGCGATTTAGATGTTTTTGCAAAGTACCTGTTCTATATCTAACCATGTATTGTCTGATTGATGCGGATGGATCCATTTGAGAATGTACTGTAGTTGATTAGCAAGGTAATAGTGAAAAAAATTTGGTGCTGCAAGTCCTCCATATGCTTTTGGTTTTTGAAGGGTTGTGAGTTTGATTCTTGGTGGTTTGTTTTTCCAATAGAATTTTGTTATGATAGAATCAAGTGATTTGAACCAGGACAGAGAGGGTTGAGATGGAATCATAGAGAGGAGATAATTAACTTTAGGGAGAACTGACATTTTTATTGTTGCGATTCGGCCTAATAAGGAGAGTGGAAGGTTCATCCAACGAAGAAGTTGGTCAGTTATTGTTTTGAGAAGTGGAGTGTAGTTGAGGTTGAGCAACTCTGAGAGCCTGGGGGAAATATTGATACCTAAATATGTGATGTGACTGGTGCATAGTGGAATAGGTGGAGTGGCAATCCCAGCTGTTTCTGTGCAATGGAAGGATAGAAGATTTTTGCCAATTTATGGAGTAATTCGAGACTCTGGAGAATGAGTCTATGAGTTTTATTGTATCAGGCAGGGATGAGTAGGGGTTTTCTAAGAAGAGTAAAATGCCGTCAGCATAAAGACTTATTTTATGGTGTGCATTCAGAGTTTGGATTCCTTTGATACTATTATTCTGACGAATGGTTGCGGCTAGCGGTTCAATGAAAATAGTAAATAAAAGGAGAGAGAGTGGGCATCCTTGCCTTGTCCCCCTGTGCAGTGTGAAAGGTGGTGATGTTAGTCCATTGGTGATTACTGTGGCTGAAGGTGCGGTGTATTAAATTTTAAACCAGTTAATAAACGATTCCCCAAAGCCAAATTTTTGCATTGTGGAGATGAGAAATGACCAATTGACCCTGTCGAAGGCTTTTTCTGCATCAAGTGTGGCAATGATAGTTTGTGCTTCTTGTTGAGATGAGTAGTCTATTATGTTAAAGAGCCTACGTGTGTTATTGGATGATTGTCTGCCCTTAATGAAACCGGTTTGATCTGGATGGATTATGGATGAGATAACATTTTCAAGTCTGCGGGAGAGTGCTTTAGCTATGATTTTGATGTCAACGTTAATCAGAGAAATAGGACGGTAGCTTGATGGCAGTGACGGGTCTTTGTTGGGTTTAAGAAGCAGAGATATTGTAGCTGTGTTCATGGATTTGGGTAGATTTGATTTATGCTTCATTTCGGATAAGAGTCTATCGAAAAGTGGGGCAAGAATAGGCCAGAAGTGTTTGTAGAACTCAGCAGGGAAGCCATCAGGTCCGGGTGATTTATTATTTGGCATGGATTTGAGGGCGTCTGATAATTCTTGTGTTGATATAGGTATTTCCATTGTAGTAATTTGGTCGGGAGAAAGCTGTGGTAGATTGATGTTGTTAAGAAAGGAACTGATATCTTCTTGTGTTGGATTTATTTCTGGTAAGTATAATTTTGCATAAAAATCTCTGAATATTTGATTTATTTCTTCAGGTGACTGTGTTGGCTTCCCTGCTGAGTCCCTGATGGTGGAGATTGTTGTTTTTATTAGCCAAATTAGATTAGCCAAATATTTTCCAGATTTGTTACTATGGTGATACTGTTCATATCTCGGTCTATGTATTAAGAATTGAGTTTTCTTATTTAGGATTTTGTTCAACTGGAGCTTATATTTTCTTAATTCATTCTGTGTTTTCTCTGTTGGATTGTTTGCGTTTATGTCTTCAAATTGTTAGATTTTTTGTTCCAGATCGGCTTCTTGTTGTTGTTCTTTTCTTTTTTTGTAGGTGGAGAATGAAATGATGATACCTCTTAGAACTGCTTTGCCTGTTTCCCAAAGAATAGCCGGAGAAGACTCTGGGGAATCGTTTATATCAAGGAAGGATGCCCACTCTCTTTTGATAAGATTATCAAATTCTGGGTCGTTAAGGAGGGATGTATTAAAGCGCCACCTGGAGTTGGGTTTGCGGAGACGGACTGTATTCCAAGTGAATGTTACTGGGGCATGATCACTGATTAATATGGGGTGAATAGTTGAGTCTGATATATTTGATATAATAGAGTTACTGGTAAGGAAGTAGTCAATGCATGAGCATGATTTATGAACTGGTGAAAAAAATGAATATCTTCTAGCGGAGGGGTGAAGCAAACTCCAACTATTGCCAAGACCCATATCACTCATGAACTGTTTTATTGTTTCTGTAGACTGTGAGATGCGTTTGTTTAAAGTGTTACTTCTGTCTATTGATGGGTTGATGACTGTGTTGAAGTCGCCTCCTATAATGATTGGGCCGTTACAGATGGAGGTGATTGCGGAGAAGAAATTATTAAAAAAGGATGGGTCGTCGGTATTTGGGCCGTAAACATTGCCGATTGTGACCGGGCTATTGTCGATTGAGATGTTAATGATGATGTAACGTCCTTCTTGGTCTGTGATGGTGGAGTTGTGAGTAAATGAGATTGTATTGCTTAACAGAATAGCAACCCCTCTTTGTTTTTTATTGTAATTAGATGAAAATACTTGGTTGAATTGTAGTGATTTCAATTTGTTATGATCTGATTGGGAGAGATGTGTTTCTTGTAATAAACATATGTCTGCTTGTAGTTTGGTTAGGTAGTTAAATATTTGTATCTTCTTTGCCTGAGAACCAATCCCCCGGATGTTCCATGAAAGTAGGTTTAAAGCTGACATTTAAGAAAGACTGCAGTCAGTAATGCTGTGTGTGTGTGTGGAACATACAAAACAAGTATACAACATGACACAAGTAATACATAAAAGACAAGATGAACAGAAAAAAAACAAAAAACAAGTGCAACTTTACCAAGTGCAAGAGTGACCGTTGAGAGCTAAGTGCATTTTTTTTTTTTTTAGAACAGAGAGTAATGCAAGATTACATTAGATAATTTTATTTTCCTTTCTTCTTTTCTTCCTCTTGAAGGGGGGGGGGGGGCTAGAATAGCCAGGGGGTTGTGTTTGGGTCGCTGAACAGTTTGCCATCAATGTACAGTTTGTCGACTGAGATGATTGCCCTTTTACCAGCTTTAATGGCCTCTTTTCTGATGGGGAATAGTGTTTTGCGTCTGTCCATGATTTCTCGGGGGAATTGATCATTTACGTAGTTCGTAGTCCGTGCCTTTCAGATTTCTGCCATGACGTTGAACCATTTGTTTCTGTTTAAAGTGTTCGAATTTGGCTACAATGGGGCGTGGGCATTTGTTTGTGGGGTTTTTAGCTCCAATGCGGTGAACTCAGTGGAATGTAATGTCCTTAACTGTGTCCGGGGAGATTTGGAGGCGAGTTGACATGAAATCCTTGATCAGCTGTTCGGGGTTGTCGTCAGGAGTTTGTTCTGGAATGCCGGAGAAGACGAGGTTGTCTCTCATGCTGCGGGCTTGAAGGTCGAGTATGGTTTCCTTCATGTCCTTATTTTCCTTGACAACGGTGGTGAGTTGTTTTGTGACGGAGTTAAGAGTGTTATGGAGGGATTTGTTTTCTTTGACCAGAGTGGAGATTTGTTCCTGGCTTCAAGACTGACGCGGAGCTCTTGGAATTCTTTGTGAAGTATTTCAACGAGTGATATTCTGGCCTCTAGTCCGGAAAGGTTATTGTTGATGGAGATTAGAATGTCTCTTACCTCATTGTTGTCTGGGGAGTCAGGGGAGTTTGGAGCGGAGTCGCGGAGCCGTAGTCTCTTTGAGCTGGGCGTGGATGTGTAGTTGTCTGTCTCACTCCCTTTCATTTCTCTGTTCATGGTGCAGATGCGGTTGAAACAGGCGTCGATGTAATCCTCTAGGCCTTCTAGGTCGATCGTTTTTTTAATTGTAGTCCAAAAGTTGTGAGAAAGTAATTAATTTACGTAGGTAAGAAGAAGAGTAGAGGGAAAATGTGTTTGCTGTCTAGCAGACGGGGGCTGCCTTCTTGGATCTCGCACCGGTCTCGGCATGTCTCGCGGTCACAGCATGCTCAGCTCTCACCCATGTGTTCACAGCATTGACTGAGTGAGTGCAGCAGCGCAGACCAATCTTAATCTTGCCCTCGGTGTGGCGGGAGCCGGTGTGAGTGTGTGTTTGTGTATGCGTGTGTATGCGTGTGTATGTGTGATATGAGTTGTCAACAACGCCACTTGGGATTCCAACCCAGGAAATAGCCATAATACAATAATACAAAGGCCAACACAGGTTCGTATTCACACAAGGGCCAGAGGACGTGGTTTCAAAGTAATAATTTTTATTTAACAAAGTGATTAAAATGACTAAAATAAATGAGTTTTGCAGAGTTGACTGACCAAAAAGGGGGGGAGACAGGGCTGCCGCTCACTTGGGCTCCAGCACCGGTTGTAAACAAGAAAAACACAAAAAACACCAGGCACAGTGTGGGGACATCTGGGGCATCACAGTTAAAAAGAAAGGGAAACCAAAATACACAATTAATTAATACCAAAAAAAAACACAAGAAAAATATCAGTACCAAATAGTAGAAATAATTTATATAAATCACAAAGAAAAGGAAAACAACAAATTGAATCTGCAACTCAGGCATTAAGCAAATTAATCCAAATTATTGAAAAACAAATACTAAACAAAAGACAATCTTAATTAATTAAACAAAACAATATTTAATATTTAAAGCTAATATTACTAAAGATAATAATTAAACAAAAGAAAGGACAGGCGAGCCAAACTTGGCTTTACTCGTCTGAATTGATCTTGTGGCGTGGGCACCGATTACGGTGTGACTCTTCCACGCCGGACCTGAAGCGTCGCCCCACAATTAACCTGTGCAAAGCTGGCACAGCGCCATGCAGTGGCCAGGAGGGAGATGGCTCACCTGCTCACATCTGCATTGTGTTTCAGTACGGACTGACCCGATTCGAACCTTGGTCTCCTGCACAGTGGGCGACGATGCAAACCATTGTGCCAAGAAGTCATTGACCGCTTGGCAGTCAGGTTTGCACGTTGTGAGTGCACCCGGACCTCCGTTACATTTGTATTTTTAATTCTGGATGTTGCTGGGTTAAAGAAACAAAAGTATAATTCATCCAATATCCAGAGGCAAACAATAACATTTGCTGTCTCATTTTTACCACCAAAATCTGAAATAATGAAAAAATAATCCAGCACATCTCTGCTCTGTTCTCTTTCCTCTCAGCTGAAACAGAAACCAGATGAACTCCAGCAGCTCCAGAAAGAGAAGAAGAAACAAGAAGATGAACTCCAGCAGCTCCAGGAAGAGAAGAAGAAACAAGAAGATGAACTGCAGAGACAGAAGAAGGAGCTGGAGACCAAGAACAAACAGGTTCATCTGTTCAACAACTAAACTGAGATGAGAATCCACACAGACCTAAATGTTGTGTCTTCATTCACTAAATCACATCAATCATCTCTCTTCTTCTCTGTCCTTCCTCCCAGTTGGAGCAGCAGCTCCAGGAAGAGAAGAAGAAGAGGGAGGAGAAGATCAGAGAGGTTCATGTTTCTACCTAAATCAATGAGCTGTCTCTTCTTCTCTCCCTCTATCTACTTCATACAACACTGAGACAGGAAATAACTGGAACATGTTACTGTTCATGAATGTTTTGTTGCAGTTATGAACACAAGTAAAAACTCTTGAGAATAATATTCATTTCTCTATTATATTGTATGTTTGTCTTTTTTTTCTTTCTGAAGCTTAAATAGTGAAACTGTCCCACTTTATCTTTTGTTAGATGGAAAATCAGCAGAAAGACCTGCAGAGACAGAAGAAGGAGCTGGAGACCAAGAACAAACAGGTTCATCTGTTCAATCAGTGATTTTCTTAGTTTCCTCCAGTCCACATGTTTGTAACAATAAGAGAAGACAGCTGAGTGTCTCCACTGAGTCATGTGTCACATTCATGTCTTTAAGACAAAGCTGGTCCAACACTGAGTCTCTGTCCATGTCTCTGTTCAATCCCAGCTGGAGACAAACCAAGCTGAGACCAAGAGGAAGAAGGAGGAAGCTGAGAGACAAGTGGAGAACATGAAGAAACAGATGAAAGAGAAGGTTCAGACAGATCCCAAGGTTGCGGGTTCATGTCCTACAATAGAAATCGTCAGTCACCTCTGTATAGAAACTGTTCTGTCTCAAATGAAGCAGCGTTATGTATTAATCAATTATTTATCTAAACAACAACAAAAAGTAAGTTCCTCAGCAGCACTATAGTCTAAACCAGCCACTATTTGTAAAGCCTGAAATTCTTTATGGCAATTATTACAGTCACAAAGTGGCTCAACCTGTGACAAGATGATGAAGTCCAGCAGCTCCAAGGAGATGAGACAGAGCAAAGAGATGAACAGCAGAGTATCAGGTTCATCTGTTCCATAACTGAACTTCTTAAATCATTTTTTTTTCCTGGAGTCGACATGTTTCCAACAGTAACAGAAGACAGTGGCTCAACCCAAAGCTGTGACACAGTCCCTGTTCAGACTGTGAAGGAAGCAGCTCCTGAAGTGGACTCTTGTGGTTTTGGTGGTAAACATCATGTTGGTGGAGTTGGTGGAGGTTTAGGAGTCAGAGAGTAAAACATGCAGATAAACAACATGAGTGAAGGAAACAGACCAGCTGATCTTCTCCTCCATCCACCTCCACTCACTGCTTCACACATCTAACTGGATGTTTCCTCCTCCATCAGACATCCAGCCAGAAGAGACGGGATGAATCAGACAAACGCTGCATCATTTGGATGAAGCAATATGGCGATGTTGTTCTTAAAAACGACTCTACTGAGGTAAAGTTGTTGTCAGTGAAGATCAGAGAAGAAATGTGTGTTTCCCAGTAGAAGCTGGATTTGAGCTGAGCTTCTCCTTTATCAACAAGAAGAAACTCTTAGTGAAGTTTAGTGATTATTGTCCTTCATGGTTATTTAGTCAGTCTCATGTTGTCACTTCCTGTTTGACATGATCCACTTTCCTTCAAACAGAAGCTGCAGCTGAAGAACTGGAAGTTACAACTGGAGTTCAGCAAGAAAAGTGAGACCATCATACTCAGACAGTTTCTCCTGGAGCCAGGACAGACAATCCCTGTGAGTTTCACTTGTTGTTAAAAGTTGTTTTCCATTTCTTGATGCAGCTCTTCTCTGTTTTTTCCTCCTCATTTCCTGCTTAAAGGGACATTCTGACTATTTACTGCTTCACATCCATGAAGCTGGGGAAGTGATGGACGGTCAAACCTCTACAAACACTAGACTCTACAATTTCCACAGAGCAACAGAAACATGATAGGACTTTCCTCACAGCCTGAGCTGTACTCTGTGTGACAAACACACTTCATATGTCAAAGAGCTGCAGGTGAACACAGGGTTTCTGTCATGGAGAGAACAATTCACAGCTTTCATCTTCTCTAACTCTATGTTCACAGATCTGGGAAAAAGATGGAAAGTACAAACAAGGATATGGAGACCTCAAAAAAGCAACACTTATAAACCCCGATGGACAGGTCTGACATCATGTTACATTATACACTCTAATATGTTATTACATCACATCTGTCTGCTTATGTTATATTTATTTATATTTTATCCACAACCTCTTTTTTGCTTTTTTGTTTCAGACTGTGGCGACATGTACTCGTTCATAACTCTGAAGACATTTGCTGATGTAGTTTTATATTGTTTCAGGTTTTTATGAACTTCCACACATAATAACACAAACAACACAACACACTGTAACAATGAGACATTACAGTAAAGTCATTACTGCTTATACACATGAGAAACAAAGAACAGATAAAAATAAATATTGATTAATCCGTCAATAGAATATAATAAAGACAGTGAGGGCGACTGTGACAGTAGTTTATACAATAAAAGCTGTTTTTATTTTGTCCTCTGTTTCAAACTAAGTCCACTGTCCAACAGATGGACAGAGTCTTTGGAGCTGATTTAACACAGTCTGAGGATTTGATCATCATTCAGAGTGTTTTCATATCTTCAGTAGTTTCTGTAAATCATTCACTGTTTGATTGTAGAACAACATCTGTGTAGACGTCATGTCTTTTTTATTATTGTTATTTTTTAATAAAACACATTTGTACATGAGTCTTTGCAGTTGATTCTTTAGTTAAGTTGTTTGAGGAGAAATCTGTTCACAGGACTTTGTTGATCCTGATACAAGTGACACCTTCCGGGTCACACCTGAGATTTTCTGTCACATGTGCTGTTTTAGTAGCTAATATTAAGCACTACAGGAAATGGAAAAGCCAAGGGATGCGCGTGAATGTGATGACGTAGGGACGAGGGCGGGGACTGCTAACTCCATCGGCTGATAAGAAGTTAGCCAAAACCACCGGATCGCTTACTTCTGCTTTAATTATCATCCCAAATATTTTACGTCCACAGCAGGACGAGATGGTGAAGAAGAAGAAATCGGAGGAAGCTATAAAGAGAGTGGACACCCTGAAAGATCATGAAAGAGGTTTGTCTCCACTTAGCTAATAATAACTGATTTCAGTTTGTTCTGCTGCTGACTGAGTGTCGACATGAAGTGCAGCCGTGAGAACTTTCAGCTTCCTGTCTGGTCTATTTCTGCAGCTCAGACAACGTGAGTTCACATGAACTCATGGTGTCTTATTAATATAGTTGAAAACCACATCAGCCCAGAATGACTGACCCAAGACGAGAACTCAGTGTTGCAGGAAAGGTCATTTAATTGATCAGGTGCATCATCCTCAACATCATTTCATTGTTATTTTCCTCAATAAACTGAACCACACGGTAATTGTTCTGACTTGCCAACCCTTTATCAAAAAAGAGTTTACATTCATCATTCATCGTCTGTGCTCTATACATAATAATGGCACAATGGAACCAGGATTTCAGACATTTTTGCATAAGTAATTTACTGATAATGAGGATTTTTGACAATATGTGACAATGCAGCTCATTTGAGAAACCCCCCCATTCCGAATGTCCCCCCGAAACAACGCGTGACGTTGTTAACACTCTGTGTTGTGGCTTGTCTGTGAAACGCGCCCTGCTCAGGGACTGGGCAGATCTGTCCCACTTGCTTACTCCCCCACTCCATTGTGGGAGATCTCCACAGAGTAAAAGAAATACACTTTTTTTTTAACCCGGCTTGAGCCCACTTCACGGGCGCGAGGCTGCTGCAGCCGCCACTCCTGCGGACAGCAGACTGGGGGAGAAAAAAAATAAATTTCGCTTTGGTTAGGTTTAGGCAATGAAGAAAGGAGTTGGTTAAGTTTAGTAAAAAGCCCAGGCTAGAAGCATAATGAGCGTTATATGTCATTAATATGAAGTGCTTGTTTTGCAGTTAATTCTAATTTCGTCGGAACGACTTGTAATGTAATTGTAATGACACCAAAGTTATCTGGGTGAGTAAGTGATGGTATTTTATGTTAGGAATAAGGTCCATATTGTAAAAAAACCTGGTAATTATCCTTTAAGAGCAGTTGAAGCTGAAAGACTGGTGACGCTCAGAGGGTTTTGTATTTATGCCACAGTACTGAGGCTTGAAGAAAAGCTGCTGCTGTGGGTTAATAACAGTCTCAGTGTCTTTATTTGACTTGTGAAAACCATCTTGACACTGTTTCCTCTTCAGACCATGGTGATGTCTGGTGGGCGGGACTCAAGGCCTGGTTCAGGTTCTAAATTCAGAGATGAACTTCAGATAATTTTTTATGTAGTTTTAACTGTTGAATTAAAATTGAGAGGATTATTAAAGTTTTAAACTTCAACATTGATTACACAGAAGCATTGATTAGATGAAGAATCAGTTGTAAAAACACTGATAGAGGAGTTGTCTCTTGTTTAAAAGTAACATTTGTTCTCTAAACTGTGGTGGTGTCTGTAGTTTCACATGTGACTAAATGTGTCTTAATGTCAAACAGCATCTGTAGCATCTAAATAAAACCCTGAAGACGCTCTGACAGAGCTCTGTGTACATGTCTCATCTCGCTGTGGTTTTTTCACCTTGGTGACAACAGACAGCACAAACACCTCAAGTCACATACAAAGATCAAATTAAAACACACCACAGCACCGTGTGCGTGTCCTTCAAGAGTTTTCTGTGTTTCTGTCGTTGAGTTTTTTCGGCGAACGTCCAAGTTTACCAGAATGTAGTCGTCCCAGCAGCAGCAGCAGCAGAACCATTACCACAACGGTGAAGATGATTCTCATGAGGAGAAGGACATGGATGAAGTTGTCTGAGAAGAGACAAGTGTCTCTGTGGAGTTCTGCGAAGACAACAGAAATAAGATATTTGACAGAAAATAAGTTCTCTTTGCAACGTTCCATTCATAGCTGCAGTCATGTGCTTGCCAGACGGGGGGCGACCCCCATTCAGAAAGACCGCCATTCTGACGGTCCACCATTCCGAAATTCTGAGGGGCCGCCATTCCAAAGGTGTCAATTGCAGTGTTTTATTTTGAAAATAGTTTTGATTTTGAAAATTGACCAGATTCTCTTGTGTTTCTTTGTTTGACTTCCTGCCCGGCTTGACGCAACCGCTCGCAGCAAGTAGACGAGACACCGAAACGCTTGCTGCAAGGTGCGAGCCGACTGTGGAGGTGCGCGGTGCGTGAACGACACAATCTGTTAAAATGGGTGTCGTAAAGAAACCGGCTCCGCTTCTTGGAACTTTACGACTATTCACAGCACTTCCGTGTCCGTTGTGTCCCCAGCTGGCTAATAATGAGTGGGCTAAAATACAAGACAAAAGAAGTACCAGTATGCTCCCCTTCGGAGATTTGATCCCCTGTCACCCATGTCGAAGACACCTGTTCTACCTAATGTACTACTGCAGCAAGCACTTCACATGCTGTACCCAGCACACTTAACTAACCAACCTTTCGAAATGGCAGACCCTGTTTCAGGTTTGGAATGACGCCCCTTTTTCAAAAATAATTAAGGGCTGAAATTCCGAAACATGAAAGTTAACTTTCCGAATTTTGGCCCTTCGGAATGGCGCACTGGAATTGTGTCAGACATAGGACATAGAGATAAGACGTTGAAATTAAGATATAACCTTCATTTGACCTTCTGGGTAAAAAATCTCATCATTACATTTTACGGGGCCAGTGACCTTTGACCTTCTCTAGTCAGTTTGTCCTTGAGTCCAACGGTGTTGCTGAGATCTTGTATTCATGGGGCTAAAACATGTTTTGTGAGGTCTTTACAACCATGACTGTGACCTTTGACCTTTGTCCACATCTAATCAGTTCATCTTTTTGTTGTAATGAAAGGTTACACAACATCTGAACAAATTCCAATCTTCCTTAAAATGGGGTGACTGTCGGGTGGTGCGTGGCGCGGTGGTTGGAGCGGCCGCCCCATGTGGAGGCTGCAGTCCTCGGCGCGGGCGTCCCCAGTTCAGGTCCCGCGTCGGGCGGACATTTCCTGCGTGTCGTTCCCCCTCTCTCTGTCTCCCCCTTTCCTGTCTATCTCACTGTGCTATCAAATAAAGGCAAAATGGCCAAAAAATATATACTTTATAAAAAAAAAAATAACGGTGACTGTTATGAAACATGTTTGTCTCTCACCTGTGACAGTCAGTCTGCTCTCTGGTGACTCTCCAACTCCCTGGATGCTGCACTTGTACAGTCCTTCAATAAACCTGGAGATTTTATTCATTCTGATCTCTTCTGTTCGATTGTTGTTCATTGGGATGTTGTCTTTGTAGAAAACAGCTTTCAGGTTGGTGGAAGTCGTCTTGTTTCTGCAGCGCAGAGTCACAGGATCTCCCTCCATCACAGGAAGAGCAGGACTCTCCAGGATCACTGAGCCCTCTGAAGAACATGTTGAAGAAGAGGAAAGTTTGATGAACAGACTTGATGTTACTCTAAATAGTAAACTGAAGGGAATGCATACAGGTGAGTTAGATTACAAGTTAAAGATAGATATAATGACTTAAAAAAATACCAGTGATGGTGATGTTGATGCTGTTGCTTTGTTCTCCTCCTTCAGTCTCACACCAGTATTCGCCACTGTCTGCGGGATACAGTGCAGCAGCTGTGCAGGACGAACCTGATGATGTCCTCTTCATGTCACATGCTGGAGTAAATTCTCCATCATCCCTGATCCCTCTTAACTGAGCAGAACCATCAGTTCCCTCACAATGAAAAGAGACAGGCTCAAGCTCAAAGAACTGCAGACGGTCTGGAGTGATACGAAGAGAAGCTGCACCTGAAACTGAGAAAATAATAAAATCAGGAAAGGATGAACAGAGTTTAAAAAAAAAATCTAAACTAATAAATGAACATTTTTAATGGTTATCCCTGTTCCTCACCACTTTGTTGAGCATAAAGACTCTGAACTTGTGTCTCCAGCAGAAGAAATTCAAGCATCACTGGAGAAACAAAGGAGCAATGTTGTAAATCAGCAACAGATGCTTTGATGAGCAGCAACTTATAAAAGTCAGGACAGAAAGAGAAGAAATGTGACACTGAGTACTCACACAGTCTGAAGCAGAGAGCTGTGACCTCCATGTTGTCTTGCTGCAGACTGAGCGTTGAGCTGAAATACAACTGAAGTATAACATACGTGACAACTTCCTCTTCCTGTGGAGGTTATTTCTGATGCTGCTGCAGAAGGGGGGCAGGGTCTCAGAGGCTGAGGTGGTCTCTCAGTCTGAGATACAATGACACTGTTTTCATGACAGAAAGTGGCACAGGGGGCTTTGAGTATTTAATGTGTCTGTGGAGTTATGTGTGTTTTATCCAAGTCTGATAATGATAATGATTACAAAAGGTTATGATTATGTCATAACCTGCATCAACTATCATCATAGTTGTATCAAGAAATATCAATCCAATTGCCTTTGCAATGCGTAACCTCTGCATCAATGTGGAGAAGACAAAAGAGGTGATTATTGCCTTTAGGCTTTAGGAGGAGCAGCTACAACCCTCCTCCTGTCCAGATTGATGGAGCAGCTGTTGGAGGTGGTTCCCAGTTTCAAGTACCTGGGAGTGCACATTTCAGTGACGTCACCTGGGCCTACAACACAGCCAACACCATAGAGAAGGCCCAACAACACCTTTACTCCTTGTAAAGGCTGAAGAGGCAGCAACTCAGTCTGGATGAATTAAGTCAACCCTCTTCCAATGCTGCTGTATGACAAACCTTGAATTCTTCCCTTATGTTTACCACCGGCTCGTGTATTAAAACCCACCTTAAGTTATGTACGCTTACGCTTATCAAATGTTTTATGGTAAGTCACATCTCAAATAGTAAATATCAGTCTAGGGTAATGTATGATTCTCACTTGTAAATAATGTTGGAGACTGCAGGGAATACACTTGACCTGTATGTATCTTAAGACTTCAATAATGAAACACAATTCAAGAAAACCAACACAGGATCTCAGTTTTAGCGAATGTATTAATGATGCAGGAAAACACACATTCAAACCTTTGGTTTTGAAAGAGAGAGATATGGAAAATTGTTTTTGTCTTTTCTCAAACTGTTTAATTTTATTTTGAGTGCACTCTTTTCTACTTTCGTTGGCGCGCTTTAGTCGGAGCTCATGATGGAAACCTTTTGATACCTGTACTCCCGTGTGTCTGTGAAGTCAGCCAGACCAGGCCACAGCTGATAAATCACTCGCTCGTTGTGGTAGCAACCGTCTCCGCCCGCAGCAGCTCGCAGTGGCGCACTTGCAACGGATGTGCACTCACTCCACCCAGAGCGATAGATATAACAGAGTGGCGACAGCTTTTGATGTCGTCGCCAGCGCGGTCACGTGGTTCATGTAGCTCCCAATAGTTCCAAACTAGGCTGCCGCTGTCATGTTCTTCTATGGGACAGACAGCACTGAGCTTGCTTTTGGACGGTAAATATTAAAAAATAAACCGTACAAAGGTACATTTACAACTGTTACTGAATTACTGTATGTACATCAATGTCAGTTTTCAAACAAAAGGCAAAATCTTCTTGCTTCAAGGTTTTATTTGTCACTCTAAAGTGAAGATTAGCCTGCCCTACTAAAAATGGCATAAGAAGAGGAGTAAAGCAATATATTAAGCAGGAATATATATATTTAAGCATCAAAGATGTTCAATCAAACCCACACAGTTTGAAACAACGTTCAAAACACACACAGCCAGTACCACAACTAAATATAAAGCCCGCTAACTTAATGCTAACGTATAATGCACAACCTCATAGACGGGCTAACAGAAATTAGCATCGATATCGCCATTTCGCGGCAACAGAGCCATAGTAGTAAAGCTGCCAAAACCTGGCTTTAACGCTGTCAACACGTCACAGTTTTAATGGTTTTTTCATGCAAGAAAGTCACCGTTTAATCCAGAGTCTGTGGTCAGTTCATAACGTGTGTTAGGAACTTGCACCGATGTTTGTTCTGGGAGAAGTGCAGAGTCTGTGTGAGCCCCGACCGGGGACCAGGGGCAGCGGCTGTCACAGCAGCAGCAGCCGCTCTACTGAGCTGATCTGCCGGGGCCGACCGTCCGTCCTCCCGTCGGAGAAAACGAGCCAAGTAACGTATCCGCATGCTTTTAGAGGTTTACTGCTGGCTGGTTAAATTATTTTTAGGAGATTAATGTTGGTCTCATTGATGAAATTTAACAACTGTGGCAGTGGCATTAGTTTGTTTGAATGTGAAGTGAGCAGGGCTGCCTCTGGGCTACGGACTGAAATCCCCACAGTTACGTAAATAAATAAATGTTTTTCAATGAACCGATCAGTCTTATAATTTTTATTTTGTTAAGTCAACATGGTTACTGTACTTGGGAAAAATTATTACCACTTTATAACTTAAAATTGGTCGGTATTTCATCAACGTAGCTCAGTAGTTTCTTGCTGTGCAGCCATAGAAACAGACGTGGTCCAGCGCCACGGGAGGAATGCTTGGAACTATTGAGGGCTCCATAACCCGGAAGTCGGCCCGCCATTTTTTTTACAACGGAGTCCTATGGGAGTGTCGCCACTCTGTTATATCTATCGCTCTGACTCCACCCATAAAAGACGTGCTAACCAACCTTCTAAGCAGTTGACAATGTCTTGGGAAAGACGTTAGCACCGTTGCCTCCGGTGCGGGAGGTCGTGGGATCGAACCCCACCTAGGGCAGTCCGTGAGAAACACAATGCAGAGGGCCAGATGTGACATCGGCTAGACTTTGTGAGTGTGTAGCCAACACTCACAAAGTCATACTATCATGTCAACTATCCTTCATATTATTGAAAGGCCTGATAGGTGTAAAAGGAAAAAAAAACGCCCCCTACAATAAGAGCAGGTAAAAACAGCCACATCATGTTGTGTAATACTACTACTACACTTTGAAGACGTATTGTTTAATCAACTGATTAGTTGCCTGGCAACAGGGTCAAAGTCCCTCATAAAGATATTTAGATTTAAAGTAGACTGTGGGCATCATGTTATTTGTGTTTAAAGCTGAACTGATTTACTGATCTGTGGTCAGATTCACATTTGGTCAACAAGGCCATTCACATAGTATATTGTAAACAACATAACAGCTTGGTTGAACTTGAAGTTTAGGAAGTTGAACATGATTTGAGATGATAAATCTGAGGCTTTCTGTTCTAGATAAACTGGCCTGGTCAGAGGTCTTTACTTTATGATCATGAGTCAGTAAATGATTTACAGATTTCAGACCTGTCGTCAGTTGAAATGAGCAACACAACTAGCAGCAGGTACGTGGTCTTCTCAATCATTTTGCTTCTGTTTTAATCTTGAAAAACTTAAAAGTGAATCTGCTATAACAAAAAGTTGCATTCACGCATTTAACGTTGATTGTTATTTAATCCATTCGTAATGAATCGGCTTCTTATTACAGTTTGTTAACTGAAATGAAAGTCTGGAGGTTTGAAACAAACCGGTCAGATAGACATTGTTGTTTCACATGGACTAGACAGATGGACATGAACAGAGTGTAGCATGTAAATTATTGTCCACAATAATTTATGCAGCACAAATTACCAGCCACAGAGCTCTCCACAGGTCGTTAGCTATGTGCTCAAATGTTTCAAACTACAAAACTGATTTTTTCCTGGATATGTATAAATGTCTCTTAGAATATGCTGTTAAAAACTGAAGGACTGGATGTGGTGATGTTGATTTTGTAAAAGGTTATGTATCATTAACACCAATTTTGGTGAGTTTGCTGTACAGTTATGATTTTCATGTTCTAATGTTTTCAGAGCTGTATAATGTTTCATCAGATGGCTGGACTCTCCATTCAGTCTCCACTCACAACCATCAGTGTCCTGGTCGTCCATTTTCTCCTGATATCCTTTGTTGGAGGTAACCTCAAGATACAATGATTTTTGAACAAATTAAATGAGAAGTATGAAAAGTTCAGTGTTGAACCCACAGATAAATTGACCTTCTCTGCAACAGCAAATTTCTGTAACGGTTGAAACGTTTCTCTTTTGGTGCAGTCTGACAATCGCCCATCATCAACTGTTGGAAAGAAAAAATCAGGGACTGATTAGTGCACACAACTGAGTTGAGGAAACAAGAAACTGGGCAAAACATTTAGAGTGACTCAGTAAATTTAGATTTTTATTATAATGTATGTCTGTTCAGTATCTCCATTGGATTAAAAGGGAGGAGGACTACTACTACTAATATGTTCCATCCTGTTATATTCTGGTAGTTTTTTCATTATCTTGAAATCAACTTGTCACTGTTAGATTGACATCTATACATGTATGTAGAGCCAATTAGTAAAACAAGTTAGCCTAGCTGTAAGCTGTGTTATAAGTAACAACAGACAATGCAACACTGTGTTTAGAAAAAAACAAAACAACTAATGTTAGAATATCCTCTCTTTTCAGGTCAGCCTCAGTTAATTGTTCCCTCTCAGCCAATAGTGGCCACAATTGGTGGTGACATAATTTTGCCATGTCACCTTGAACCTGCCGAGGATGTTACCAGCTACGCAGTGGAGTGGTCGAGGTCTGACCTGCAGCCAAGATATGTCCATGTGTGGCGTAGAGGACAGGAACTGACAAAAATGAAAAACCCATCGTACTCAGGACGAACATCACTGTTCACTGATGAACTGAAGCACGGAAACATTTCACTGAAACTGTCCAGAGTGAAACCTGGTGATGATGGCAGACATAGATGTTTCATACCAGACAATAACAAAGCATCCTTTGTTGAACTTAGTGTTGGTAAGTAGTGAAATACTGTGTGAGCGTGTCGTCTTGCCAATGAAGACTTAGGATAATCTCAGTCACTCAGTGATATTGGATTGTACATTTATTTAGGGAGTACTGTTGTCTGCAGACATTTGAGCATCCAAACTACTTGTCACCGGTCTACCTTCAATATGTCGATAAGATCCTCAGTTTTTAGCTTCAATATAACTTCAACTCATAGTCCAGGCAATCTAGCTCATTTTGGACCCAAAAATAGAACTAATTGTAACAGAATGTTTTTCACCGTACATCATTTATTTGAGGTGTCCAGAGCATCATATTAAAAGTCCTAAGAAATCCTGGTTGGAGAAATATGTTTCATTCTCATTAATCCAAGATTGATTTACTATAAAGTCTACGGTGCCAATAAGGCCAGACAGCCATACACCCCAATGGGGCTATTTTTTTTCCTTTACTGCTATCACAATGAAACTTTACACTATGAAAGTATTCATGAGTGACAGCTGGGACGGTTCATGTTCATGGTTGCTCAACTCTCACTCAAGTCCATCAACAAACAACAAAGCAGGGCAGTACCTTGTATAAAGGTCATGTAGTCCTCCCGAGCAGGGGCATTTCAAGACACTCTGGGGGCCCCAGGAAAGAGGTGTCCTGTAGGCCCAAATTCAAGGAGATATACAATATATTTTTCTTCAAAATACAAATCACTAACAATTTGGACAGAAAAAGCTGATCTTGAAGTTGGTATCAATGTTAGCATTTGACAACAAACTCATTATTGCACTGGGAGCAATTGACATTGCTATTAGCAGCATTGGCAGCAATGTTTGGTGTGTAAAGCCATCCAGACTAGTACTGTCTCTGGGGGGGCCCTTCCAGCTTGGGGCCTTAGGCCATTGCCTGGGTTGCCTGTCCTGTTGCAACGCCTCTGCTCCTGAGTAGTTCCCAGTCCATAAACGGTGGACCATGTGCAGGATCTGGGGTTAGTTTCACAGGCTTGGTTTTATCCAGGGTTCCCAGATGAACTGTCAGGTGGCAGAACACTAATCGGATACTGTCTCTCGTTATTAAAGCAGATATCAGTGGCACGGCCGTTTCGGCTAATGCTGTGTTCAAGGCAGGCTTTTGAAACCGTAAGTTACAGCTTCAAGTCACAACTACGACTTGGTAGCGTTCCAGGTAACCCGTAGCTCGTGTTTTTACCGTCCTGTTGTCTGTGAAAGTTCCCTATAACGGCCACTCGTAACTTCCGACCCGTGAACTCGTACCAGATCGAACTGGTATGACTTCACAGGAAGGAAAAACACAAAGTACGAGTTTCCTTGAACGCACCATGAGTTAGCAGCCCCCGCCCTTGTCAGGCATCAATTGGTCCTCGTGCTACGTCACCACATTCACGCGCATCCCTTGGCTGCACACACAGCCCTTCATGCCGTTCTCTCCCCTCATTGGATAACACTTGTATCCCACAAGGAAAATTTTCTCCTCGGGTTACAGCAGAGCAGAATGACGGAGAGACTCGTGTTTAGGCTGAAAGACTTCATGTAAGTGATTGCTGACGGAAAATAGGACTATTTAGGACTTATATTAACAAAAACATTCCACTGATATCTGCTTTAATGTGTTAGCCCCAATCTGCACATGACAAAGTTTTAAAAAAGGTATTGTAGCCAATCTGGTCCTTGACAGGCCTATGGACATCATCATCAATTACCTCATTGACCACTTGTTGCTAATGCTGCTTTCAGATTGAATGCTGGGCCTGGATCATCAACTTGAAGTGTTAGGTGTTAGTGTTAGGGGCGTTAGAGTAGGAACAAACTGTTGCTAAAGTTTTAAGTTGTTAATGGCCAAAGAGGAACAATAGTTTGATGTAAAAGACTGATTCACTGGTGAGAAACTACATGACATTAACAGATAAATTATTACGAAGGGCACATTCATAAAAAAAACCTGAATCAAATGCATTTATTTGATGGTTGTATTTCTGGCTCTTGTTTTGAAATGTTCCTGTTGTCCATCTCCAGGTGCTGCCTCGTCACCTGTCATCAGCTTAGCAGGGACTGACAAAGACAAGGGGGGAGTGGTGTTACAGTGTGAGTCTAAAGGCTGGTATCCAGAGCCTGAGCTGCTGTGGCTGGACGCTGAGGGAAAGCTGCTCTCTGCTGGAACCTACAGAGACAGTCAGAGGTCATGATGACCTCTATACTGTCAGCAGCAGAGTGACTGTGGAGAAGAGACACAGCAACAGCTTCACCTGTAGAGTCCAACAGAAGACCATCAACCAGACCAGAGACACTCACATTCATGTTCCAGGTCAAAACTCTACATTTAAACACTGTGTTAGTTTCAAACAGCTGAGGTCTAGTTCTACACAAACACCATCTGATCTGATTGTGTGTTGTCTCATTTCAGATGATTTCTTCAAGGTCCAGTCCAGTTTTTTTCCGCTCCTCATTGGCTTGGCTGTTACTTTGACTATTTTCATCATGATCATTATCTCAGTTGTCTTTTTCATCTTGAAGAGACGAAGTAAGTCACAAATGAACTACAGTGGTTTGTCAAAGTCAAGTTTCCTCACAGGTTCAATGTGAATGACTTCAATGGAAAGACTGAGTTAGTGGTGGGAACAGAGAAGTTCACTGTGACACTGTGTCAATTAAATCCAATTTGATTAAATTCCCACATGTTTGATTGCTAAAGTCTGATTAAGAAAAGTGAATGTATTTTTAAAAAATGTCTTCATACAGAGAGCAGGGGAAACCAGAGGGATGAAAGTGATGGAGGAGAAAAAGAGAGAGAGAAGCTCATGACAGTGAAAACTGAGGATAAGAAAAAGGTAAAATACTGTAAAGAAAACAAGAAATAAACATGACCGACAAGGTTGAACATTCTACAAAATAAAAGTCTTTGTTCGGTCTCCTCTGAGGAGAAACCACATGTTACCAACCACAAGACACAGAACAGTTCAGCAACGACCTGATGCTGCATTTGATTCGATATGAGTCATTGGACAGTGAGTTCAGTCACATGTTCTTCTTCTGATCCAGAGTTCAACCATAGAAGAACTGAAGAAGAAGGAGGAGAAAGCTGAGCAGGAAGTAGAAACACCAAAGTTGGAGCTGGAAACCAAAAACAAGGAGGTTCAGATTGGTCTTTTACAGAGAGTTTTCTTTCCAGCAGCTCATTTAGTTAAAGCAGATATCAGTGGAATGTTTTTGTTAATATAAGTCCTAAATAGTCCTATTTTCCGTCAGCAATCACTTACATGAAGTATTTCAGCCTAAACACGAGTCTCTCCGTCACTCTGCTCTGCTGTAACCCGAGGAGAAAATTTTCCTTGTGGGATACAAGTGTTATCCAATGAGGGGAGAGAACGGCATGAAGGGCTGTGTGTGCAGCCAAGGGATGCGCGTGAATGTGGTGACGTAGCACGAGGACCAATTGATGCCTGACAAGGGCGGGGGCTGCTAACTCATGGTGCGTTCAAGGAAACTCGTACTTTGTGTTTTTCCTTCCTGTGAAGTCATACCAGTTCGATCTGGTACGAGTTCACGGGTCGGAAGTTACGAGTGGCCGTTATAGGGAACTTTCACAGACAACAGGACGGTAAAAACACGAGCTACGGGTTACCTGGAACGCTACCAAGTCGTAGTTGTGACTTGAAGCTGTAACTTACGGTTTCAAAAGCCTGCCTTGAACACAGCATTAGCCGAAACGGCCGTGCCACTGATATCTGCTTTAAAAACTGAACACTAAAAGCCTCATTCCTGATGCTGAGTCAGGACACTGTAGGCTGCAGTAGAGAAGCATCATCTTGTTCTTTTAGGTTTTTTTTCTTTCCTCTCAGCTGAAACAGAAACAAGATGACTATATGACTATATTCCCTATAGTCATAGCAGTAGGTTCGTTACCTTTAATTGTCGGTGCAAGAGGGAAATACAGAGACTGCTTGATGAAAAACTGTCCCTGAAGGCAACGTGCATCAGCGGTTTTGCATGAATTTCCCTCTAAAACAACTCTGTCTGGTAACGTTCTGTTATTATCTCATAGTGTGGTGAATGTGCAGGTCACAACTTGTCCACCAGAGCGTTGTGGAGTTGTTGGATTGTGTATTTAATGAGTTTGATGAGGGAAACCAAGAAATCCCATGAGCCTCCGTAGTGTAGCTCTGAGCAGCTCACGGCTCTGCTCCGCCGTTCAAAAAATAGCTTTCACTGACAATTAAAGGTAACAAACCTACTGCTATGACTATAGGGATTATGGCAATAGGCCAATTTGCCAAAATGTTGAACTATCCCTTTAAAACAAAGCTGGTCCAACACTGAGTCTCTGTCCATGTCTCTATTCAATCCCAGCTGGAGACAAACCAAGCTGAGACCAACAGGAAGAAGGAGGAAGCTGAGAGAGAAGAGGAGAAGATGAAGATAAAGATGGAGTCCATGGAAGAGGAGGTTCAGACAAACAGAAATGTTGTGGGTTCATGCGCTACAACAGAAACGGTAAGACAGTCACCTCTGTAGAGAAACTGTTCTGTCTCACATGAAGCAGCATCATGTATTAATAAATTATATATTCTAAATAACAACAACAAAATGTAACACAAAGCCTGGATATGTTGAGCCTCCTTCATAATACAGTGCTCAGCTGAGGGAATGTGATGTATCTGCTCAATTGTTGAGCTGAGCCGTAGGAGGTCATCATATATTACGGCTGAAATACACTGGAAACGGCCGCGAAACGTGTGTCGTGCGACACCCGCAGCAGCTCGCACACATTTAGTCAATGGAAGCTCCTCCATCCGGCCATGTGGGCCGTCGTGCAGCATCTCTCTTCTTTTTCGCGCCGGGTCTATTTTATTTACTCGTCGCGTGGCTATGCGGCCCTCCAACAGGTAGAAATCTACAGAGAACTGTGTATAAAACAAATATATTACATTTAAAAGTGATAAAAACAAATGTCTCATGTATCAGAGGCAAAGCCGGTAGCAGTGCAACATTAAAAGGTTTGTTTTTTACATTGTACGATGTGGATCTATGATGCTGTAGTTAAACACTCCTGTTAATTGATACCATATGTAATACTCTGATAAATATCAGTGGTATTTATTTCATTATTTTCATGGGAATAAGTTAAGGATAAAATGCCAGTTCATGGTGAAGTTAAAATCTACAAAAATAACTATTTCATATAAACGAGGTATTAAAATGTATAAATAATAATGTTTAAAATGAGTGACTTTAAAAACATCATTTCATGGTGTGACAGTGGTGGTCCTGTCACTATGCCTCCAATTGATCATGTGCCCTGGCCACTTGGCTAAGGGGATGTCCCTTTGGGTGACTGGCAAGCGCGCATGACTCTTACCCGGGAGGTGTGGGTTCAATCCCCGCCCGGGCCCTCTTCACCTTGCCACAATGGGATGTGTATGCCTTTAAAATAAGTTAAAAAGTAATTCTATTACGTTACATTATGTGCGTGAGTTCATGCGTGAGGTCATGACCTGAATGTTTACACTTCCGGGGAGAGACCCGAGAGAAGAAGAAGAAGGAGCAACGTGTTACTGGTGTAGAAGAGCAGAGACTTAGGGACTGTGTGTGTCGCCAGTGTGGAGTTTATCAGTGAGTGACTGAACTGTAGTTGAGCGACGTGTTCGGAGTGTGTTTAGTCCGACGCTCCACCGCTGCTTGTGTTTTGGTGAACACGAAGACGAGTTCGGTTCCGTTAGCTAGCAGGAGCTAGGCTAACACCACGGGAGCTAGGCTAACACCACGGGAGCTAGGCTAACACCACGGGAGCTAGGCTAACACCACGGGAGCTAGGCTAACACCACGGGAGCTAGGCTAACACCACTGGAGCTCGGCTAACACCACGGGAGCTAGGCTAACACCACTGGAGCTCGGCTAACACCACGGGCCTCGCTGAGGGGAAACGCCGCCTGCACGGACGGGAGGAGCTTCGGTGAGTCGTCGACGGAGGTCGCTTCGCTGCTGCCGTGAGAGACGGAGGTTCGCCGCTGCGAGCGGAGACGGTCGTTTCCGTCGTTACCGCAACGAGCGAGCGATTCATCAGCTGCGGCCTGGTCGGGCTGACTTCACAGACACACGGGAGTACAGGTATCAAAAGGTTTCCACCATGAGCTCCAACTAAGCGCGCCAACGAAAGTAGAAAAGAGTGCACTCAAAATAAAATTAGACAGTTTGAGAAAAGACAAAAACTCTAAACCCCCGGGGTTCTATGTTTTATTTTCTATATCTCTCTCTTCCATAGAGAACAGTTTGAATGTGTGTTTTCCTGAATGTTAATACATTTTTCTAAACTGAGATTCTGTATTTGGGTTTATTGAGTGGTGTTTACTATTGAAGTATAAAGCTACAGGTCAAGTGTATTTCCCTGCAGTCTCCACCTGGTTATTTACAAGTGAGAATCATACATTACCCTAGACTGATATTTACTATTTGAGATGTGACTTTTACCATAAAACATTTGATAAGCGTTAAAGCTTCATCTTCATAATATAAGGTGGGTTTTAATACAAGAGCCGGTGGTAAAAGGGTTACACTAGGGGTGTCACGATTCTCCAAATCCTCGATTCGATTTGATTTTCGATTTTAGGGTCACGATTCGATTCGATTCTCGATTTTTTTTCTTTTTCTTACAGCACAGATGCCTATGCCATTTTCAAACTAGTCTAGTCTACGATCATTGGTTTTATTCATCAAATTTTGTACAGTAAATCTTATTTCAAAAGATGGGATACATATAAGTGATCCAATTTCCATAATGTATCACATTAGGCACTAATGGTCACATTTAAATAATTTCTTTACAATATAAAGGTAACATGCCCCCAAAAATCATGATCCAGGGGCCAAAATTGCCCCCAAGGTTTTGAAACAAATATATTAAATATATTTGATATATATATGATAATGTAAAGATATAAATATTATTTATATCTTTACATTATCATAATTTTATTTTCATTAATTTACCGTCGTGTCTCATTATTCTCCTGATGTCGGCTTAATGTAATGTAAACAGATTGCGCTGATACGGAGAGTCATGTGACAGCGGGGCAGAGCTGCAGCTGCTGTGCTGCCATGGACCTGATGATCAGGTCCTGATCAGACTGGCGGTGGCCCACAGTCAATCAGTCCCTGATCCTCCACCGTCACCAGATCCCCCGAAAGCCTCCGCAAATAACAAAAAGTGGCAAGTTGCACCTTTTCGTCGGCTTATTATTTGCGTTTTTTTTTTTTTAATCTTATAACGTGTCTGCAACATGCGGCTCTCAGTGCTTGTCGGTGTTGTGTAGTTAGAGCTGTGTCTCCCTCCTGTTTCCCAGGTAGGAGGGGGACAGTAGCCCACCAGGGCTGGGTGATAAAACGCTATAAATTAGGGATGCAAATTATCGAGTAATTCATTAATCGATAGTTGATAGACCTTATCGATCGATGATCGATTAATTGATAAGCGGCAATTTTCCTGAGAACCTAAATTTAAGGGGAAAATTTAAGATCAACATTCCTTATGGACTTTACACTAGTATTTGTTAATTTATTTTAAGAGCACAGCACAATGAAAATGTTTAAGTAGCACGTTATTTGGGACAGAGAGCTCTGAGGTTGAAGTCCTACAGTATCATAATGAGATGAGATGAGAGAGCTGCGTTTCCATTACAGATTTTTGCAAAATAAAAGTGATATTTCTGAAACTTCGAAAAAGTGCAATTGCCATTTGGAGTGTTTCCATTGAAAGGTATTTTGCGAATGAGCCGTAATGCGTCTTGCGTTTCTATGGTGACGGCACAGCGATCTCAGCTGCCGACAGCTGTTGCTGTTATTGTTATTAACATTGACAAAAACAGCGCTTGATTACTGAAAGGCAAAGCCCGTGTGGCGCTGCAGCGGCCACAGATAAGGACGCACTCACACTAGGGCCAGTTGTTCCGTACTGCGCTGAAGCCCGAATGCCCCCCCCCCCCCCTCTCCCCCGCTGGCCCGCACTCACACCACCTCCAACCCAAGCTGCTCAGCACGGCTGCCTCCGTTGATACAGAGGGATTATTTGTTTACCAACACGGCGGATGTGCGCTTTAACCTGACTGCAGAAAGAACGGAGCCTTTTAACACCAGCGGTGATGAGGCGCTGACAACAATATAGGTGGTTGTGTCCACACACCCGCTGGTTTATGTGACTTAAGGTGACATTTCGGCGCAGGAGGGAGTGGGAGTGTGGATGCGAGCCAAATCTCCTTCAACCACGCACGGAAAAGGGGAATGATAGGAAAGGGTTTTCTAATTTATTGAGAAACAATGCCCAGGTCAGCAATGCATGACAATAAACATGTGGTTCATTTGTCCCCTTAAGTTACATAAACCAACACAGCTTGGACACACGCGCTGTTCTCCGCGGCACCGCAACGAGCGCTTTTTTTTCTTTTCTTTTTTTTTTTTTAAAATTAAGCTCCGGTAGCGACCGGCTAAACTACGGTAGGATACTGTAAACCAGCGCGGATCCGGTGTGTTTATCAAAGCTTGTCCGCCGTGCTGAGGCACCGGGTCGGTTTGAGCTGCGTTCAGGCTGCATTAACTCCTCAGGCAGCGCAGCTCCGTGTCGGCGGCTTTTTGACTCGTTACTCACTGGTCGTCTGTGTGTTAGCGATGGTACAGCCTGAGTCCCGTATAGCTACAACAGGTAACAGTGTTGTCTCTTTTCACCTCCTCTCCCTCTCTCCCTTGTGTGCTGCAGTGCGCTGCACACGTTTACACAGAGATCCGCTACATTATGTCGGCTTTGCTTGTTTACATTTCACAGTAAAACTCCCATTGAAAAGGAACGATTAATTGCAAGTAATTTAATTTAATCGATTAAATTCTTATCGACAATTAATCGATAGTCGATTAATTGTTTGCATCCCTACTATAAATTGTGAAATAACTTTTCTCCGATAGAAATATGAGACGTGGTCAATAGTTTTCATTCATCTATGTTTTGGCAAATAGCCAATGATATTGAGAGTTCCGCTGCACTGAACCAATCATGTGGCTGGAATAGAGCCAGTCAGACGTGCACAGCAGCTGACACCGCCGGTAAAAAAAAAAAAAAAGAGAGAGCGAGGGAGGGAGAGAGAATGAGTGAGTGTTGTCTCGAAATAAAAAGTAAAGGAAAACTCGGACCAGTGACTGACAAGACGCTTGGTGCGCTATGGGGACAACGGGCAGTCAATCCATCTTAATATTACCCTCTTGACCTAGGGGTATCAGGGAGGGTCGCGATGGCCTCTGCTGCCAGGTCAGTATAGCTGTATGTAAATACAAAGAGGCAGAACGACATCGGCTTCTGTTTAGCAGGACTGCAGAATTTATTCTCACACGTACGTTATTAACCGTAATAAAACGTGACACTTAAGCACATCAAAACAAAACCAACCTCTTTGTTTACATTTGACATTGTACCGTTTAGCTACATGCTAGCAGTTAGCAACCAACATCCAAACAAGGACCTTAAAACACTTAAAACACTCAGTTGTAAAATTACTCAGTTGTAACTCTTAACTCATAACTTTGATACTCTTGACTCTTGTTTTGGGACACAGACATGTACTTTAGAAGAAGTTAAACCCGCGCTATGGTATCGCGCCCAACACCAAAAACAACAACAGTACAATAAAGTGAGCACTGAAATGCCATTTTTTACATAATAAAATGAAATAAAAAAACATATTTATAGGGGTGTCTAGTTTTCTTTCTTTGTTGAACCATTTTAAACACTATTTTTAATGCACTCAGTATTTTTTTTAGCACAAAATGAACTGTTCAACTACTTTATTTTTTTGTCTACAGTATGCTGTTTTTACTAATTTCTTCTCTATGAATTTAATGTATTTTTTAACATCTTTTTTATCCTCTACACTCAATTAACTTAGTTTTTAACCCTTTAACAGGAGGGATGTAAAAATGTGTTGAGATACATAAAGTGCACTCATTGACTAGGCTTGACAGCTGCAACAAACACGGTGAATCCTGTTGCGTCGCGTCATGTCCGTGCCTGGTGTAGCGGTAAAAAACTCCACTCTGCCCCACTGACGTATCGCGTCGCGGCCGTTCCCAGTGTTCTCCTGGCATTAGGCTTTGTACAATATCTTTTTTTCTTGAAACAGAATCAAGAAGATGAACTCCATCAGCTCCAGGAAGAGAAGAAGAAACAAGAAGATGAACAGCAGAGACAGAAGAAGGAGCTGGAGACCAAGAACAAACAGGTTCATCAGTGATTTTCTCCAGTCCACATGTATAAGAGAAGACAGCTGAGTGTCTCCACTGAGTCATGTGTCACATTCATGTCTTTAAGACAAAGCTGGTCCAACACTGAGTCTCTGTCCATGTCTCTGTTCAATCCCAGCTGGAGACAAACCAAGCTGAGACCAACAGGAAGAAGGAGGAAGCTGAGAGAGAAGTGGAGAAGATGAAGAAAGAGGTGGTGAAGATGAAGAAACCGATGGAAGAGAAGGTTCAGACAAACAGAAATGTTGTGGGTTCATGTCCTACAACAGGAAAAGTAAGACAGTCAGCTCTGTAGAGAAACTGTTCTGTCTCACATGATGCAGCATTATGTATTAATAAATTATTTATTCTAAATAACAAAAAAAGTAAGTTCCTCAGCAGCACTATAGTCTGAAACAGCCAATATTTGTAAAGCCTGAAATTCTTCACAACAATTATTACAGTCACAAAGTGGCTCAACCTGTGACAAGATGATAAAGTCCAGCAGCTCCAGGGAGATGAGACGGAGCAAAGAGATGAAGAGCAGAGAACAAACAGGTTCATCTGTTCAATAACTGAACTCCTTAATCTATTTGTTTCCTGGAGTCGACATGTTTCCAACAGTAACAGTAGAATCCAAAGCTCTGGACTCTTGTGGTTTTGGTGGTAAACATCATGTTGGTGGAGTTGGTGGAGGTTTAGGAGTCAGAGAGTAAAACATGCAGATAAACAACATGACTGAAGGAAACAGACCAGCTGATCTTCTCCTCCATCCACCTCCACTCACTGCTTCACACATCTAACTGGATGTTTCCTCCTCCATCAGACATCCAGCCAGCAGAGACAGGAGGAACCAGACAAAGACTACGTCATTATGATTGACAGACATCGAAACTATGTTGATCTCATAAACGACTCCTCTGAGGTAAAGTTGTTGTCTGAAGATCAGAGAAGAAATGTGTGTTTCCCAGTAGAAGCTGGATTTGAGCTGAGCTTCTCCTTTATCAACAAGAAGAAACTCTTAGGGCCAGATCTACTAAAGGATTGTGCGTAGTAAAACCTGTGCAAACTTGATTGCACACGCAAACACATGGTGAAGCTGATCTAATAACCGGGCGCACCGAGGATTGCATCTCTCAAACGGGCAAAGTTGCATGTGCGATCCATTTAGCGTGTTGGCCTTAACGAATATGCAAATATGGGTGTTTCTGCCAGAACACGCAAAATATTGGGAGGAGTAGATGCAAATAGATTTATTTAGCGCACGCAATGTAATTTACCAAACTTGAAACAGATTGCGGTGGCAGTTTTTGCGTTTTTATTTAGCACGTTTGAAAGGAAAGTCTTAACGGGCACAGCTTTGCCACAAATGGCTGCAGTTACTGAATTGATACCTTCCAGGGCAAAAGCTCAAATACTGTATCTCTGCATTTCCTCGCTTCTGGGTCATTCCAGCGAACTGTAGCAGTTTTTCAGGTGTGTTAAAAGTCCTACGCCGTTTGGCAAGACGCACCTCTCTCCTTCGTGCGCTCCTCTCCTCCCTCTCCAGTACCTGGCTGCTCAGCTCTGGGACTGAGACGTCACCGCTGCCTTCACTCCGTCTGTGATCCCTCTGGTCAGGGCGTTTAGACCCGAGTGGGCACCTGCTGCCCAACACTGATCACAGCAGCTCTTCCTCGTTTGTTCTCTTCTTGTTTTACCAATCACATGGTCTCCCACGTTTCTTCTGCTGCAGCTCTACAATATGTTTATTTGTCCCTCTATTAATCCGTCACATCACATTTTCATTCTGCGTTCGTAGCCATCCAGCTCTCTGTCCACACTCTCCGTGGCGGAAACGATTATCACACGCAAAAAACTAATTGAAATACTGTGGTTTGCGTGTGTTTTCATTTAGCGTGTTACTCTTAGTAGATCACCTATTTAGCGTGCGCTAACCAAACACACAAAATTTTACTAGGAGCACGCAATTTAGCGTCCGCTATCTGGGATCTTAGTAGATCCGGCCCTTAGTGAAGTGTAGTGATTATTGTCCTTCATGGTTATTTAGTCAGTCTCATGTTGTCACATCCTGTTTGACATGATCCACTTTCCTTCAAACAGAAGCTGCAGCTGAAAGACTGGAAGGTTCAACTGGACTTCACCAAGGAAAGACAGATCATCACACTCAAGGAGCGTCTCTTGGGGACAAAACAGAAGGTCACTGTGAGTTTCACTTGTTGTTAAAAGTTGTTTTACATTTCTTGATGCAGCTCTTCTCTGTTTTTTCCTCCTCATTTCCTGCTTAAAGGGACATTCTGACTATTTACTGCTTCACATGGGGAAGTGATGGACGGTCAAACCTCTACAAACACTAGACTCTACAATTTCCACAGAGCAACAGAAACATGATAGGACTTTCCTCACAGCCTGAGCTGTACTCTGTGTGACAAACACACTTCATATGTCAAAGAGCTGCAGGTGAACACAGGGTTTCTGTCATGGAGAGAACAATTCACAGCTTTCATCTTCTCTAACTCTACATTCACAGATCTGGGACAAATTCAGAGACAATAAAAAACCCTGGGAAACTGGAGATCTGGTTAAAGTAACACTTATAAACCCCAGTGGAGAGGTCTGACATCATGTTACATTATATACTCTAATATGTTATTACATCACGTCTGTTCGCTTATGATATAATATGTTATTTTTATCCACAAAATCTTTTTACTTGAAACAGAAACAAGCTGAACTGCAGATTCCGATGAAGGAGCTGGAGACCAAGAACAAACAGGTTCATCTGTTCAATCATTGATTTTCTTAGTTTCCTCCAGTCCACATGTTTGTAACAATAAGATAAGACAGCTGAGTGTCTCCACTGAGTCATGTGTCACATTCATGTCTTTAAGACAAAGCTGGTCCAACATTGAGTCTCTGTCCATGTCTCTGTTCAATCCCAGCTGGAGACAAACCAAGCTGAGACCAACAGGAAGAAGGAGGAAGCTGAGAGAGAAGTGGAGAAGATGAAGAAAGAGGTGGAAGAGAAGGTTCAGACAGACCTAAATGCTGTGGATTCATGTCCTATAATAGAAACGGTAAGACACATGAAGCAGCATTTTGTATTAATAAATTATTTATTCTAAATAACAACAAAAAGTAAGTTCCTCAGCAGCACTATAGTCTGAAACAGCCTAAAATTCTTCACAACAATTACTACAGTCACAAAGTGTCTCAACCTGTGACAAGATGATAAAGACCAGCAGCTCCAGGGAGATGAGACGGAGCAAAGAGATGAAGAGCAGAGAACAAACAGATTCATCTGTTCAATAACTGAACATCTTCATTTATTTGTTTCCTGGAGTCGACATGTTTCCAACAGTAACAGAAGAATCCAAAGCTTTGACACAGTCACTGTTGAAACTGTGAAGGAAGCAGCTCCTGAAGTGCACTCTTGTGGTTTTGGTGGTAAACATCATGTTGGTGGAGTTGGTGGAGGTTTAGGAGTCAGAGAGTAAAACATGCAGATAAACAACATGGGCCCTAATTTCTTGGCGCAACTCAGGGTGGCGCAGCGAAGCGAGCCCTGACGCAGCTGGCGAAGTGGTATTTTCCTCCAGTGCAACAAGGTGTGCAGCGGATTCGGTAAATTGGCAGACTGCTGTGCGCTGAGATGGGAGTGGTCGCGCAGCAGGGGAGGTGTCGACAGATTCGCCGTGGCGCAGTGACAATTTGTTGCCGATAGACCGCGCGGAGAGTGCGCTGAAAGCTCGCCAGCTCCAACCTGGTCTAATCTCAGCGCAAGGCGAAGCGCAGCCAGCGCAGTGGTATTTTGACTGCCCAGCGCGCAGTGCGTACACGTCACCAAGACCTCACAGGCAGATTTCCACACTTCCAGGCACATTTAAATGCAATTAACAATAATAATAATAATAATAATAATCATCACAATAACCCCTATTTATTGTATCTGAATCAGCACATACACCTATATCTATATAGATTGTCCCGTCACACTGATGGCAGATCAAAGGCTTGCGTAATGGAAACTCAGCCTGACTGAATTAACACAGATGAAACCAGGGAGGGACTGAGACAGCCGTGGATGTCCCAAGAGCAGGTGTTGACACTACACACTGTGCCGTTGCAGATGATCAGCTATTTATTTATTTACTTATTGATTTATTAGGGGCCAGCGCCGCATCGTCACGCGACCATAACAAATAAAACTGAAATGCCTCCGTTACGCACAGCTGTTGTGTTGTTCTGTTGTATGTTGTGATCTGTGCACACGTGTTTAAATATAGGTTAGATAGATAGATAGACCTGCTCCCTCCTCCTCCATCCTCCCTCCCAGACTACTTTTGCATCATCAGCCCGTGAGGTCTGTTCGCGCGACCGGACACTGCGAGCTTGGACCGGACCAGAACATCAGTTTCCTCCCGTCTCACTTGCTCTGACAGATTGAGAGCTGTTGCCCAGTAAAAAAAAACAAAAAACAAAACACACACACCCCTTTTCCATTAATAAAGACACTCATATTTAGTAACCTATATTTAAACACGTGTGCACAGATCACAACATCAACAAACAGCTGTGCGTAACGGAAGCATCGCGGAGCGTCTCTCTTTTTCTTTTTTCTTTAGAATTTACCTGAGAGGGGAGATGTGAATATCTGCTCACTATGATGCCGAGGCTGATTGTGGTTTGCTGTGAGAGATGATAGTTTATTTGTTTTCAGTTTTATTTGTTATGGTCGCGTGACGATGCGGCTCAATAAATCAATAAGTAAATACATAAATATAGCAGATAATCATGTAGTGTCAACACAGCAGTAATCCATCCTCATCTTTCATCTGTGCAGCCTTTGATCTGTCATCAGTGTGACGGGACAGTCGATATAGATGTGCTGAATGTCTATGCTGTAATCTGTAGGTGCTGATTCAAATCTTCTCTTCCACGGTGAAATCAAACGTCCGCCTTGCGCGCGCGGCGGATTTAAAGGCGAGGAGAGGAGCTCATTTGATTGGTGAAGATCTGACTCGGCTGTGTCAAACCCACTCCACGCCTTCTCTCCTCCCTCTATGCCATTTGCGCCGGTGGGAGGGAAGTAGGCGGGATGCGCTCCGCTGCGTCTCGAAGGAAAATCGCAATCTGCTCCTGACCACTCCCCGTTGGCGAAGCGAAGGCGAGGCGCAGGCCTGATCCGTTCCGCCTGCACCTAGTTCACGAAAGTAGAGCCCCATGACTGAAGGAAACAGACCAGGCTTCTTCCAGCTGATCTTCTCCTCCATCCACCTCCACTCACTGCTTCACACATCTAACTGGATGTTTCCTCCTCCATCAGACATCCAGCCAGCAGAGACAGGATGAACCAGACAAAGACTTCACATTTTGGATCGACCAATGCGGCGATGTTGTTCTCATAAACGACTCCTCTGAGGTAAAGTTGTTGTCTGAAGATCAGAGAAGAAATGTGTGTTTCCCAGTAGAAGCTGGATTTGAGCTGAGCTTCTCCTTTATCAACAAGAAGAAACTCTTAGTGAAGTTTAGTGATTATTGTCCTTCATGGTTATTTAGTCAGTCTCATGTTGTCACTTCCTGTTTGACATGATCCACTTTCCTTCAAACAGAAGCTGCAGCTGGAGAACTGGAAGTTAAAACTGGAGTTCACCAAGAAAAGCACCAAGAAAAGTGAAATCATCACACTCAAAGAGTTTCTCCTGAAGCCAAGAGAGACGATCCCTGTGAGTTTCACTTGTTGTTAAAAGTTGTTTTATATTTCATGATGCAGCTCTTCTCTGTTTTTTCCTCCTCATTTCCTGCTTAAAGGGACGTTCTGACTACTTACTGCTTCACATCCATGAAGCTGGGGAAGTGATGGACGGTCAAACCTCTACAAACACTAGACTCTACAATTTCCACAGAGCAACAGAAACATGATAGGACTTTCCTCACAGCCTGAGCTGTACTCTGTGTGACAAACACACTTCATATGTCAAAGAGCTGCAGGTGAACACAGGGTTTCTGTCATGGAGAGAACAATTCACAGCTTTCATCTTCTCTAACTCTATGTTCACAGATCTGGGAAAAAGAGGGAAAGTACAAACAAGGATATGGAGAACTCAAAAAAGCAACACTTATAAACCCCAGTGGAGAGGTCTTATGTTACATTATATACTCTAAGATGTTATTACATCATATTTGTCTGATTATGTTATATTTATTCATATTTTATCCACAACCTCTTTTTTGCTTTTTTGTTTCAGACTGTGGCAACATCTACTCGTCCATCACTCTGAAGACGTTTGCTGATGTAGTTTAATATTGTTTCAGGTTTTTATGAACTTGTAACAGTGAGACATTACAGTAAAGTCATTACTGCTTATACACATGAGAAACAAAGAATAGATCAAAATAAAAACTGATTCATTCTTCAATAGAATTGAATAAAGACAGTGAGGGCGACTGTGACAGTAGTTTATACAATAAAAGCTGTTTTTATTTTGTCCTCTGTTTCAAACTAAGTCCACTGTCCAACAGATGGACAGAGTCTTTGGAGCTGATTTAACACAGTCTGAGGATTTGATCATCATTCAGAGTGTTTTCATATCTTCACTTTCTGTAAATCATTCACCGTTTGATTGTAGAACAACATCTGTGTAGACGTCATGTCATTTTTATTATTATTATTTTTTAATAAAACTTGTTTGTACATGAGTCGTTGCAGTTGATTCTTTAGTTCAGTAGTTTGAGGAGAAATCTGTTCACAGGACTTTGTTGATCCTGATACAAGTGACACCTTCAGGGTCACATCTGAGTTCTTCTGTCACATGTGGTGATTTAGTTGATCTTGTATTTTTACAGAAATGTAGCTAATATTAAACACTACAGCAAATGCTGAGTTATGAGTTTCACTGTGAAAAAACAAATCATCCATCAAACCAAGCTGAAGCTGCTGCTGCTGGTTTCCAGTCGTCATCAGAGTGAGACTTGATTTCCTTAAAGCTGCAGTGTCTCAGTTTATCAACTGCTCAGATTAAAGCAGAACTTTGCAAGTCGGCCGGAAATAGCTCGCTCCTTCGTTGGTTTCTCTTTTTTTCCCTCTCCGGAGCTCCCCCACAGTTCTGGGAGGCACATGTCACTGTCGTAAAACCTCGCCGCCGCCACCTCCTCCACCCCCCCTACACGTGCTTGTGTTTACTGCTGTTTGCTAAGCCCTGCTAACACCGAGCTAACGCTAACACCGAGCTAACGCTATGCTAACACGGAGCTAACGCTAATACAGCCACACACAGGCACAAAGACACAGACATACACACACAGGAATAAAGGTTCCAAAACGCGAAGGTGTGTGTGTCATGATGTATTACATTATCTTATAAAAGACCCATGGTGTGTGTATCTGTGTTAGCATTAGCTCCCCGTTAGCCACAAGCTGAACTTCATCAGTAAACATTTCATGTTTCCATGGTTTCCTCCGACTTTCCGAACTCAAACCAATCACGATTCGTGACATGCATGACGTCATGCGTTCTTATCTCGTACTGCCGTAAGGCAGTTTCTCGCGATTCTTCTATCCATTGACGAGATTTGTAACACCGAGACGGACGACTGATCTTGCAAGTGCGGTTTTCAGCCAGTGGGGGGGGTGAGCGCATTGGCCTAGACCCCATTCACCTCATAATAGGTCACTCAACCATCACAGTGTCTCTGAGCCACAATAATTACAGCCCAAATCCTGCATAGTTCTGCTTTAAAGAGTCATTGATCTGAGTCATGATGGTTTTAATTGCAGCTGTAATATTTTACACTGGTGATCACCAGGTTCAAAGTTCACTTCAGGACAAACACACTCATGGTGAAACTGGTTAATCATTGATTAACTAATTAATATGTCAAATCTGAAAATGTCTTTATGAATGAGGTTTTAATTTCTGCAACTGTTTCATCCTCCAGTCTGTTTCTTCAGTGTTTAGAGACCAATCAACTGCTGTTACTGATCAATATACTGATCGATTACATTAAATTCTACAACTGATCAACTAGAGTAAGAAATAAAGGTCAGTGATCTGTTAATGATTCATAAACTCTGTCAGAGCAGTGGATATGCAATCCACCAAACAGGTTGAACAAAGCTGGATCTTATATTGGTATATGTGATACATGTGAATCAAATTCAGTTTTTATGAATAGAGCTTGAAAAAAAAACACTTAAAAAATGTACAGTTTTATTACATACAATTAACATGATTTTTGATTTTGAAACTTTATTATCTTCAGTCTTCATTTGTGAGTCTTTTGCACTGTAAGACAAAAAGATTCAATCAGTGGTTAATTATGACAAACTCAATGGTCAATTACTCAGCTTTTTTGCCTTCTTGGTCTTTCTTAGATTATTAGATGATGAATAAATAAGAAACAAAGATCTCACCCTGAGCTTTTTGACCTTCTATATTTTCTATATGCATGATTCAGAAAATCATCAGTTGCTTCTACATCTGGTTATAAATATACTGGTGCTAAAGGTCTGAACAGGCCTCTTACCGTTCTCTGTCTGTGCTTCTCTGCTGTGGTTTGTCTCAGTGCAGACGTTCAAACTCTCACCAGCGTCAGCAGCGTCTAAAACAACAGACCACAGAGAGAGGGAGCAGAAATCATTCAGACGTTAGAGTCGACCGCTTCAACTGCCACTGACTCCTCTTCTTATTTTAACCTCCTCAGTGGTCGACCAAGATGATGAACACCTGAATCTTAAAATAAGTTTCATCAGAACAAAGACGTGTGGAAAGTCTTGTTGTGAGTTTCACATTGTGTTGAACTAGAAAAAACAGTCGAGTTCACCTCCGTCCTTTTTCTTTTTGTGACGGCCGCATATGTCACAACTGCATACGTCAAACTATCCAGATCATCTGCATCGTCCACTCCAGAAACTGAAACACAGAAAATGTAAATTATTACCAGACTGAAGGCTGGACAGGTGGACAGGTCATACAGATACACTTTATATCTTGATCATCTGAGTCAAATTAGTTAGAAAACTCACCTGAGTCTGATGTTCTTGACATCTTTGAGCAAACTGATGGAAAGAAAAGTAAAATTATTGACATAAAAATAAAAAATCATTGTCATACAGTATATTAGAGAGAGAGAAGTAGCGGCTTCTCTGTACCATCGTGTGGGATAAACCCCCAGCAGCAGCATCAGTAGCAGCAGCATCAGGGCTACAGCCGAGACGACGATGATGATGATCCACTGCAGGTTGTGGAGGTTTGTGGAGTCAGGGTCTTCAGAGACAAATTCTTTCTGAGCTGTTGGACACATAATGGAAACTGAATGTGATGCAACTTCACATATGACACCTGCTGTAGGACTTTCTAGTTTGTTAAAATAATATATGGTTAAGACACAATGACATATTCCCGCCGACAGAGAGCCGATTAAAGTACCCGCAGAGGTTTACCGCTGGCTGGTTGAATTCTTTTAAGGAGATAAGGAGATGTTGGTCTCATTGATTAGTTGTTGAATGTTTGTTTGGTTGTTGATTAGTTTGTTTGAATGAAAAGTGAAGCTTCGTATGTGAACTGGACAGTAGAGCAGAAATCACCACCTATAGATCAATAAATAAATGTTTTACAATGAACCAATCGGTCTACACTAAATTTAATTTAGATAAAAAATACAACAGAGAGAAATTCGGTGTAGCCAACTTCACAGGAGAGAAACTGTGTTCAAAGTTTAACAAAATCCATTAAAATAGTCTTTGAATTTAAAGCAGATATCAGTGGAATGTTTTTGTTAATATAAGTCCTAAATAGTCCTATTTTCCGTCAGCAATCACTTACATGAAGTATTTCAGCCTAAACACGAGTCTCTCCGTCACTCTGCTCTGCTGTAACCCGAGGAGAAAATTTTCCTTGTGGGATACAAGTGTTATCCAATGAGGGGAGAGAACGGCATGAAGGGCTGTGTGTGCAGCCAAGGGATGCGCGTGAATGTGGTGACGTAGCACGAGGACCAATTGATGCCTGACAAGGGCGGGGGCTGCTAACTCATGGTGCGTTCAAGGAAACTCGTACTTTGTGTTTTTCCTTCCTGTGAAGTCATACCAGTTCGATCTGGTACGAGTTCACGGGTCGGAAGTTACGAGTGGCCGTTATAGGGAACTTTCACAGACAACAGGACGGTAAAAACACGAGCTACGGGTTACCTGGAACGCTACCAAGTCGTAGTTGTGACTTGAAGCTGTAACTTACGGTTTCAAAAGCCTGCCTTGAACACAGCATTAGCCGAAACGGCCGTGCCGATGATATCTGCTTTAAGTATACTTTTTTTGTGTTCATTCTACATTAATTTGATTATTTTATGAGCTTGAGTCTTTAGTAGAAAATGCAAATAATTTATTGATACATTATTTGCGATTAATCGCGATTAATTAGTTAGTTTTTTTTAATGAATTGACAGCCCTAATATTATATATATATATATATATATATATATATATATACATAAAATAATAGTATGTCATGGTTTTATATGTTGTTTTTCAGATTTCATCCTTATTTTTTATGGGCTGAACCCTACATGCATGTATGTACACTGACATTCAACAAGTACTGTACATATATTCTATGTACAATTTTCCATAAACCCAATTGATGTTTAGATGACTTCTAATGTACAATGTACAATCTCCAACAGTCTCTGGCTTTATGAATAATAAACGTGTTTTGTTCATTTAGTAACGGTTCAGTCTCACCTGTGACAGTCAGTCTGCTCTCTGGTGACTCTCCAACTCCCTGGATGCTGCACTTGTACAGTCCTTCATCAGACCTGGAGACTTTGTTCATTCTGATCTCTTGAGTTTGATTGTTGTTCACTGGGACGTTGTCTTTGTAGAAAACAGCTTTCAGGTTGGTGGAAGTCGTCTTGTTTCTGCAGCGCAGAGTCACAGTACCTCCCTCCATCACAGGAAGAGCAGGACTCTCCAGGATCACTGAGCCCTCTGAAGAACATGTTGAAGAAGAGGAAAGTTTGATGAACAGACTGTGTTACTCTGAGTAGAAAACTAAAGAGAATTCATACACGTGAGTTAGATTACAAGTTAAAGATAGATATAATGGCTTAAAAAAACAAAAGTACCAGTGACAATGATGTTGATGCTGTCGCTTCGTTCTCCTCCTTCAGTCTCACACCAGTATTCTCCACTGTCTGATGAATACAGTGCAGCAGCTGTGCAGGACAAACCTGATGATGTCCTCTTCATGTCACAAAATTCCCCATTGGCCCTGATCCCTTTTAACTGAGCAGAACCATCAGTCCCTCACAATGAAAAGAGACAGACTCATGGTCAAAGAACTGCAGACGGTCTGGAGTGATACGAAGAGAAGCTGCACCTGAAACTGAGAAAAAAGTAAAATATTTCTATTTAAAAAGGTTCCAAATTAATCATCAGATTTCTTATTTAGAGAAGGATGAACTGAGTTTTTTTTTTTTTTTTTTTAAAGATCAATCAAATGAATGAAAACTTAGAAATGAAAACATGTTTAATAGTTGTCCCTGTTCCTCACCACTTTGTTGAGCATAAAGACTCTGAACTTGTGTCTCCAGCAGAAGAAATTCAAGCATCACTGGAGAAACAAAGGAGCAATGTTGTAAATCAGCAACAGATGCTTTGATGAGCAGCAACATATCAAAGTGAGGACAGAAAGAGAAGAAATGTGACACTGAGTACTCACACAGTCTGAAGCAGAGAGCTGTGACCTCCATGTTGTCTTGCTGCAGACTGAGCGTTGAGCTGAAATACAACTGAAGTATAACGTACGTGACAACTTCCTCTTCCTGTGGAGGTTATTTCTGATGCTGCTGCAGAAGGGGGGCAGGGGCTCAGAGGCTGTGGTGGTCTCTCAGTCTGAGATACAACGACACTGTCCTATTTTTATTCAGTTGTCTTTCCATCACTTTATTGCACTGCTGAGATCTGAAGACAATTTTCTTTCTCTTCATGTAAAAACATATTTAGGATGAGTTTGAGAAACCTTGAGTTCTTCCCTTAGGTTAGAGAAGCAACACTTCAATGGATAAATACTACAATACAAGTGAAACTCATGCACTGACAAAGGCATACTATCATCAATCAACTTTCATTCATATTATTGAAAGGCCTGATGGGTGTAAAAGGAACAAAACGCCCCCTTCAGTAAGAGCAGGTAAGAACAGCCACGTGATGAAGCTGTATTGTTTTATCAACTGGCAACAGGGCAAAGTTCAACTGCTCATATACCCTGTGAAATTGAACTGAACTGAGCTGAGATCAATGCTGAGATTTCTGCTCTTGATAAACTGGTCATGAGTCGCTTTATGGTTGTGAGTCAGTAAATGATTTACATACTTTACACCAGTCAGTTGAAATGAGCAACACAACTAGGAACAGGTACGCGGTGTTTCTTCTATTTAAACTTAAAACTGACTCAAAAGTGTATCATAACTCTTCACTGTAACAGTCTAAAGTTGTATTCATGCA
This sequence comes from Trachurus japonicus, assembly GCF_045865225.1. Classification (NCBI taxonomy): domain Eukaryota; kingdom Metazoa; phylum Chordata; class Actinopteri; order Carangiformes; family Carangidae; genus Trachurus; species Trachurus japonicus. Next base: position 5,099,607 of record NC_140924.1, read on the forward strand.
TTGAATGTTGATTATTGTTATTTAATCCTTTCGTAGTGAATCAGCTTCTAATAATAGTTTGTTAACTGGAACATTAAGTTTGGAGGTTTGACACAAACCGGTCAGATATGAAGAGTCATTATTACATGATGAGACAGATGAGACCTGGACATGAACAGACCGAAGCATGGAAATTATAGTCCACAATAATTTACACAACACAAATTAAGGTACGTTTTTTTGTGCTCCTATTTTTTTTTAACTATACAAAACTGCTTCATTTACACAATTACAGTTAAAATTTGTTGTAGCTTCCAGTGAGTATCTGGAGTTAATTTTAAAATGATTTATCAATAACATAAATTCAGGTTAATTTGATGCATGGTTATGTTTTTCATATTTTCACAGTTTCTGTACATTTCCAGACCCGTATAATGTTTCATCAGATGGCTGGACTCTCCACTCAGTCTCCACTCACAGCTGTTAGTGTCCTGGTCGTCCATCTTCTCCTGATGCCCTTTGCTGAAGGTAACTTCATACATATAATACAAATAATAAGATCACAATGTGTTCTGTTTTGGTGCAGTCTGACAATCAAACACCTGCCCACCATCAACTGGTGCAAATAAACAACCAGGGACTGATTGGTGCACACAACTGAGTCAGCTCTATGTTGGACAAAGAAACCTACTGCTAAATTTCAGTCAGACAACTCTGAAATTAGAACAAATAATTTATTGAGTATAAGCATGCAGCACAACATAGTTAGCATATTCTTGAGCATGGTTGCAGCAGGATTGATTGTAAGCATTACAAGCTGAAGCACAGCATAGGTATCCTTGAGCATGGCTGCAGCCAACACGTTCTCACTCCCAGTGCGTCAACCCCCTGACGAACGGTCACTGTCCCTCCTCGTCACATGCCTGACTCATTAGGTACCCGTTTTTCGTCATGAGGTGACGAGCGGGGATTTCAATTCATTCCAATGCAACCCCCTTCGCGGCGATATGTGACGCTCAGAGTAAAGTGATCCAGCCGACCGGACGCGGCGCTGAACGACGCACTGAGCTGGAAAACTTTTTTTCCCCTTTGAAGCTTTATTGAACCTGGTGTGTCTGACATAGCTTTCATCCAAGCCGTCATTTTGGTTATTATTTATTTACTGATCTTGGCGTTGGTGCAGAATAATAAATAAACAAACAAACAAACAAATAAATAAATTACATCCTTGTCGGAAGACCAGACGGGGTGGGGGTGTGTAATAAATAAATAAATAAATAAATATTTTTGTCCCGTGCGTAATTGTCAAGATCCGCATTTCGATTAAACTCGCCTTTCTTCTTTTGTAGGAGTTGTTGGACGACTGCATTTTCATTTTATTTACTTATTTCCCTGTCCTAAGTCATGTTTATGGATACACAGTTGAACATATTGTCATTTTACCCTCGGCATTTTCCCCTCACTTTGCTGAATATCTGTTGATTCATGTCATAAACACGTTTTGTTCATTAAAAATATGTGGTGTTTATTAAAAATATGTTGTTCATTCAAATCGGTTGTTGTTCATTGCAGAACAATAGAATATTAATACGGTGATTTATATACAGATATTGATCGCGCAGTGTGACCACAATCACTAAGCACGGAGGCGTGAGGGACATTTGAAACAGCTGTATCAATCGTCCCTGCAGCGACTACTGACACTTCAACCTGTTTTGGCTCTAAACTTCAAAACTATGACATTGCATAGTTTAGGACCTGTTTATGTACGAATTCATCTGTTGTTAGGTCATATTATTATTGCATGAAACACACAATACAACTTTTGATCACAAAAAAACTACCGCACGTAACATTTTACTTTCCGTAGTAAAAAAAACAGGTTCGCGCTAATAACTTTTGAATGGCGTGACGTAATTTCACAAGCTTTCCCAGGATTGGTCGGTGTTGAGTGCTGAACTAGAGGATGTGACGTCATTGCAAGGGCGCCACCGGTCGCGACCATAGACTGCGACACTGCCATCTACGGCGTCTGGACGGAACTACAACACCTTAACAGTGTGTTTGTGATCATGAGGAGTGGAAATTAAGCCATGTTGATTTAATTCAACAGCATGTGAATAAACAGTGAGGAATCAGAACAGTTAGACAGCTCTTTTTCAACAAAGTCCAAATAATTCAAGTAACTCAAGTCATATAGGCCTTTTTTTTTTTTAATTGCAGAAAACAACATTTCTCCCCCCTTCTCCCTCCTCCCGCCCAGGAACCTTAGTTTATAATATAGTGTAGAATGAACCCGTCCACTGTAGTAATGTTTATGCACAACTGCACCACTTTAGCCAGCTCCTTTATTTCTGGTTTTACATTGGACAAACTGATTAAGGCTCCATTTTCAGGAGACACAGCTATTCTTTAATAACGTCCACATTCGTTGGGTTACGTTCAGAGGTTTATCAGGGCAGGGCCTAGGGTCATCCAGTGTTAGCAATTACAGACCCATCTGACCTTCACAGGGGTCACAGGTCAACTTTTCATGTGAAATTTGACGATTTTTGCTATCAATTCAGGCATAAAACACCAATACTTGGAGCTGGGAAGCTGAAATCTTTAGATTCTAGTCCAGACCTTGGAGCAGATTGACGGTGCCAAATATCAGAGCTCTGCTCCACTCGGAAGTGTCCAAAATGGCCAAAAAGCAGTGTTCATTTCTAATCCCCCATTGTGTACAAGACTAAATTCAACAGATAGTCTTTAACTCTTTCACTGCCAAAGACGAGTTATCTCGTCTTAGCGAATCCAAGCGTAGTCTGCCAAAGACGAGATAACTCGTCTTAGCGTTTTTTTAATGGCAACGCCATGCTGAATGTCTTGCCCTACTCCTCTGTGAAGATCAGACTTGTATCATCAAAATAAAGTGCAGAAAAACACATTTGGATTGAGAGATGTAAAAAATATAGCGTATTCCCCCCCCCCTCACGGAGCGGTGCGGGTGTCTGACTGCAGCGGCGCCGCTCCGTGACACTCTGGCCGCCGGTGAGAGCTTAGGGGGCGGCGGCGGGGCTCATGGCGGCTCGGCAGCTCGTTGAAGCTCCGTGCAACTCCGTGATACAAAGCACAAACGTTAGTAACAACAACCCCGTCGATCGCTCGTCGTTAGTCGTCAAGAGCGTTTGGAAAGTCGCCAGATTTTGCGAGAAATCACTCAGATAGCAGCTTGAAAACCCCGCGATCTACAGTAGTGTGGATGAGGAACGGACGGCGCCGGCGAACGTGACGAGAGGTAAACGTGGTGGGAGTGTCTGTACTCTGTTGTGAGCGCACATGTCTGTGGCTGTGAGTTCAGGGGGCGTCAGCCAGAGCTGTCGGCTGTGTGTGTGTGTAGATGTGTGTGAGACAGAGAGAGTGAGTGAGACCGCTGCCTGCTGACCAGAGGAAGCTGGATCTGATCTAAAGCGCCGTGTTTCGGCTACAAAAACCTGTCGAACTGATCCGCGCGCGCGCGCGCACACACACACACACACACACAGACACACACGCACGCACACACACACACACACACACACACACACACACACACACACACACGTATGCACACACGTATGCACACGCACACGTCACGTACGCACACACACTAAAAAAAAGGAAAGAAAAAGTTGTAACTCAAAGAAAAGAAAGAAAAAAGGCTGCAGAAGTGTGTGTCAGTAGCTAAATATTTTGTCTTTTGTCATCAAAAGTCATTTGTCAGTGTTGATTTAGTTGTTGTTTACAAGAGAACAACTGTACAGATGTTGAGGCGTCACTAAAGCAAAATATAAAGGAGCCAATTGTACTGGTTCACCTGAAAATGACAGCCGACACAAAAACCTCTTTTTCTCAAGATTTTGGTGCCAAAATGGCATTTTGGGCTAAACTAACCTATATTCAACCGTCAATTTCACAAGACTGGAACAAGATAGAAACAAACAGGTTTTTTTGCTGGAAACTAGAGACCCTCTTCTTTCCTTTGATGGGTTGAATGTGTATGTAGTAACAGTACATAATATTATGGTGGGTCTACGGAAATCAGTCAAAAAGCTGGAAAATGCCTGGCAAGCTGGAGGAAGCTGCTGTGAGAATGGCTGGCAGTCAAAGAGTTAATAACTTCCACATGCTTTGAGCTGGAAGTCTGAAAGTTTCAGGGTTTTGTCAGGGGCCTAGGGCCACCCATTATCTGCAATTTCAGACCAATCCCACATTCAGAAGGGGTCAAAGGTCAAGGTTTAGTGTGAAATTTGACGATTTTTGCTATCAATTCAGGCATAAAACACCAATACTTTGAGCTGGGAAGCTGAAATCTTTAGATTCTAGTCCAGACCTTGGAGCAGATTGAAGATCAGAGCTGTGCTCCACTCAGAAGTGTCCAAAATGGCCATGGTAAGTGTCAAAGGTCACAGGGGTCAAACATCAAAGTTAATCCTAACAAAACACACACGCTTTAAGTAATCATCATGAAATTTAGATGAGTTGTATATCAGAGAGTCCTCTATCATTATATTGTATTCCCATTGCTCTGGGGGCCACTTCGCTTTCCCATGCTCTCACAGATTTGGGTGTCGGGTCAGTGGATAAGGGCCTCACAATGAGTCCACAGGCCAAGTTTCAAGTGATTCGGTTGGTTTCTATGGAAACAGCGGCCTCCTGGAGACAGAGGAATGCGGCTGTTTGAAGCCCCGCCTCTCGAAAAGTAATGGCTCAATCAGGACCGAACGCACATCAACGCGTTCGTCTTGGGCCCCCGGAACCACTGATATCAAATTCAGAACTGTACGACTTTTAGAAATATATTTCATCCATTTCAGCTTTTCTGACTCAGAAGGTCTCTCAGGCATTAAGTCTGAGAGGCTCTGAATCTGAAAAGCTGAAATGGATGAAATATATTTCTAAAAGTCGTACAGTTCTGAATTTGATATCAGTGGTTCCGGGGGCCCAAGACGAACGCGTTGATGTGCGTTCGGTCCTGATTGAGCCATTACTTTTCGAGAGGCGGGGCTTCAAACAGCCGCATTCCTCTGTCTCCAGGAGGCCGCTGTTTCCATAGAAACCAACCGAATCACTTGAAACTTGGCCTGTGGACTCATTGTGAGGCCCTTATCCACTGACCCGACACCCAAATCTGTGAGAGCATGGGAAAGCGAAGTGGCCCCCAGGGCCCCCCCGTGGCCCCCAGAGCAATGGGAATACAATATAATGATAGAGGACTCTCTGATATACAACTCATCTAAATTTCATGATGATTACTTAAAGCGTGTGTGTTTTGTTAGGATTAACTTTGATGTTTGACCCCTGTGACCTTTGACACTTACCATGGCCATTTTGGACACTTCTGAGTGGAGCACAGCTCTGATCTTCAATCTGCTCCAAGGTCTGGACTAGAATCTAAAGATTTCAGCTTCCCAGCTCAAAGTATTGGTGTTTTATGCCTGAATTGATAGCAAAAATCGTCAAATTTCACACTAAACCTTGACCTTTGACCCCTTCTGAATGTGGGATTGGTCTGAAATTGCAGATAATGGGTGGCCCTAGGCCCCTGACAAAACCCTGAAACTTTCAGACTTCCAGCTCAAAGCATGTGGAAGTTATTAAAGACTATCTGTTGAATTTAGTCTTGTACACAATGGGGGATTAGAAATGAACACTGCTTTTTGGCCATTTTGGACACTTCCGAGTGGAGCAGAGCTCTGATATTTGGCACCGTCAATCTGCTCCAAGGTCTGGACTAGAATCTAAAGATTTCAGCTTCCCAGCTCCAAGTATTGGTGTTTTATGCCTGAATTGATAGCAAAAATCGTCAAATTTCACATGAAAAGTTGACCTGTGACCCCTGTGAAGGTCAGATGGGTCTGTAATTGCTAACACTGGATGACCCTAGGCCCTGCCCTGATAAACCTCTGAACGTAACCCAACGAATGTGGAAGTTATTAAAGAATAGCTGTGTCTCCTGAAAATGGAGCCTTAATCAGTTTGTCCAATGTAAAACCAGAAATAAAGGAGCTGGCTAAAATGGTGCAGTTGTGCATAAACATTACTACAGTGGACGGGTTCATTCTACACTATATTATAAACTAAGGTTCCTGGGCGGGAGGAGGGAGAAGGGGGGAGAAATGTTGTTTTCTGCAATTAAAAAAAAAAATGAATTAAATCAACATGGCTTAATTTCCACTCCTCATGATCACAAACACACTGTTAAGGTGTTGTAGTTCCGTCCAGACGCCGTAGATGGCAGTGTCGCAGTCTATGGTCGCGACCGGTGGCGCCGTTGCAATGACGTCACATCCTCTAGTTCAGCACTCAACACCGACCAATCCTGTGAAAGCTTGTGAAACTACGTCACGCCATTCAAAAGTTATTAGCGCGAACCTGTTTTTTTTACTACGGAAAGTAAAATGTTACGTGCGGTAGTTTTTTTGTGATCAAAAGTTGTATTGTGTGTTTCATGCAATAATAATATGACCTAACAACAGATGAATTCGTACATAAACAGGTCCTAAACTATGCAATGTCATAGTTTTGAAGTTTAGAGCCAAAACAGGTTGAAGTGTCAGTAGTCGCTGCAGGGACGATTGATACAGCTGTTTCAAATGTCCCTCACGCCTCCGTGCGTAGTGATTGTGGTCACACTGCGCGATCAATATCTGTATATAAATCACCGTATTAATATTCTATTGTTCTGCAATGAACAACAACCGATTTGAATGAACAACATATTTTTAATAAACACCACATATTTTTAATGAACAAAACGTGTTTATGACATGAATCAACAGATAGGCCTATTCAGCAAAGTGAGGGGAAAATGCCGAGGGTAAAATGACAATATGTTCAACTGTGTATCCATAAACATGACTTAGGACAGGGAAATAAGTAAATAAAATGAAAATGCAGTCGTCCAACAACTCGTACAAAAGAAGAAAGGCGAGTTTAATCGAAATGCGGATCTTGACAATTACGCACGGGACAAAAATATTTATTTATTTATTTATTTATTTATTACACACCCCCACCCCGTCTGGTCTTCCGACAAGGATGTAATTTATTTATTTGTTTGTTTGTTTGTTTATTTATTATTCTGCACCAACGCCAAGATCAGTAAATAAATAATAACCAAAATGACGTACGGCTTGGATGAAAGCTATGTCAGACACACCAGGTTCAATAAAGCTTCAAAGGGGAAAAAAAGTTTTTCAGCTCAGTGCGTCGTTCAGCGCCGCGTCCGGTCGGCTGGATCACTTTACTCTGAGCGTCACATATCGCCGCGAAGGGGGTTGCATTGGAATGAATTGAAATCCCCGCTCGTCACCTCATGACGAAAAACGGGTACCTAATGAGTCAGGCATGTGACGAGGAGGGACAGTGACCGTTCGTCAGGGGGTTGACGCACTGGGAGTGAGAACGTGTTGTTCAAATGTCCCTCACGCCTCCGTGCGTAGTGATTGTGGTCACACTGCGCGATCAATATCTGTATATAAATCACCGTATTAATATTCTATTGTTCTGCAATGAACAACAACCGATTTGAATGAACAACATATTTTTAATAAACAACACATATTTTTAATGAACAAAACGTGTTTATGACATGAATCAACAGATAGGCCTATTCAGCAAAGTGAGGGGAAAATGCCGAGGGTAAAATGACAATATGTTCAACTGTGTATCCATAAACATGACTTAGGACAGGGAAATAAGTAAATAAAATGAAAATGCAGTCGTCCAACAACTCGTACAAAAGAAGAAAGGCGAGTTTAATCGAAATGCGGATCTTGACAATTACGCACGGGACAAAAATATTTATTTCTTTATTTATTTATTACACACCCCCACCCCGTCTGGTCTTCCGACAAGGATGTAATTTATTTATTTGTTTGTTTGTTTGTTTATTTATTATTCTGCACCAACGCCAAGATCAGTAAATAAATAATAACCAAAATGACGGCTTGGATGAAAGCTATGTCAGACACACCAGTTTCAATAAAGCTTCAAAGGGGAAAAAAAGTTTTTCAGCTCAGTGCGTCCTTCAGCGCCGCGTCCGGTCGGCTGGATCACTTTACTCTGAGCGTCACATATCGCCGCGAAGGGGGTTGCATTGGAATGAATTGAAATCCCCGCTCGTCACCTCATGACGAAAAACGGGTACCTAATGAGTCAGGCATGTGACGAGGAGGGACAGTGACCGTTCGTCAGGGGGTTGACGCACTGGGAGTGAGAACGTGTTGGCAAGGCAGCAGAGCAGGAAATAGCAGTGGCAGCAGCAGCAGCAGCAGCAGCAGCAGCATAGCCAGGGATGAGCAGGTAAACCAGGGGGTTTAAATAGCCCGCACTATTTGGAGGAAGAGGGCATGTGACTGATCAGCTAATCAGGATGGGCGCAGCTTGAGTTGTCTACCTGAACTAGCTCAGCAGGCTTCGCATCATTTATAGCGACTCAGTAAACTGGTAACAGTATTCTGCAAAGTGAGTCTCACTGCTTCGGCCCCTAATAGGATTAAAAAGGAGGAGGACTAAAATGATGCGAAGCCTGCGGGGCTAGTTCAGTCAGAAAACTCAAGCTGTGCCCATCCTGATCAGCTGATCAGTCATATGCTCTCCTCATCCAAATATGGCGGGCTACTTAAACCCCCCAGCTTACATCCTCATCCCTGGCAGTTACACCTCGCCTTTCCAAAACTCTGCCTTTTCGAAAATAGACTTCCATTCATTGTAATAGCGGGGTTTTCTATTTTTTCTAAAGACCCCGCTATTCTGAAAAAAGCTATTGGGGAAAACCCTCCATTACGAAACCCCACCACTCTGAACAGACAGACGGACGTAATCAGAAAGGAAACGGAGGCTGCGCATTGATCCTTTTTTCCTTTTTGGGATCAAATGGATCATGTGCATAATTAACTGCAAAACAAGCAAATACTTAATAATAATGATATATAACGCTCATTCTACTTCTCGACTGTCTAGCCTCTGCCTGGGCTTTTTACTAAACTTAACCAACTCCTTTCTTCATTGCCTAAGCGCAACCAAAGCAGTGTCCCATAGTGGGGCAGTAAACAGATTGTAGCTGTAGGTATCTTGCTATCTTTAATAGGAGTGCTCTAATAAACTTGCCATTAGTTGCTTTGTGAGTTGCCTCACCCGGACATGTGTGACGGGTAACTTTATTATCTGCACTGTTGTTGCAGCAACATTCACTAATTGCTGGAATACTGTGTGTAATTTAGAAAAAAACTAATGATAAAATATCCTCTCTTTTCAGGTCAGTCTCACTTAATTGGTTCATCTCAGCCAATAGTGGCCACAATTGGTGGTGACATCATTTTGCCGTGTCACTTTGAACCTGCTGAGGATGTTACCAGCTACACAGTGGAGTGGTCAAGGTCAGACCTGCAGCCAAGATATGTTCATGTGTGGCGTAGAGGACAGGAACTAATAGAAATTAAACATCCATCGTACTCAAGACGAACATCACTGTTCATTGATGAACTGAAGTATGGAAACATTTCACTGAAACTGTCCAGAGTGAAACCTGGTGATGAAGGGAGATACACATGTTTCATACCAGACAATAAAAAAGAATCCTTCATTGGACTTCATGTTGGTAAGTAGTGAAATACTGTGTGAGCAGTTTGGTGTCGTCTTGCCAATGAAGACTTAGGGTAATCTCAGTCAGTCAGTGATATTGGATTGTACATTTATTCAGGGAGTACGGTTGTCTGCAAACACCAGAGCATCCAAACTACTTATCACCAGTCTACCCTCAATATGGAGATAAGGGGGAGGTCACACACACACACACACACACACACACACACACACACACACACACACACACACACACACACACACTGCCAAGCAAAAGACACACAGATTAGAACAACAGATATAAAGCATGCAAAAATAAAACTCTGAGAGTAGGGAAGCCCACCACCTAGTGAGCCACCACCTGTAAAACTATGACCAGCCCACCTGTAATATCATTGAGAGGACCCCAGAATAGGATTAAGTCAAAGCTGGTTTTCGGGGATAACAAACAAAAAAAGAAACAGAAATAACTAACTTGACTGGGAAGAAAACAAAAAATCAACTATAACAATTCATAATCAAGAAATGCTAAATCAAACAAGATAACAAAGGGACAAAAACAGCATAAAAATCAGTCTCTGTTTTCAACAGGATCTAGAAGTCTTTGTTCTGAAGTTTCGTAGAAAGCAACTGACAGATGAGTAAATGTTAAATAGGTAAATTATTGCCATGACTTAAAGCTCCATGAGTGCATTCGGTTAGTGTTAGGAGGGTTAGGGTAGGAAGGAACCAACTGTTACTTAAAGTCCAAAGAACTTTCATTTTGTGTTGATTTTGGCGACCCCTGTGGAAAAAAGCAGTAGTGTTTTGTCGGAATGAAGACTGCATCCCCCATGAGTTCTAGCGCATTTTGTCGCAAAGACACTTATCTGGCTCAGGCGTCAGGGCTCCAGAAAAACTTTTTGTGAGCAATTTTGCCTCGGCTGTCTCCGGTGGAGGAGCTTCTCACTCCATGGCTGCAGCTGTGGAACGACACGGTACGGTAGTCTGCCTGTATTTCTGACTTATTTTGAAATGTTCCTGTTGTCCTTCTCCAGGCGCTGCCTCGTCACCTGTCCTCAGTTTAGCAGGGACTGACAAAGACAAGGGGGGAGTGGTGTTACAGTGTGAGTCTAAAGGCTGGTATCCAGAGCCTGAGCTGCTGTGGCTGGACGCTGAGGGAAAGCTGCTCTCTGCTGGACCTACAGAGACAGTCAGAGGTCATGATGACCTCTATACTGTCAGCAGCAGAGTGACTGTGGAGAAGAGACACAGCAACAGCTTCACCTGTAGAGTCCAACAGAAGATCATCAACCAGATCAGAGACACTCACATTCATGTTCCAGGTCAAAACTCTACATTTAAACACTGTGTTAGTTTCAAACAGCTGAGGTCTAGTTCTACACAAACACCATCTGATCTGATTGTGTGTTGTCTCATTTCAGATGATTTCTTTAAGGTCCTGTCCAGTTCTTCTTCTGTCAACACTGTATTGGCTGTTACTTTGGCTGTTTCCATCATGATCATTATCTCACTTGTCTTTTTCATCTTGAAGAGACAAAACATCAGTAAGTCACAAAAGAACAACAGTGGTTTGTCGACGTCAAGTTTCCTCACAGGTTCAATGTGAATGGCTTCAATGGAAAGACTGAGTTAGTGGTGGGAACAGAAACTTTCACTGTGACACTGTGTCAATTAAATCCAATTTGATTAAATTTTCACATATGTGATTGTTAAAGTCTAATTAAGAAAAGTGAATGTATTTTTTAAAAATGTTTTGTTTTTACACAGAGAGCAGGAGAAACCAGAGGGATGAAAGTGAGGGAGGAGAAAGAGTGAGAGAGAAGCTCATGACAGAGGAGACAGTGGAAACTGAGTTTGAGAAAGAGGTAAAATACTGTAAAGAAAATAAGAAATATAAACATGACCGACAAGGTTGAACATCCTACAAAATAAAAGTCTTTACAAATGTTCAGTCTCCTCTGAGGAGAAACCACATGTTACCAACCACAAGACACAGAAAAGTTCAGCAACGACCTGATGCTGCATTTGTTTCTATATGAGTCATTGGACAGTCAGTTCAGTCACATGTTCTTCATCTGATCCAGAGTCCAAACAAAGAAGAACTGAAGGAGAAGAAAAAGAAGAAGAAGAAGAGGAAGGAGAACGCTGAGCAGGAAGTAGTAACACTAAGGTTGGAGCTGGAGACCAAGGACAAGGAGGTTCAGATTTGTCTTTTACACAGAGATTTCTTTCCAGCAACTCATTTTACTCATTTCACAAACTGAACACTAAAAGCCTCACTCCTATTGCTGAGTCACTGTAGGCTGCACAAAGAAGCCTCATCTTTTTTTTTCTTTTTTTTTTTTTTATATCTTTGCTCTGTTCTCTTTCGTCTCAGCTGAAACAGAAACAAGATGATCTCCAGCAGCTCCAGGAAGAGAAGAAGAAACAAGAAGATGAACAACAGAGACAGGTAAAGGAGCTGGAGACCAAGAACAAACAGGAATAAGTGATTTTATTAGTTTCCTCCAGTCCACATGTTTCTAACAATAAGAGAAGACAGCTGAGTGTCTCCACTGAGTCATGTGTTACATTCGTGTCTTTAACATAAAGCTGGTCCAACATTGAGTCCATATAACTAATATAACTGACTGATTTCAGTTTGTTCTTCAGCGTCCCACTTACAGTCAGTTAAACGTGAAGAAATGAAGATGTCTGTCATCTGGTCTCCATCTTCTCTCTCCTCCCAGATTAAAGAGAAACAAGTTGACCTGCTGAAGCTCAGTGAAGACAATCAGAGGATGGAGGATGAGCTGAAGGAGCTGAAGGAAAATCTGAAGATCAACAACTCAGAGGTTTATTTCTTCATATTGATCCTTCAGCATTGATTCACATGTCTAGTTGATTTTCTTCATCTCACCTCCACTCAGTGACATGATGTCTCAGATAAAGTCCACTGGCTGTATAATGAGCTCCTCGGTTGTAGAACTGAACAGAGACTTTAAAGTGGTCATCATCTCTCTGTCTGTCTCTCCCTCCTCCCTCACAGCTGGAGAAGATCAGAAAAACAACACCCCGGGCTTCCATTAATGTTTTCTCTACAGTAAGTCCTGATGTCATGAACCCAGTGAAACTCTGTGATGTTCCTCATGAACTAAACACCAAAGTCATTGATGATCTCATCAGTTTTTCTCAAGACTGAATGAGATCAACACTGAGACAGACTGATTCTCTGCTGCTTCTTGCTTCACTTTCTTCATCAACTTCATCAACACATCTGAACTGGTTCAGTCTCCTCTGAGGAGAAACCACATGTTACCAACCACAAGACACAGAAATGTTCAGCAACGACCTGATGCTGCATTTGTTTCTATATGAGTCATTGGACAGTGAGTTCAGTCACATGTTCTTCTTCTGATCCAGGATCCAACCAGAGAAGAACTGGAGATGTGGAAGAAGAATACGCAGGAGGAAGTAGAAAAATTGAGGGAAGCGCTGGAGACCAAGCAGACTGAGCTCCTGACAAAGACCAAGGAGGTTCTGAAGATTTTTGTCTAGTTTCAATTGATCGTCATCACCCAATTTTCTGGGGAGTTTTTTCGGGTCCATGGCACTGGTTCGACCTCCCATTAGTTCGACCTCCCATTGGTTCGAGCTCCCATTGGTCCGACAATCGGAGTAATGAGAGTTCGAACTAATGGGAGGTCCTCATTAGTTCGAACTGGACTAGTTATTAGTCAAACTCTCCATTCTTACCGTTCACTATGCATTTATATCATTATTCATATAGGCTCCACCTGTCAATAAGACACAAGTGGAAGAAGAGGTGCAGTTTATTGTGTTGCACCAACGAGGAGCTGTCATTACGCACGACTTTTACGCACTGCTGCGCGCTCATTGGTGTCCGTAATTAAACCTTGACACTCATATCAAATCAAACTTACATTACAGACAGGTGGATTGGGTTCTCTGTCTCTCTCTCCCACTCCGAACAGACAGACGGACGCAATCAGAAAGGAAACAGAGGCTGCGCATTGATCCTGTTTTCCTTTCTGGGATCAAACGGATCATGTGCATAATTAACTGCAAAACAAGCACTTCATATTAACGCTCATTATGCTTCCAGCCTGTCTAGCCTCTACCTGCTGTTTTTACTAAACTTAACCAACTCCTTTCTTCATTGCCTGAACCTAACCAAAGCGAAATTTACTTTTTTTTTCTCTCTCTCTCAGTCTGCTGTCAGCAGCAGAGGCGGCTGCAGCAGGCTCGCGCCCGTGAAGTGAGCTCAAGCCGGCCAGGTTCAGCCGTGCTCGAGCGGAGGGGGGAGGAGAAAAAAAAGTGTATTTCTTTTACTCTGTACTCTGGGAGGGGGGGCTTTGATTATCAGTTTACACATCTTGATCAGCATTTATGATGGTTGTGCGCGATCTGACATGATCTGGCTCTCTGACTGAATATGGTGATATTCTGGGCCGCGCGTGTATGTGTGTGATGTGCGTAGAGAGAGAGAGAGAGAGAGAGAGAGAGAGAGAGAGAGAGAGAGAGAGAGAAAGCTGCATGCTCCTATCAATGGAAGAGCTTGTCACAAAGTAGCGATGACAGTTCGAACTAACGGGACCACCCACTGGTTCGACCTCCTATTGGTCTGACTTGTGGTTGATTTTATCGGAGTAACGGGAGGTCGAACCAATGGGAGGTCGGACCAATGGGCAGTTCCCGTTTTTTCAGCAGCTCTTTACACTTAAATTTTTTTTTTGTTTTGCTTTTTTTGTCTTTTCTCTCTAGTTGTCAGAAAAACGATCTGAGCTCCTGCAGCAGATCCTGGATCACTCTCAGATAAAGAACCTGGAGACCTCGAATGCAACGGTTTGTATTGTACTTTTAACAGGGTTAAAGTGAAGAAAGACGTTATGGTACCGAGCCACAAACCCCCTCAGAAATGTTACTGCATCCTAGTGTCTGATTCTCTTTGTGGCGTCCTCCTACTTCCTGCTCTCAGCTAAAAAGTCCCAGCCTCCCTTTCAGGAGCCTCTAACACCACCACCCTTCCCTCACATGTACATCAGTGACTCTCTATCAATCGCTCTATGACACACCATGAGACTGAATCATAACAATAGAAGAAATAAAAGGAGCAAAGTTTAGCATCTTCAAAGCTCAGAGTAAATAATTTGACCAACCAAAGGTTTTTCCCCCCCAAACTAACAGACTGTAAGAAACATAATTTGTCGTCATGTGTCATCTCCATCTGATAGTTGTTTTATCATAGTGAAATACTTCATTGTTAAGAAAATATTGAAAATATCTAACAAACTCATCATACCACAAGGTTCAGTCAGTACACTGAGTGAATCCTGAAATATGCTGTATCAGGACATTGCATTTTTAAGTCTGGATGTTATTGGTCTAAAGGAACAAAAGTATAATTCCTCCAATTGATAGCTTTCATGTGATGTCACGGCCCGTATGGAACGCCCCCTGGCGGTCAAAACAATCCACTTCCCCGCTGTCCGCGGCTTACGGGGTGTTCCCACCAAACGCGATGAACGCGATTGAATCGCGCGTCAAATGAAATGTTTTGACGCTGGTTCAATATGCAAAAAACGCCTCGTCGCGGCATCGCGTCGCGCGACGAGCCCGCCCAAACAACAACATTTCTCCCACTATTTCATTCTCTGGCTGAGATAACCACCGTCGCTGCACTGTTCCTGTCCCTGTAGATGGGACAGGAACAGTGGTGTGGGTCTCTGGCTGCAGCAGAGACAGCTACGTGAACTACTGTGTGACTGACCGCCTGTTGAGTGCTTTGGGACGGGGCGGCCGGCTCGCAGCGCCCGCTGGTTGAAAACAGCAGTGATAACGGGCTTTCAGGTCCGAATATCCAAACCGGAAAAGCAACACTGAAGAGCTGTGGCTTTGCTGCCGCGTCCATCGCATCGCCCGGCGCGATGACGCGACTAATCGCGTGTTTGCATTGACTTTACATGTAATCTCGACGCGCGATGAAGCGTCATCGCGTTTGGTGGGAACACCCCGTTAGGACAAGGCAGAAAAACACACACTGCTCCCTGCTGCTTCAAAAATACCGGTGTTATGGCCCAACTGGTGTCTGATTTAACTGGTTACCGTACAGAACAACAGCTGTGCTGCACTTCCGTCCGCAGATTTGTCACAAATTCACAAATAAAGCCGCAGTTCACATGTTACTGCAGCCAATATGCGTCTGTGAGTGAACCTGTTCTGCCAATCTACAGACATCAGCGCCACACTACTCTCACTAGTCTGCACAACACTGCACACTATGACAAAGCCTGTCATGTTAAAGTTACGAACTAATGGAAAACACTCTGAAAATATGCTAAACAATACCGGTCATCGTCCTCGCCACGCCGCGGTCGGTCCCGACCCCCGTTACCGTGTCGCTGCCGCCGCGGGCGGTACTGTTGCCGGTGTCCGGTGGCGGGCGGTCCTGCCGGGTTACCATCGCCGCCGCCGCCGGTGCATAGCAAAGCTCCGGGGGGTAAAGGGGGGGGCAGCTGGTCACCGTGCAGCCCAGCTAAGGGCTGGTGTGTCGGTGAAAGGAGCAGGGAGCCTGGGCTCAGTGGGCTGGAGCTCAGACTGTGGAGCTCAGCGGAGCTGCGGTACCAGGACGGTGTTCCCGTACAGGAAAGTTACAGGTACATTTCTACCACTTCAATGAGTTCAGAAACATTATTTTAAGATTAAAAAAAAACTACAAAATGGGGCTTTTAATCAGAAACCAGTTGAGCCATAACACCGGAGGTATTGGTTGCAAGCGGTGGAGGATGATGGATTCTCCACCAGGTAAATAAACATCGCCCAACTGGAGCTTCGGCAGGGAACTGGTCATTTTAAACAGCTCGTATACAGCAGCTGGTGTTGAATATGGGTCACAAGTTCCCAAAACTTCAAAGTTGTTTTTATATCTTTCTTTCTCGGCCGCTGACAGATGATTTAAGTCATTACTCGGTTGTTTGTCCATAGAAAGTCCGTTGCAGGGCCATTTTGGAATGTTGCTTTTGACCGCCAGGTCCCTGGGAAGTGACGTCACTGAAAGCTTTCAATAGGGGAGAGTGGGGTAATGTGAGACACCGGGTAATGTGAGACACCCCCTATATCTAGAAAACGGAACACATTTATGGTCATCTGACCATTATGTTTTCAAGCCCCTTCCATTACCCCATGGCCATGAAGGAGAGGACATCATGATGCATGAAAGCATGTTTTTTTTCCACAAAAATTTTATTTTTACATGTAAAAGTAAATTTTCTTGCTGTCAACTTAATCAACTGTTGTGCCAGCAAATTGATTCAGGTAGAAAAACTTATATGATACATGATGATGAACTACAGTACCAACACATAAAACCATGTGATGATGTTGGCTGAAAATTAGCCTGAATTTCTAAGAGAGGTCATTTTTTCTAAAATGGGGGTGTTGGGTAAAGTGAGACCATGGATGTATTATAATAAATCCATGAGTGAGACTGAGTACACCATACACAAAGATTTACACTAGAATCTCGTCCCCCAAGCCAGAAATCTCGCGTGATCAAACATGATCTGTAGCCACACTGCTTTCTTATGCTATGTGCTCTGAGTCAGCTCACTTCTTTGGTTGGTTGGTTAATTAACTGAATTTTAGTCACATTCCACTTTTTTGGCTCCCCCCACACACAAGAGGACTTTTGATCAAAATGGTCACCATTGTCGGGGCCAACAATCTGACCCCCAGACTGTGTTCTAATCTAATTGGTTCTATCTGGACTTTTGAATGTTAATTAAAACATTTTGGGCCGGATTTACTAAGATCCCAGATAGCGGGCGCTATATTGTTTGCACCCGCTAAAATATTGCGTGTTTGGTTAGTGCACGCAAAACAGCTGATCTACTAAGAGTAATCCGCTAAATGAAAACACGTGCAAACCGCAATATGTAAATGAGGGTTTTGCGAGTGGTAATCGTTTCCGCCATGGAGAGAGTGGACAGAGAGCTGGACGGACGAAGGGACAGAATGACAGTTGATCCGATGCATACAATGACAGCATGTGTGTTCATCTCTCTCGCGCTCTGTTTAGATAAATAAACACAAATCGCTACAGGGCCCAACTCGTCATAGAGTGACGAACAGGCAGCAGCTGCAGCGACAATCACACACCTATAATGTGTGTGTATGCCGCCCATGATCCAGTAGATTAATAGAAAGCTCAGGTGGGACACACGGATCTAACGCTCTGACCACTGACCAGAGGGACCAAAGACGGGTGAAGGCAGCGGTGATGTCTCTCAGCTGAGCAGCCAGGTACTGGAGAGGGAGGAGAGGAGAGGAAAAGAGAGGAGCACACTGCAGGACAGACGTGTGCCGTGCGTAATGGCGCGTAAAAGACTTTTAACATGGCTGAAAAACTGAATTACCCAGACGTGAGGAAATGCAGAGATGTGAGATCATGGAGCTATGACAGGTATCAAACCAATAAACGCATACGTTTTCACAAAGTTGTATCAGTTAGTACATGGTTTTCAGACGTGCTAAATAAAGACGCAAAAACAGCCACCGCAATCTCTTCCTGGTTTGGTAAATCACATTGCCCTCGCTAAATAAATCGATTTGCATCTACTCCTCCCAGTATTTTTGCACGTTCTGGCTATTTACATATTCATCAAGGCAAACACGCTAAATGGATTGCACGTGCTATTTTGCCCATTTGAGAGACGCAATCCTCGGTGCGTCCGGTTAGTAGATCAGGTTCCACGTGTGTTTGTGCGTGCAATCACGTTTGCACACGTTTTAATACACGCAAACCTTTAGTAAATCCGGCCCTTTGTGTTGTATTTGATTTTGTTCTTGAGTCACTTTGTGTTGAGAAAAAAAAGTGCTTAATTGACCAATCCCCATGATTCTGTTACTAGTCCGACATTAGTTTTGGGAAGTGTGGTTGTCAAGCTAGCTGTCAGGATTCTAACTGTTACAACATGTGTTGTTATGGTAGTTTCAGAGGAACTGGAAAAAGTAAGTGGAGAAAGTGAGACACGAGACCACTTTTTTTAAAACAATCATATTTTCACTGCCCTTCATTCTAAATACACTCTGATAATTTCCATTGCTAGGAAACATCCTGAATTAATGGGAAATGTGTAAATTTTACTGATAAATCATTTTAGCTCGCTTAGAGGGGAGCAAATGTAAAAAATGTCTCACTTTACCCCACTCTCCCCTACCTGGTGAAAAACCAGCTCCAGCTCATCTCTGCTCTGTTCTCTTTCCTCTCAGACGAAATACAAACAAGATGGATTCCAGAAGCTCCAGGAAGAGGAGAAGAAACAAGAAGATGAACAGCAGAGACAGAAAACAGAGCTGGAGACCAAGAATCAACAGGTTCATCTGTTCAATCAGTGGTTTTCTTAGTTTCCTCCAGTCCACATGTTTGTAACAATAAGAGAAGACAGCTGAGTGCAGGGGTGGACTGGGACAAAAATTTGGCCCTAGACTTTTTGGTCCGGACCGGCCCACTATCTGCGCAGGGATATTTTGCCAACTAGCACCGTTGATGTACATACAAACACACAAGCTCTTAATAACACCACTACTAAACGATATGCAATATACAACAAAGTAGAGGAATAGTGTGGAATAAGTTAAGTTTGGACAAGATTACATGCACATAATGAGTCTGCATGCAATCAGAACTTTGGCTAGGTGGCTAAAGTATGGAAGACAATAGTACAATGATCTGAAGAATGGACAAACACTAATTTTATCTTAGAAAGACAGTACAGCTCAACATAATGTATAGACAATGAAGCATGACAAGAAATACTTGTAATTTGTGTACTGCATCGGTGTTTTATTAATTTTAACTGTATAATGTTAAACTGTTGAAAGGACAATTAACCATAAACACTGACTGAAAAAAAATATGAAAAGCATACATATTTGTTAAGTTGTTAGCTCAATGTTCTTCATGACCAAATTTGAGTGAGGGCACTTTAATAAAAGCAACTAATCAATTAATCAGGATAATATATGAATATAGTTATTGTTTTCCAATACTTTAGATAACTAGATTTAGCTGTAACACACCACACCATCAGAGTTATTAGCTATAGCTATTTATTATGTCAAGTAACGTTCATAGCAACCGTTCTGGACCATTTACAGTATTTTAATGAATGTTTATCCACACCATTCTGGAAAGCACATACCTGCTTAACACGGTTATCACTACCTCCTTCACATGGTGGAGAGTCTTCCTCAACACTTATTTTTTCAGCCTCCTCCTGCACCATAAGGGCACTGGTAATGGGAGCCTCACTCTCTTCAGACTCACGTGAAGGACCTGCTGCTGAAGCTGCAGCATCGGTGCTTCTAGCCCTGGCCAGGCCAGGCGGCCCCTGCAGCAAACATCTGCGTAATTGTTGTACTTTTAGCAGTCTGTGCTGCTAGACCTTTTCTTTTTCTGTTACTTTCCTCCATTTTTCCACGCCGCCTTTGCGTTTTTGACTTTTCTTTTCAGTTTTCGTGTGCTGGTGTGTTGTTTTTTTCTCTCTCTCGCTCGCTCTCTCTCTCATCATGACTCCTCATCATTATAAGTGATTGGACGAGGGGGGGGTCTAGAACATGTGTGGGTGGGACTCCTGGGCCTCTGTAGCCTCTCATAGGGCCATTGGGCCAGGTAGACAAGCCACTGGGCCAATCGTCTGCAGCTGAGCACTGTGGGCCGAGCCGATGCATGTCTCTCTCCCTGGGCCGGGAGAGTTACAATAGGCAAGGCATGGCGAAAAAAAAAAAGTTAAATAAATAAAAAACGGCCGCCTATCGGCCCATTAGTGGCCGGCCTACCGGGAAGACTCCCGGTACTATGGCCAATCCGCCCCTGGCTGAGTGTCTCCACTGAGTCATGTGTCACATTTGTGTCTTTAAGACAAAGCTGGTCCAACACTGAGTCTCTGTCCATGTCTCTGTTCAATCCCAGCTGGAGACAAACCAAGCTGAGACCAACAGGAAGAAGGAGGAAGTGGAGAAGATGAAGAAACAGATGGAAGAGAAGGATCAGACAAACCTAAATATTGTGGATTCATGTCCTACAATAGGAACGGTAAGGCAGACACCTCTGGATATAAACTGTTCTGTCTCACATGAAGCAGCATTATGTATTAATACATTATTTATTCTAAATAACAACAACAAAATGTAACACACGAAGTCTGGATATGTTGAGTCTCCTTCATGATACAGCACTAAGCTGAGGGAATGTGATTTATCTGCTCACTTGTTGAGCTGAGCCTTAGGAGGGCATTATATATTAGGCTATATACAGTATACTTTTATATACTGTACATGGGTTAGAGGCCACTGAAAAAAGTTGTGCGCTCGCAACATGACAGATATCCACCTCCACTCACTGCTTCACACATTTTTCCTCCATCAGATGTCCAACCAGCAGAGACAGGATGAATCAGACAAAGACTTACCCTATTGTCCTGACCATTTTGGCGATGTTGTTCTCAGAAACGACTCCTCTGAGGTAAAGTTGAAGATCAGAGAAGGAATGTGTAAAGCCCAGTTTGTTCTATGTACAATGTCTTTTTTTTCTTGAAACAGGAACAAGAAGATGGATTCCAGCAGCCCCAGGAAGAGAAGAAGGAACCAGAAGATGAACAGCAGAGACAAAAGACGGAGCTGGAGACCAAGAACAAACAGGTTCATCTGTTCAATAATGAATGAATAATTAACTTCTTAATTTCTTTTTTTTCCTGGAGTCGACATGTTTCCAACAGTAACAGAAGAATCCAAAGCTGTGACACAGTCACTGTTCAGACTCTGGAGGAAGCAGCTCCTGAAGTGGACTCTTGTGGTTTTGGTGGTAAACATCATGTTGGTGGAGTTGGTGGAGGTTTAGGAGTCAGAGAGTAAAACATGCAGATAAACAACATGAGTGAAGGAAACAGACCAGGCTTCTTCCAGCTGATCTTCTCCTCCATCCACCTCCACTCACTGCTTCACACATCTAACTGGATGTTTCCTCCTCCATCAGACATCCAGCCACCAGAGACAGGATGAACCAGACAAAGACTACGCCATTATCATTGTTAAATACGGCGATGTTTGTCTCAGAAACGAGTCCTCTGAGGTAAAGTTGAAGATCAGAGAAGAAATGTGTGAAGTCCAGTAGAAGCTGGATTTGAGCTGAGCTTCTCCTTTATCAACAAGAAGAAACTCTTAGTGAAGTTTAGTGATTATTGTCCTTCATGGTTATTTAGTCAGTCTCATGTTATCACTTCCTGTTTGACATGATCCACTTTCCTTCAAACAGAAGCTGAAACTGAAAGATTGGAAGTTACAACTGGAGTTCACAGAGAAAAGTGAAACCATCACACTCAAAGAGTTTCTCCTGAAGCCAGGACAGACAAAGACTGTGAGTTTCACTTGTTGTTAAAAGTTGTTTTATATTTCTTGATGCAGCTCTTCTCTGTTTTTTCTTCCTCATTTCTTGCTTAAAGGGACATTCTGACTATTTACTGCTTCACATCCATGAAGCTGGGGAAGTGATGGACGGTCAAACCTCTACAAACACTAGACTCTACAATTTCCACAGAGCAACAGAAACATGATAGGACTTTCCTCACAGCCTGAGCTGTACTCTGTGTGACAAACACACTTCATATGTCAAAGAGCTGCAGGTGAACACAGGGTTTCTGTCATGGAGAGAACAATTCACAGCTTTCATCTTCTCTAACTCTACATTCACAGATCTGGAAGAAAGACAGAGACAACAAAAAACCCAGACAAACTGGAGATCTGGTCAAAGCAACACTTATAAACCACAGTGGAGAGGTCTGACATCATGTTACATTATATATACTAATATGTTACATCATATCTGTCTGTTTATGTTATATTTTGTTCTTTTTATCCACCAACTCTTTTTACTTGAAACAGAAACAAGATGAACTGCAGAGACAGAAGACGGAGCTGGAGACCAAGAACAAACAGGTTCATCTGTTCAATCAGTGATTTTCTTAGTTTCCTCCAGTCCACATGTTTGTAACAATAAGAGAAGACAGCTGAGTGTCTCCACTGAGTCATGTGTCACATTCATGTCTTTAAGACAAAGCTGGTCCAACACTGAGTCTCTGTCCATGTCTCTGTTCAATCCCAGCTGGAGACAAACCAAGCTGAGACCAACAGGAAGAAGGAGGAAGCTGAGAGACAAGCAAAGAAGCTGAAGAAGCTGATGAAGCCCATGAAAGTGAAGGTTCAGACAGACCAAAATGTTGTGGGTCCATGTCCTAAAATGGTAACACATGAAACGGTAAGACAGTCAAGAAATATTTACAACAATTATTACAGTCACAAAGTGGCTCAACCTGTGACCAGTTCCATATGAATTCACTAAAAACCAATTCAACATCACCAAGCAAGTTGACTTAAAGCTCTGGGAGTCAGAGGCCTGGACAGAAAGAACAGAGGATGAGGAAGCTCATGGACCAGCTCAGCTTCAGGCTTTCAGGCTGTAGGACCCAGGACTTCCCTGGGTCCTACAGCCCCCAGAACTGGACCAGCAGGCCTCCATCATCAGAAAGAACCAGAATGAAAGAAAAGAGACACAAGAGAAGAGAGCAGAATCAGAGCAGCCAATCAGGAGCAACAGAGAGTGAAAGCTCCTGTGTTCTCCCTCATGGAGAAGATGGTTCACCCAGTGATCAGACAACCAGGAGCTCCTGACACAGGGAGCGAGGAGGGTTACACCCTGCCTTTTCGAAACCCAGCCTTTCTGAAAATAGACTTCCATTCATTGTAATAGCGTGGTTTGTTATTTTTTCCAAAGATCCCGCTATTCCGAAAAGGCTATTGGGGGAACCCCCCCCCACTCCGAACGGACAGAAGGACGTAATCAGAAAGGAACCGGAGGCTGTGCAGTGCGCATTGATCCTTTTTTCCTTCTTGGGGTCAAACGGATCATGTGCATAATTAGCTGCAAAACAAGCAAATACTTCATATTAATGACATATAACGTTCATTATGCTTCTAGCCTGTCTAGCCTCTATCTGGTCTTTTTACTAAACTTAAAGCAGTACTTAAAGCAGAAGTAAGTGATATATTTGTGTTAATATAAGTCTTAAATAGTTATATCTTCCGACAGCAATCACTTACATAGAGTGTTTGGACCGAAACACGGGTCTGTCAGTCACTCTGCTCTGCTCTGAGCCGAGGAGAAAACATTTATCGTATCCTACAGTTTTTATCCAATGAGGAGAGAGAACGGCATGCAGGGCTGTGTGTGCAGCCAAGGGACGCCGTGAATGTGGCGACGTAGGGACGAGGACTGTTATGGTGCGTTCAAGGAAACTCGTAGACTCGTGTTTTTCCGTCCAGTGAAGTTGTATCAGTTTGATCTGGTACGAGTTCACGGGTCGGAAGTTACGAGTGGCCGTTATAGTGACTTTCACAGGTAAAACAGGTCGGAAAAACACGAGTGGGTTGCCTGGAACGCTACAAAGTCGTAAGTTGTGACTTGAAGCTGTAATTTACGATTTCAAAAGCCTGCCTGGAACGCAGCATTAGCGAAAACGACCGGATCACTCACTTCTGCTTTAAGAAGCATTTCACAGTAAACACACATACACAATCTGACGGAAAGGTGCCGCATTGCTGCTCCCTCCTCCTCGTGACTCGTGAAAGTGAAAGTGAAACTTAAGTGAGAGCCGGAACAGCAGTCTTTCGAAGTGGGGGTATTTCGGAACAGCGGGTTGTCAGAGTGGAGAGCCGTCCCCAGGGAGGAGCATGTAACTGTCACCAGGAGCTTCATTAGTAATCAACTAAACAGGTGGTGACCACAGGCTAAATGAGGAAGACTATGAAACAGAATGGTGCTGTATTGAATCCTTGCTCTGTTCTCTCTCCTCTCAGGCGAAGGAGGAACAAGATGATAAAGTCCAGCAGCTCCAGGACAATGAGACGGAGCAGAGTTTGTCAGAGAGGCAGGAAGCCAAGAACAAACAGGTTAATCTGTTCAATAACTGAACTTCTTAATTCATTTGTTTCCTGGAGTCGACATGTTTCCAACAGTAACAGAAGAACCCAAAGCAAGTGCACTCTTGTGGTTTTGGTGGTAAACATCATGTTGGTGGAGTTGGTGGAGGTTTAGGAGTCAGAGAGTAAAACATGCAGATAAACAACATGACTGAAGGAAACAGACCAGCTGATCTTCTCCTCCATCCACCTCCACTCACTGCTTCACACATCTAACTGGATGTTTCCTCCTCCATCAGACATCCAGCCAGCAGAGACAGGAGGAACCAGACAAAGGCTGTGTCATTTCAATTAACCAAGACGGCGATGTTTTTCTCAAAAACGACTCCTCTGAGGTAAAGTTGAAGATCAGAGAAGTGTGTGCTCCTCCCTGGGGACGGCTCTCCACTGTGTGTGTTTCCCAGTAGAAGCTGGATTTGAGCTGAGCTTCTCCTTTATCAACAAGAAGAAACTCTTAGTGAAGTTTAGTGATTATTGTCCTTCATGGTTATTTAGTCAGTCTCATGTTGTCACGTCCTGTTTGACATGATCCACTTTCCTTCAAACAGAAGCTGAACCTGAAAGACTGGAAGTTACAACTGGAGTTCACAGAGAAAAGTGAAACCATCACACTCAAAGAGTTTCTCCTGGAGACAAAACAGACAATCCCTGTGAGTTTCACTTGTTGTTAAAAGTTGTTTTACATTTCATGATGCAGCTCAGTTTTTCCTCCTCATTTCCTGCTTAAAGGGACATTCTGACTATTTACTGCTTCACATCCATGAAGCTGGGGAAGTGATGGACGGTCAAACCTCTACAAACACTAGACTCTACAATTTCCACAGAGCAACAGAAACATGATAGGACTTTCCTCACAGCCTGAGCTGTACTCTGTGTGACAAACACACTTCATATGTCAAAGAGCTGCAGGTGAACACAGGGTTTCTGTCATGGAGAGAACAATTCACAGCTTTGATCTTCTCTAACTCTACATTCACAGATCTGGAGGAATCACAAACCCGGGGAAACTGGAGATCTGGTTAAAGCAACAATTATGAACCCCAGTGGAGAGGTCTGACACCATGTTACATTATATACTCTAATATGTTATTACATCACATCTGTCTGATTATGTTATATTTATTTATATTTTATCCACAACCTCTTTTTTGTTTTTTTTGTTTCAGGCTGTGGCGACATGTACTCAACGATAACTCTGAAGACGTTTGCTGATGTAGTTTAATATTCTGTTTCAGGTTTTTATGAACTTCCACACATAATAACACAAACAACACAACACACTGTAACAGTGAGACATTACAGTAAAGTCATTACTGCTTATACACATGAGAAACAAAGAATAGATCAAAATAAAAACTGATTCATCTGTCAATATAATATAATAAAGACAGTGAGGGCGACTGTGACAGTAGTTTATACAATAAAAACTATCTGTTTTTATTTTATCCTCTGTTTCAAACTAAGTCCACTGTCCAACAGATGGACATAGTCTTTGGAGCTGATTTAACACAGTCTGAGGATTTGATCATCATTCAGAGTGTTTTCATATCTTCACTTTCTGTAAATCATTTAGAGTTTGATTGAAGAAGAACATCTGTGTAGATGTCATATCATTTTTATTATTATTTTTTAATAAAACACGTTTGTACATGAGTCATTTCAGTTGATTCTTTAGTTCAGTGGTTCAGTCATCTTCCTTTTGTGATGTAACCAAGTGTACTCTCATAGCTATAGTTTTTTAACAAAAAACGGCTTGGTTAAAATTTCAGTCTTTATGGTGCAAATCAGTGTCAGATGGAAGGTATGAAGAGGAAGATGACATGTGGCGAATGTGGATCAGAACATCTGTGTGGTAACAAGACTAAAGGGAATGACCTGGTTATGATTCATAAACTCTATCAGAGCTGTTTGTAGTGACAGTGAAGTGCATTTTCAGTGAAAAAAAAACAAAAAATCCTCTTCATCCAGATTAATTGGGAATTGGATTATTTATCATCGCAACTACATTTTACATCCACTGGAGGACAGGACAGTGAAGAAGAAGAAGAAATTGGAGGAAGCTATAAAGAGAGTGGAGACCCTGAAAGAGCAGCTGGAGATCATGAAAGAGGTTTGTCTCCACTTTGTTAATAATAACTGATTTCAGTTTGTTCTACTGCTGAGTGTCAACGTGAAGTGCAGCCGTGAGAACTTTAAGCGTCCTGTTTGGTTTATTTCTGCAGCTCAGGCAACGTGAGTTCACATGAACTCATGGGGCTCTACTTTCGTAAACTGGCGCAGGTGCAGCGGATCAGGCCTGCGCTCCGCGTTCGCTTCGCCAACGGGGAGTGGCCAGGAGCAGTTTGCAATTTTCCTTCGAAACGCAGCAGGGCGCATCCCGCCTACTTCCCTCCCACCTGCGCAAATGGCATAGAGGGAGAAGAGAAGGCGTGGAGTGGGTTTGACACAGCCGAGTCAGATCTTCACCAATCAAATGAGCTCCTCTCCTCGCCTTTACGTTTGATTTCACCGTGGAAGAGAAGATTTGAATCAGCACATACAGATTACAGCATACACATTCAGCACATCTATATCGACTGTCCCGTCACACTGATAATAATAATAATAATTTTATTTGTAGAGCACCTTTCAAAACAAAGTTACAAGGTGCTTAACAATAAAACGATTGGTGCAGATTAAAATACATAACAATAAAACAACATTAAAATACAGGAATACAAAATAAAAACTACAAGAGTCACAACAATAGTAAAAGAGAATCAGTTTAAGAAGGCTAAACGATAAAAGTGAGTTTTAAGAAGTGATTTAAAAGAGGACACTGAGTCTGCCTGCCTGAGATCCCCAGGCAGGGCATTCCAGAGCCGAGGGGCCCGGGCAGCGAAAGCCCGGTCCCCTCTGGTGATCAAGCGAGTTTTGGGAACATGTAAGAGGGCCCTACCAGAGGACCTCAGGCTCCGGTCCGGCTCATAGGGGGTCAGCATGTCTACAATATAGGCACTGATGACAGGTCAAAGGCTGCACAGATGAAAGATGAGGATGGATTACTGCTGTGTTGATACACGATTATCTGCTATATTTATGTATTTACTTATTGATTTATTGAGCCGCATCGTCACGCGACCATAACAAATAAAACTGAAAACAAATAAACTATCATCTCTCACAGCAAGTTAGACGGGAGGAAACTGATGTTCTGGTTCGGTCCAAGCTGGCAGTGTCCGGTCGCGCGAACAGACCTCACGGGCTGATGATGCAAAAGTAGTCTGGGAGGGAGGAGGTTATGATGTTATCCAGGTTTGCTCTGACAGATTGAGAGCTGTTTCCCAGTAAAAAAAAAAACAAAACAAGACACACACACCCCTTTTCCATTAATAAAGACACTCATATTTAGTAACGTATATTTAAACACGTGTGCACAGATCACAATATAAACAAACAGCTGTGCATGAAGGAGGCATCACGGAGCGTCTCTCTTTTTCTTTTTTCTTTAGAATTTACCTGAGATGGGAGATGTGAATATCTGCTCACTATGATGCCGAGGCTGATTGTGGTTTGCTGTGAGAGATGATAGTTTATTTGTTTTCAGTTTTATTTGTTATGGTCGCGTGACGATGCGGCGCTGGCCCCTAATAAATCAATAAGTAAATAAATAGCTGATCACCTGCTCTTGGGACATCCACGGCTGTCTCAGTCCCTCCCTGGTTTCATCTGTGTTCATTCAGTCAGGCTGAGTTTCCATTACGCAAGCCTTTGATCTGCCATATAGATATAGGTGTATGTGCTGATTCAGATACAATAAATAGGGGTTATTGTGATTATTATTATTATTATTATTATTATTATTATTATTAATTGCATTTAAATGTGCCTGGAACTGTGGAAATCTGCCTGTGAGGTCTTGGTGACGTGTCTGCACTGCGCGCTGGGCAGTCAAAATACCACTGCGCTGGCTGCGCTTCGCCTTGCGCTGACATTAGACCAGGTTGGAGCTGGCGAGCTTTCGGCGCACTCTCCGCGCGGTCTATCTGCAACAAATTGTCACTGCGCCACGACGAATCTGTCGACACGTCCCCCTGCTGCGCGACCACTCCCAGCGCACAGCAGTCTGCCAATTTACCGAATCCGCTGCGCACCTTGTTGCACTGGAGGAAAATGCCACTGCGCCAGCTGCGTCAGGGCTCGCCTCGCTGCGCCCCCCTGAGTTGCGCCAGGAAAATAGGGCCCATGGTGTCTTATTAATATAGTTGAAAACCACATCAGCCCAGAATGACTGACCCATGACGAGAACTCAGTGTTGCAGGAAAGGTCATTTCATTGATCAGGTGCATCATCCTCAACATCATTTAATTATTATTTTCCTCAATAAACTGAACTACATGGTAATTGTTCTGACTTGCCAACCCTTTTATAAAAAACAAAAGAGTTTACATTCATCATTCATCGTCTGTGCGCTGTACATAATAATGACACAATGGAACCAGGATTTCAGACATTTTCACAGCTTTATTACAAAGAAATGTACTAATTATAAAGATTTTTGACAATATGTAACAATGCAGCTCATTTGAGAGAAAGAAGAACAGGATCTGTTCAAGAAAACAGAACAACAAGGTAAACACTTGTAAGCAAGTAAATAAACAGTGTAATCATGAAGAGCAGTTGAAGCTGAAAGACTGGTGACGCTCAGAGGGTTTTGTATTTATGCCACAGCACTGAGGCTTGAAGAAAAGCTGCTGCTGTGGGTTAATAACAGTCTCAGTGTCTTTATTTGACTTGTGAAAACCATCTTGACACTGTTTCCTCTTCAGACCACTGTGATGTCTGGTGGGCGGGGCTCAAGGTCTGGTTCAGGTTCTAAATTCAGAGATGAACTTCAGATCATTTTTTGTGTGTGAAAAGTGTTGAATTAAAATTGAGAGGATTATTAAAGTTTAAAACGTGTCTAACTTCAACATTGATTATACAGAGGCATTGATTAGATGAAGAATCATCTGTAAAAACACTGATAGAGGAGTTGTCTTTATGCTTGTTTAAAAATAACATTTGTTCTATAAACTGTGGTCGTGTCTTTAGTTTCACATGTGATGAAACGTGTTTTAATGACAAACAGCATAAAACCCTGAAGACGCTCTGACAGAGCTCCATGTACATGTCTCGTCTCTTTGTGGTTTTCCAGCTTCGTGACAACAACCAGCACAAAAACCTCAAGTCCTTCAAGAGGTTTCTGTGTTTCTGTCATCAAGTTTTTTCGGCGAACGTTCGAGTTTCCCAAAGTGAAGTCGTGTCAGCAGCAGCAGCTGCAGAACTATTACCACAATGGTTAAGATGATCCTCAGAAGGAGAAGGACATGGATGAAGTTGTCTGAGAAGAGACAAGTGTCCCTAGAAGTGTCTCTGTGGAGTTCTGCAAAGACAACAGAAATAAGGTATTTGACAAAAAAGGAGTTCTCTTTGCAACGTTCAATAAAATGTAGCTGCAGTCAGGTGCTTGTCAGACATAGGATGTAGAGATGAGACATTTGACCTTCTGGGTAAAAAATGTCATCATTACATTTTATGGGGCCACTGTGACCTTTGACCTTCAAAGACAAGAGAGTCCAACGGTGTTGCTGAGATCTTGTGTTCATGAGGCCAAAACATGTTTTGTGAGATCTATACAACCATGAATGTAACCTTTGACCTTTGTCTGCATCTAATCAGTTCATCCTTTTGTTGTAATGAAAGGTTACACAACATTTGAACAAATTCCAACCTTGATTAAAACAGGAGACTGTTATGAAACATGTTTGTCTCTCACCTGTGACAGTCAGTCTGCTCTCTGGTGACTCTCCAGCTCCCTGGATGCTGCACTTGTACAGTCCTTCATCAGACTTGGAGACTTTTTTCATCTTTTTTTTCATCTCTTCTGTTGGACTGTTGTTCATTGGGACGTTGTCTTTGTAGAAAACAGCTTTCAGGTTGGTGAAAGTCGTCTTGTTTCTGCAGCGCAGAGTCACAGTATCTCCCTCCATCACAGGAAGAGCAGGACTCTCCAGGATCACTGAGCTCTCTGAAGAACATGTTTACAGGTGAGTGACACATTAGATGCATGGAGATATAGCTAGATTAAAGGTAGCAATTTCTAAATAAAGAAAAAGAGGCAAATCAAATTAAGTGAACAATATTTTCTGTGACAGATCAACTCTTTGTCAAAGAGTAGAAGTTCTGGTTATGACTGGTAAAGCTAGATTACATCAGGTGATTGTTTAATTGTCACACTATCACTAGATAGATTCATCATGAGGGGTCTTTAATGACAAATACAGTATTCATAAAAAAAAATTACATTGATGAATCCATAAAATTAAAAAGCCCAACCACCATACATGAAAAGTGACTAAATCCCTGCACATTTAGCACGAATTATGTATAAACTGTATAATTTGTGGATTTACAATATAAAACAGGCTCAGTAGATTGTAATCCATTGATTTTCATTCTGGACAAACACTAAGGCTGGATTGCACCAACAAGGTTTAATTTAAAGCAGAAGTAAGCGATCCGGTCGTTTTGGCTAATGCAGCGTTCCAGGCAGGCTTTTGAAACCGTAAATTACAGCTTCAAGTCACAACTTACGACTTTGTAGCATTTCAGGCAACCCACTCGTGTTTTTCCGACTTGTTTTACCTGTGAAAGTCACTATAACGGCCACTCGTAACTTCTGACCCGTGAACTCGTACCAGATCAAACTGGTACGACTTCACAGGTCGGAAATACACAAGTTACGAGTTGCCTTGAACGCACCATAACAGTCCTCGTCCCTACGTCGCCACATTCACGGCGTCCCTTGGCTGCACACACAGCCCTGCATGCCGTTCTCTCTCCTCATTGGATAAAAACTGTAGGATATGATACATGTTTTCTCTTCGGCTCAGAGCAGAGCAGAGTGACTGACAGACCCATGTTTCAGACCAAACACTCTGTAAGTGATTGCTGTCGGAAAATATAACTATTTAAGACTTATATTAACACAAATATATCACTTACTTCTGCTTTAATCTAAGATTAGACTTTAAACTGGAGTTTAAAGTTCTGGTGCAACAGGATTAAAATTAAACTTAATTTAGAGTAAAAATTAAACTGAGGTTTAAAAGGAGGTTTAAATCTATTCTGTCTTAATTTTTAACTAGGTTTAAAGTTTAGTGCAACAGAATTTAAACTTAAACCATGATTTAATCTGGTTTTAAAGTTAAACCTTGTTGGTGCAATCCAGCCTAAGAGAAACTACAGATTATTCCATGTTCACAGTAGATCTGTAGTGGCTTCAGAAAAAATACGAACGTACCAGTGATGATGATGTTGATGCTGTTGCTTCTTTCTCCTCCTTCAGTCTCACACCAGTATTCTCCACTGTCTGATGGATACAGTCCAGTAGCTGTGCAGGACGAACCTGATGATGTCCTCTTCATGTTACATGGTGGAGTTAATACTGTAGCAATACGAATTCTTCTTAACTGAGCAGAACCATCAGTCCCGTCACAATGAAAAGAGATAGATTCACGTTGAAAGAACTGCAGACGGTCTGGAGTGATACGAAGAGAAGCTGCACCTGAAAGTCCACAAATAAAATATCCAAAAGTTGGTATTTTGATATTCATCACAGAGGAACTAAAATTAAGTGGCATAGATCAGTCTTGTAATACTGACAAGACAGAGCTGATCAGACACATGATCATCTTTCACTGAGACTGATATGGAGTAGAGAAACGTGGAGAAAAAGAGCGATTTTCTGTCTTTCCACTGGTCTCACATTTTGGCTTATTCTGACAAAACGGTAGCTCCAGAAAAGCTTCAGAAAAAACACAGACCAAAATCGCTGTAAGGACTTCCTGAACGATTTGGTGTTTGGTGTGTTTCTACTATAAAACATCGGTCCGTTCTGCTTCTCTCAGAAAATCTTTGTATTGGAGTCAATGAGGAGCAGAGACAGACGTGGCTGCACTCAGAGGCTGATAATTCAAATTCTGTAAGTCTCTCTGATATTTTGAGCACATTGTGAGAGACAGAACAAGTTTGTCTACAAATTTGTACGTTTTTTGCGATTTACAACACAAACGATTTGTATTCTGTAAATTAAAGTAATAGCACACTGATCCCGATCAAGACACACATTTTGATACTGTATATACTTCGCCTGTTACGTTACTGAAACAAAATTTGGTACGGAAGTTGAAGAAGAAGAAGAAAAAACCCACAGTTCGGGGCCCGTGGCCCTAATAAGGAGTTCCTCACCACTTTGCTGAGCATAAAGACTCTGAACTCGTGTCTCCAGCAGAAGAAATTCAAGCATCACTGGAGAAACAAAGGAGCAATGTTGTAAATCAGCAACAGATGCTTTGATGAGCAGCAACATATAAAAGTGAGGACAGAAAGAGAAGAAATGTGACACTGAGTACTCACACAGTCTGAAGCAGAGAGCTGTGACCTCCATGTCGTCTTGCTGCAGACTGAGCGTTGAGCTGAAATACAACTGAAGTAGAACGTACGTGACAACTTCCTCTTCCTGTGGAGGTTATTTCTGATGCTGCTGCAGAAGGGGGGCAGGGTCTCAGAGGCTGAGGTGGTCTCTGACTCTGTGAGGGAGAATCAACCATCACTGCACCTCTGTCTTTATGGCAAAATATGTTGTCACTGTGATTATGTCATAACCTGCTAGAGACAGACACCAAACTACCAAATGAAGCAGTGACATAAATGAACCTCATGTTGTTTGCAGAGCACAGCTCAAACAAGAACCAACATTCTTAACTTCGATAAAAGAAGCAACACTTTAACACTTAATACAATCACCAGACAAGTAAAACTGATACATTCAAAATTGTCACATTAACTCTATGACACCAATTAAATCTTAATTTAGGCTAACTCTAAACCGACTCTGTCTGGTAACGTTGTGTTATTATCTCATAGCGTGGTGAATGTGCAGGTCACAACTTGTCCACCAAAGCGTTGTGGAGTTGTTGGATTGTGTATTTGATGAGTTTGATGAGGGACACCAATAAATCCTCTGAGCAGCTTCTAAAAACAGCTTGCACCGACAATTAAAGGTAATGGACCTACTGCTATGACTATAGGGATTATGGCAATGGGCCAATTTGCAAAAATGTTGAACTATCCCTTTAAAGGCTTGATGGATGTAAAAAGAACAAAACTCCCCCTACAGGAAGAGCAGGTAAAAACAGCCACCTCATATCTATACTACACTTTGAAGCTTTATTGTTTCATGAGCTTATCAGTTGCCTGGCAACAGGGTCAAAGTTCAGACACATTATGTTTGTGTTTAAAGCTGAACTGATTTACTGATCTGTGGTCAGATTCACATTTTGATCAACAGGGACATTTACATCATTTTTATTGTAAATTGTAAACAACAAAACAACTTGACTGAACTGAAGTTTTTGAAGTTCAACATGATTTGAGATCAACACTGAGTTTTCTGTTCTTGATAAACTGGTCTTGAGTCACTTTATGGTCGTGAGTCAGTAAATGATTTACAGACTTCAGATCTGTCGTCAGTTGAAATGAGCAACACAACTAGCAACAGGTACGTGGTCTTCTCAATAGTTTTTCTTCTATTTTCAATGTAATAACATTAAAATGTTGTATTCCTGCATTGATCATTGATTGTTATTTCTTTCTTTCGTATTATTGTCTCACATGAACTGTTAAAGATGAGACCTGGACATGAACAGACTATAGAATGGAATTTATCATCCACGATAGTAAACTCAAATGGTCGTTATGTGAAGGCTGATATGCAAACTCAAAACTGAAAGAATGGAAATGTTGATTGAATTTAGTTAAAATTTAAAGGAACAAATATTCTGAAATATGTGACAATAAAACACAGGGGGAAATGGTAACTTTTTTATTTGCTGTAGCTTCAATTAAAACCAGTAGAGGTCCTCATGTGAGTATCTGGAGGAATGGTGGTACTAAAAACAAGAATCTTTTATTTTGAAGTTTGCTCAGGAGTTTATTTTTGACTGGATTATAATTTAATAATTTATCATAAACACAAATTTCACAGTGAACTACATAATGTTTCATCAGATGGCTGGACTCTCCATTCAGTCTCCACTCACAACCATCAGTGTCCTGGTCGTCCATCTTCTCCTGCTGCCCCATGTTGGAGGTAACTTCAATACTAAGTTAAATGAACTGTTTCCTGTAAATATAAAGAGAAGATGTTCATGTCTGTCCTGATAGTCCAGAAAAAATACACTAATTATAGAATATCTTTTCTCTTTTCAGGTCAGTCTCAGCCAATAGTGGCAATAGTTGGTGGTGACATCATTTTGCCGTGTCACCTTGAACCTGCTGAGGATGTTACTGCCAACACAGTGGAGT
This sequence comes from Trachurus japonicus, assembly GCF_045865225.1. Lineage (NCBI taxonomy): Eukaryota > Metazoa > Chordata > Actinopteri > Carangiformes > Carangidae > Trachurus > Trachurus japonicus. The sequence goes on from NC_140924.1 coordinate 5,134,620, forward strand.
GGTCGAGGTCTGACCTGCAGCCAAGATTCATCCATGTGCGACGTGGCGGTCGGGAGCTCGCAGACATGAAACATCCATCGTACTCAGGACGAACATCACTGTTCACTGATGAACTGAAGCACGGAAACATTTCACTGAAACTGTCCAGAGTGAAACCTGGTGATGAAGGGAGATACAGATGTTTCATCACAAACAAGAGAACTGAATCCTTCGTTGAGCTTCTTGTTGGTAAGTAGTGAAATACTGTGTGAGCAGTTTGGTATCGTCTGGTCTCTTTGGTCCTTACTTAAAGGGTTAGTTCAACATTTAGTCAGATTCTCATATCACCATAATCCCTATAGTCATAGCAGTAGGTTTAACCTTTAATTCCTACCGGGGCAGAGCTGCTCAGTGAACACAATGGAGGTGAACGTTACAGGTCGCTTGTCCCTCATCAAACTCATCAAATACACAATCCAACAACTCCACAACGCTCTGGTGGACAAGTTGTGACCTGCACATTCACCACGCTATGAGTTAATCATATAACATTAGAGACAGAGTTGTTTTAGAGGAAAATGCAGCCAAAACTACATTCTTGAAATCATGCCATCAAGCAGCCAAGTCTGGAAGACCAAGACCTTGGGGTCTCGACAAGGGCAAGTCGGGCTTGAGACAGTCTTGAGTACCACAACACTATGGGCTCAATTTTCCTAGACTAGGTGCAGGCGTGGCGGATCTGCCCTGCGCTTCGCCTTCGCTTCGCCAACGAGGCGTGTCCAGGAGCAGTTTGCAATTTTCCTTAAATGCACGGCGAAGCGCAATCCCACCTCCTTCCCTCCCACTGGCGCAAGTGGCATAGAGGGAGGAGAGAAGGCGTGGAGTGGGTTTGACACAGCCGAGTCAGATCTTCACCAATCAAATGAGCTCCTCTCCTCGCCTTTAAATCCGCGCGCGCGAGGTGCAAGTTTGATTTCACCGTGGAAGAGGGAGGCAATTGACTGCCCAGCTCGCAGTGCGCACACGTCACTAAGACCTCACAGGCAGGTTTCCACAGTTCCAGGCACATTTAAATGCAATTAATAATCACAATAACCCCTATTTATTGTAACTATCTGAATCAGCACATACACGTATATCTATATCGATTGTCCCGTCACACTGATGACAGATCAAAGGCTCTCGGCATGCGTAATGGAAACTCAGCCTGACTGAATTAGCACAGATGAAACCGCTATATTTATTTATTTACTTATTGATTTATTAGTGGGCGAGCGGCCACATCGTCACGTGATCATAACAAATAAAACTGAAAACAAATAAACTATCATCTCTCACAGCAAGTTAGACGGGAGGAAACTGATGTTGTGGTCCGGTCCAAGCTCGCAGTGTCCGAATATATGGTCGCGCGAACAGACCTCACGGGCTGATGATGCAAAAGTAGTCTGGGAGGAGGTTATGATGTTATCCAGGTTTACTCTGACAGATTGAGAGCTGTTGCCCAGTAAAAAAAAAAAAAAACACACACCTTTTCCATTAATAAAGACACTCATATTTAGTAACCTATATTTAAACCCGTGTGCACAGATCACAACATAAACAAACAGCTGTGCGTAAAGGAGGCATCACGGAGCGTCTCTCTTTTTCTTTTTTCTTTAGAATTTACCTGAGAGGGGAGATGTGAATATCTGCTCACTACGATGCCGAGGCTGATGGTGGTTTGCTGAGAGAGATGATAGTTTATTTGTTTTCAGTTTTATTTGTTATGGTCGCGTGACGATGCGGCCGCTCGATCGCTAATAAATCAATAAGTAAATAAATAAATATAGCGGATCATCACAACCCTCACTGTCCTGCTCTTGGGACATCCACGGCTGCTTTTTTGTCCAGTCCCTCCCTGGTTTCATCTGTGTTAATTCAGTCAGGCTGAGTTTCCATTACGCATGCCGACAGCCTTTGATCTGTCATCAGTGTGACGGGACAATCTATATAGATATACGTGTATGTGCTGATTCAGATAGTTACAATAAATAGGGGTTATTGTGATTATTAATTGCATTTAAATGTGCCTGGAACAGTGGAAACCTGCCTGTGGGGTCTTGGTGATGTGTGCGCACTGCGCGCTGGGCAGTCAAAATACCAGTCCGCTGGCTGCGCTTCGCCTTGCGCTGAGATTAGACCAGGTTGGAGCTGGCGAGCTTTCGGCGCACTCTCGGCGCGGTCTATTGGCAACAAATTGTCACTGCGCCAAGGTGAATCTGTCGACACCTCCCCCTGCTGCGCGACCACACCCATCTTGGCGCACAGCAGTCTGCCAATTTACCAAATCCGCTGCGCACCTTGTTGCACTGGAGGAAAATACCACTGCGCCAGGGTTCGCTTTGCTGCACCCCCCTGAGTTGCGCCAGGAAAATAGAGCCCTTTCTGTTCACACACAAAGCAATCTTATGTCAGTGTAACACATAGAAAAAGGAAACAACATATTTTGGTATTTTTTATTTTATTTTATTATTATTAATTTCACCAAAATCCATCACATGATGTGTTTCAGTTTATTTTCACTTTAAATATGGATTATCAGTAATATAATTCAAGTTCTTGTGGATTTATTTTTGTTTTTCTTTTATTTTTACAAATCTGAGCTTTTATTTTGAAAGTTTGAGGACATGACGGTGCGTAGCTTCCTTTCTCCTCAGTCTGCGCTGTCCCTCACTGGGAGAGGTATGTTGTTTTGCTCTGGGATCAACAAATCATATTTCTTGAGTTTAAATGCAAAATTAATATCTGCTCACTACGATGCCGAGGCTGATGGTGGTTTGCTGAGAGAGATGATAGTTTATTTGTTTTCAGTTTTATTTGTTATGGTCGCGTGACGATGCGGCCGCTCGATCGCTAATAAATCAATAAGTAAATAAATAAATATAGCGGATCATCACAACCCTCACTGTCCTGCTCTTGGGACATCCACGGCTGCTTTTTTTGTTCAGTCCCTCCCTGGTTTCATCTGTGTTAATTCAGTCAGGCTGAGTTTCCATTACGCATGCCGACAGCCTTTGATCTGTCATCAGTGTGACGGGACAATCTATATAGATATACGTGTATGTGCTGATTCAGATAGTTACAATAAATAGGGGTTATTGTGATTATTAATTGCATTTAAATGTGCCTGGAACAGTGGAAACCTGCCTGTGGGGTCTTGGTGATGTGTGCGCACTGCGCGCTGGGCAGTCAAAATACCAGTCCGCTGGCTGCGCTTCGCCTTGCGCTGAGATTAGACCAGGTTGGAGCTGGCGAGCTTTCGGCGCACTCTCGGCGCGGTCTATTGGCAACAAATTGTCACTGCGCCAAGGTGAATCTGTCGACACCTCCCCCTGCTGCGCGACCACACCCATCTTGGCGCACAGCAGTCTGCCAATTTACCAAATCCGCTGCGCACCTTGTTGCACTGGAGGAAAATACCACTGCGCCAGGGTTCGCTTTGCTGCACCCCCCTGAGTTGCGCCAGGAAAATAGAGCCCTTTCTGTTCACACACAAAGCAATCTTATGTCAGTGTAACACATAGAAAAAGGAAACAACATATTTTGGTATTTTTTATTTTATTTTATTATTATTAATTTCACCAAAATCCATCACATGATGTGTTTCAGTTTATTTTCACTTTAAATATGGATTATCAGTAATATAATTCAAGTTCTTGTGGATTTATTTTTGTTTTTCTTTTATTTTTACAAATCTGAGCTTTTATTTTGAAAGTTTGAGGACATGACGGTGCGTAGCTTCCTTTCTCCTCAGTCTGCGCTGTCCCTCACTGGGAGAGGTATGTTGTTTTGCTCTGGGATCAACAAATCATATTTCTTGAGTTTAAATGCAAAATTAACGGAAGAATATTGGTGTACAAATGTTTCGAGATGTGTTTATGGAGGTCTTTGTGTAGTGGCGTGTTTTAAGAGCCATTTTGAGCGATAGAAGGAGAGTTTGTTTTGCTGAGACTTTTCCCTGTATATGTGTGCGTGAGTGAGCGAGTGCGTGCGTGTGTGTGTGTGGGTCGGTCCTCCATGTTGTAGCCTACATGCTCATGTATTTTATTTTTTTGTGTGTGTTAGGAGTTATGTGGAGAGGAGATGACCATTGCACTCACATTGTGTCTCATGTCACCGTCATGCAGGTATGTGTGTGTTTGGCCGCCATGTTAGAAATGTTTGTTTACTTTACTGTGTGGAGAAATGTAGTAGTGAGTAGTGAGTCTGCGCTGTCCCTCACTGGGAGAGGAGTTATGTGGAGAGGAGATGACCATTGCACTCACATTGTGTCTCATGTCACCGTCATGCAGGAATAAAGTTGAATGTGAGAACCAGCCCCGTGTCCCCCGGTCATTGAATGAACGCAGAGTACTACACACGAACAGCGTAGTCGGGACCCTGCAGACCCGTCCCGGCTACATTGGTGCCGTGACCCGGATATCTTCTCCACGGATCATCGCCAGAGTGATCACCGGTGGTTGTTGTAACAAGTAAAGGGACATTCCAGGGGTTTTGATACTTAAAAAAAAAAAAAAAAATAGAAAGAAAAAAAAGTGGGGAATTTTTTTTTTTCCTCTTTTGAGATACTGAGGGTTAATGATATTTTCATCTCCATAACTTGACTTTGTGAATTTTTTTTGTTTGTTTTGTTTGTGTACATGCTAAGTGTTACTTACCTGTTTTTGATATCAGTGAATGAGTGAATGAAAGTTGAATACATTTGGCTAATATGGCTGATGGTGGGAATATAAAGAAGGTACTTAGCTTTGATGAGGGTGCTGTTGCAATGAGTTTTGGGAGGGGCATGTTTCTGGGAGATTCAACTCCAGCTAAGGGTACAGTAGGTCACCCAGCTTTATCTTCCACTCGAGTGTATCATGATAGCATTACTCCAAAACATGTGCTCAACCCAGCCACTAGTTCTTCAGGCATAGGGAAAGGGGCTAGTGCAGTACGCCCCCGTACATCATCCTCCACTCATATGCATACTAGTACATTTTCCCCCATGCATCACAGGTCTGATGAAGGCATTAGTTCTCCAGACATTGGGAGCCTCATAACTCAGTTAGCTCACGAAATTGGTGAGAGCATTGCAAACCAGATACAAAAGACTACAGACAGTCACAATGACAAAAGTATCCCCACACCTAGTGCAAACATAGGAGAGGGTCATTCTGAGTTAAACATGACAGGGGTGAAGTTTGTGATGCAGGCAGATGTTAAAGAGCCTCCACACTTCAGAGGTGATGGAACCGACAAACACACAATACATGAATGGGAAGAAGTAATGGATGTTTACCTGAAGAAAAGGGGTATTCCGCCCCAGGAACATTCCCAGGAAATAATGTCAAGACTGATGGGAAAAGCTAGGGATATTGTCAAGGTCACTCTGCGCAGCATCCCATCCTTAAAGCCTGCTGAGGACCCCAAGCTTGTTTTTGACATTCTTAAACAACATTTCAGTGAGGTAACATATTCTTCGATGCCCTTAGCAGATTTTTACAACACCTTACCTCTGGCTGGAGAGAATCCAATGGACTATTGGATCCGCCTGAATAAAGCAGTGGATGTGGCTGATGAGTGTTTAAAGAGGCAAGGAAGGTACATTGAGACCCCTGCTCACGAAGTTACAATGATGTTTGTGAAACATTGTCCTGACCCTGCACTCTCCAGTGTCCTGAAATGTAGAACAGCAGAGAAGTGGACATCGCATGAGGTACAGGAGCACCTCATCGAACATCAGAGAGAGGCCAAGACAAAAAATCAAGGTAAAACAGGCCGCCCGCCACAACACCGGCAGGTTGGTGCTCATGTTCAGGTTTCAACGCTGGAAGATGTAGCTACTGACAATGTGAGGGAGCTTACCTGTGAACAGAACATGACAGGGCCATCATCCACTCCTCCGGTTGAGAATGCTTGCATCCACTCACTCATCAGCCTGCTAGATCGTGTTTTGGAGCAGAAAGCCCAGGCAGTAGTAGCTGCAGCACCAAACAGAGAGCAAGCAAACGTTTTCCAAAGGAGTAAATGTAAAGTGTGCCAGGCCACTGACCACTCCACCACGATGCACTGCAGGCAGGAGAACCTGTGCATGAGCTGTTTCCGACCAGGTCACTGGAGGAGAGACTGTCGACAACGCAGGTCGAGACATAATGCCCCGCCCCATCCCATCCAGTCTCAGTCTAGAGAAGAACAAGGTGCAGCACCTTTAAACTAGATGGCTCACATTTGAAGAGGGGGCGTGTGGGCGTTAAAGAGACAACCCTCAAAGCTGGAGAAGATTTAAAAGAGGTGTATGCTAATGTGTGCAAAGCAATGTCAGAAGATTGTACAGTAGTTATCCAAAACATCCATAGCGTTGAACCATTTGGTGAATTATTTCATGCTCCAGTGACAGTCAATGGTTCTGCTCAGCTGCAAGGACTACTCGACTCTGGGTCCATGGCCTGCACAATAAATGAGGCAGCAGAACAGAGACTCTTATCAGAGAAAATTCTGACACAACAAAAAGAACAGACGCAGCCTGGTCGGCTGTGGAGGAGTACAGGTGAGCCCCAAGTGCATGTATGAGATGGAGCTGGGATTGTATGGTGTAAAGTGCATGGTTCCAGTCCTGGTGGTTGCTGGTCAGAAAGATGAGATCATCATCAGGTGCTCACCGAGATGGAGGAGCAGGGGATCATTCGAAAGTCAGTGAGTGAATTCGCTTCCCCCCTCGTGATGCTTTGGAAAAAGAATGGTGACCTCAGGATATGCACAGACTTCCGATGGCTGAATGCGAGGACCATTAAAGACGCTCACCCTCTGCCTCATCAGGCGGACTGTTTGGCTGCCCTCGGTGGGAACTCTGTTTTTAGTACCATGGATTTAACATCAGGGTTTTATAACCTGCCCATGTATGAAGAAGACAAAAAATATACCGCCTTCACAACACCACTGGGCTTACATGAATATAACAGAATGCCACAGGGCCTTTGTAATAGTCCCGCATCCTTTATGAGAATGATGCTTAGCATTTTTGGTGACCTTAACTTTAGCAGCCTGCTATGCTATTTAGATGACCTCCTGGTCTTTGCCCCATCAGAACAGGAAGCCCTCAATAGGTTGGAGGTTGTTTTTCAGAGGCTAAGGGAACATAATCTGAAGTTAAGCCCAAAAAAGTGTCACCTGCTGCGACAGTCTGTGAAATTCCTCGGTCACATTATTGATGGTGATGGGGTTGCTGTTGACCCAGGAAAAGTGGAAGTGATTGTCAAAATGACAAAGAAAGACTTGATGGAAGATGATGGCTGCACGCCTTCAGTTCGGAGAGTAAAGTCATTCCTTGGTATGATATTTTACTATCAACACTTTATACCGAACTGCTCCTCAATCGCAAAACCTTTGTTCGCCCTCACAGCAGGTCAAAAGCGGAGAGGGAGGGTTGGAAAATCCAATCAGAAGCCAGGGGTTTTCAGAAAACTCAAACCTACAGACTGGACTGCTGACTGTGATTCTTCCTTCCTCAGCCTCAAGGAGAAGCTGTTGAACTGCGCGGTCCTCACTCACCCGGACTTCTCCAAACCGCTGATCCTGTCCATTGACGCTTCTCTCGACGGCCTCGGGGCAGTTTTGTCTCAGCTCTCAGAGGGTGAAGCCAAGGCTCGTCCAATCGCCTTTGCAAGCAAGACTCTCACTGGCTCACAAAAGAGGTATCCTGCTCATCGTTTGGAGTTTTTAGCGCTCAAGTGGAGTGTTTGCGAAAAATTTAGTCATTGGTTAAAGGGTCAGTCTTTTACAGTATGGACTGATAATAATCCATTGACTTACATAATGACCAAGCCGAAACTCGACGCATGCGAACAGCGATGGGTTGCGAAACTATCTCCATACACATTTGACATCAAACACATCCCTGGAACAAAAAACATCGTGGCGGACGCCTTGAGTAGGGACCCCTTCACTAGGTCAGTGAGTCAAAGGCTGATAAGTGAGCCGTACAAGGATCTTTTGGCAGAGGCTGAGGGGACAAAGGAGGAAGGAGTACAGGATGTTTTTCGGTGCAAGGTTCAATGTCTTCAGATAAATGAGTCAGGCTCTGTGACCACACGTATTCCTGGTTGTAATCGAGCTGGAGGTCAGGGCTCTTCTGATGTTAAGTCCATCTGTGAAGCTCACACTGAGTGGGAAGTGGCTGCGGAGTCTCGAGCAGTACAGTTTCTCAAGTTTCTTCCTCAGATGGCGCCCTCACAACGAGACACACTCCCAGCCCTGTCTCTCGAGGAGCTTCGGCGTAGTCAGGAGTCAGACTCAGACATCCAGGACGTCCTGCTATTGGTGGAACGGGGAAATCTGCCATCTAGGAGGGAGAGAAACAGATTAGCCTCTAGAGCACGAGCTCTCTGTAAGCAGTGGCATCGTCTGAAAGTTCAAGATGGAGTTCTCTATAGAGCATTTAAAGAGCCCTCTACTAGACATACAAGGTACCAGTTTGTCTTACCAGCTGCCCTGAAAGTCAAGGCCCTCTCTGGTGTGCATGACCTCGCAGGACATCAGGGACAGGCCAGGACCCTGCACCTTGCCAGGCAGCGGTTTTTCTGGCCGCAGATGGAAAGAGACATTAAAGACTATGTGAAATGCTGCCAACGATGTATCCTAGCAAAAAGCCCTGAACCAGCTGCCCGGGCTCCCCTGGAGAGCATCTGCACCACTGCACCCATGGAGTTGGTGTGTATCGATTTTTGGAGTGCTGAAGATAACAAACAGAGGTCAGTGGATGTCTTGGTCATAACGGACCACTTTACAAAGCTGGCTCATGCTTTCCCCTGTGTAAACCAGACGGCGAAACAGGTTGCGAAGAAGCTGTGGGACAATGTATTTTGCATATATGGTTTTCCAGAGCGGATACATTCAGATCAGGGAGCCAATTTCGAAAGCAAACTCATCTCAGAACTCCTCAGTCTCACAGGGGTAGCAAAGTCACACACGACCGCATACCATCCAATGGGAAACGGGCAGACTGAAAGATTCAATAGGACGCTTGGCAGTATGTTACGCTCCTTACCCCTGGCAGCTAAACAACACTGGGCACAACAGATACAAACATTGACTTTTGCCTACAATGCCACCGTGCATGAAACAACTGGATACGCCCCATTCTACTTGATGTTCGGTCGAGTCCCTAGACTCCCGGTGGACATGGTTTTCAAGCAGGTCTTGAAGGATACCAGTGTGGTTGACTACAACACCTACGCCAGCAAACTGATGACAAGCCTTCATGAAGCTGCTAATATCGCTCAACAACATACAAGGAAAGAACAGCAACATCAAGCCGATGGCTACAACAAAAAGATTCGAGGCACGTGTCTGAATGTTGGGGACAGAGTTCTGCTCGCCAACAAAGCAGAGCGAGGAAAAAGGAAGTTGGCAGACAAGTGGGAACCCACAATCTATTCAGTTATAGATCGTAATCCCCAAACCCACATCTACAAAGTTCAGGATGAGAGTGGGAAGACCAAGGTGGTACATCGGAATCTGATTTTGGATGTGAGCTTTTTACCAATCCCTGAACAAACCAGTGCAGAACCAGAGCCAGGCACCTCAGACGAGATCAGTGAGTTTCGGCCTCAGCCACTTGATACCTTGAGTGATGTGGCGGAGGAAAATCCAGAGGACCGGACTTGCTCATGGGTGTGCATGTCATCTGATGCTGACAGTGAGTCATCGGGAGAGGACAGAGAGTCAGAAGAGGAGGATAAGACAACGTGTTCCCCAATCAGAGACTCTGATCGGATGTCACTTGGAAGTTCTGAAGCTGACCCTGCAGGCAGTGGAAGCATAGGACAAAGAGAGGAAGTCTCACCTCCAAGAGATTCACCTGGTTCCAGTGTGATTCCCAAGTCCCCTTTAACCAATGAGCAGAATGACCCTTTAACCAGTCTTCTTGACATAAGTGACACAAGACCTTGTGACATCATGCCCACAACAGTGAATGATAGTCAGGCACCTACACAAGATTCAGGGCCCGAGAGACATGTGGTCAGAACACGTACAGGCAGGGTCGTTAAAGCAGTTAATAGACTGATAGAGAACATGGTGCAGAAACCACTACCAAGGGGTATACATGGGTTCAGAAGAAAGTCCCAGTCTTTGATGACTTTGTTTTAAGGTGGAACAATAGAGGCAGTAGCCTGTGTTTTTTCGTGGTATTTTCCAGTAAATGTATTTATTTGATTTGATGTGGGGAATGTTCTCATATGTGGGATTGTGTACCAAGATTTTATGTGATGTACAAGGCATCATATTAACTAGGAGAGGCAGTAGCCTGATCAACTTATGTTCTCTCTGAACTTATTATATAAGTAGCTTTATATGCTGGTTTAAGGACTTAGATTCCAGGGGACATCTTGGTTTGAGTGAATTTTGAACATTGTATCCCTTTAATCATTCTCGATTATTGAATACAGTACTCTCCATATGTTCAGGATTTTGGAGAAATTAAGGAGGGGTGAATGTAACACATAGAAAAAGGAAACAACATATTTTGGTATTTTTTATTTTATTTTATTATTATTAATTTCACCAAAATCCATCACATGATGTGTTTCAGTTTATTTTCACTTTAAATATGGATTATCAGTAATATAATTCAAGTTCTTGTGGATTTATTTTTGTTTTTCTTTTATTTTTACAAATCTGAGCTTTTATTTTGAAAGTTTGAGGACATGACGGTGCGTAGCTTCCTTTCTCCTCAGTCTGCGCTGTCCCTCACTGGGAGAGGTATGTTGTTTTGCTCTGGGATCAACAAATCATATTTCTTGAGTTTAAATGCAAAATTAACGGAAGAATATTGGTGTACAAATGTTTCGAGATGTGTTTATGGAGGTCTTTGTGTAGTGGCGTGTTTTAAGAGCCATTTTGAGCGATAGAAGGAGAGTTTGTTTTGCTGAGACTTTTCCCTGTATATGTGTGCGTGAGTGAGCGAGTGCGTGCGTGTGTGTGTGTGGGTCGGTCCTCCATGTTGTAGCCTACATGCTCATGTATTTTATTTTTTTGTGTGTGTTAGGAGTTATGTGGAGAGGAGATGACCATTGCACTCACACTGGCCCTCATTTATCAAACTTGCGCAGGATCTGGTGTAGATTCTGGTGTAAATATCAGTGTAAGCCAAGTGTCACGTGTGATTTACTAAAAGTGTGTACGCTGCTGATTTCGGCGTAGAACCGGCGTGGTGGTGATAAATCCGGCGGCTGAAAACGAGCGTAATTTAAATGTCACGCCCCGATATATTCCTGCTTTAGAGGCGTCGCCCTGCCCCTTTTACGACATGGAGACACGGAAGACGGCCAAGAAGAGGGACTTTACTGGCGTTACCGCGTTGAACAGGGAGAGGGCGGCAACATTAAATATCTGGACATTAATAGATTGATAGATTTTGTGATTGATAAGCGTCATCCCGATGGATGGAGGCTGCAGACGCACGTGTCACCGACCACGTCAGGAAACCCAGCGACCTCATGAAATGCTCCTGTAGTTTACTAAACACAAGTGACTGAGGAGAAATCATAGGCATATTACTGCTGCGAACATGACTTTATAACCATCAGCACCGCTGGCATGGTTCGGCTGATGGAGGGATGTGAAACACCGGCTCGATCTCCCGCTGACAGGTCCCGGTGACTGGGGGAAAAAAAAAAACACTCCGCCGCGGAGATCAGCTGCACCTGGACAGGTAGCGGAGCCCCCCTCCCCCCGCCATCCCCTCCGGTGTCCGGTAGAGAGAGAGACTGAGGAGCCGTCCGGTCATGCTCTGGTGCAGGAGATGTTGGAAGTTTGTGTGTGTGATCTACAATAACAGGTCTGTCTGTCATTGACTGTTTCTGTTTACACAGCTGATTAACGAGCATCTGTCACGTCGTGGTTTTTAATTCATCTCAGTTGCTCAAAATAAAAGTCGAGTTAAATTTTCAACACGGACTTCGTTGTAGCGTTTCTTTTTTTTTTTTTGGCTACTTTTTTAACTTTTTATCAATATAAACAACAACAACATGTGGTCCACATCGCTGCGTTATTAGACTATGGTTTAATAATCATTTTGACACAGCAGCACTCCTTCCTGCATGTTCTACGCTGGTTCCAAATGTGCGTACACCTGGTCAGAGCTGGCGTGAGATTTGTGCGTACCGTACGCTCACGCTCAGATTAATAAATGCCGATCCTTGCGGTGAATTTGGTGTACACCCATTTTTTTGGTGTACGCAAGTTTCATAAATGAGGGCCATTGTGTCTCATGTCACCGTCATGCAGGTATGTGTGTGTTTGGCCGCCATGTTAGAAATGTTTGTTTACTTTACTGTGTGGAGAAATGTAGTAGTGAGTAGTGAGTCTGCGCTGTCCCTCACTGGGAGAGGAGTTATGTGGAGAGGAGATGACCATTGCACTCACATTGTGTCTCAAGTTGAATGTGAGAACCAGCCCTGTGTCCCCCGGTCATTGAATGAACGCAGAGTACTACACACGAACAGCGTAGTCGGGACCCTGCAGACCCGTCCCGGCTACATCAGCTCCACTCGACTCGACAAGACTCAGCTTTCAGGTACTATTCTGGAAGTCATTTTCCATTAATGGATAGTACGGCCTATAGAGCAGCTGATCGTCATGGGGACGCCACACAAAACTTCCACGATGTCATCTTCTGTGCGACACACATACCAATGACATAAATGTCTGGAACTCCTCAATTGCATGTTTTTTCAGGCTGCCATTTCCTGAAATCAACTGAACTGACTGAAAAAGGCTGGCTGTTTAAAAATGGCTGACATAGGTTCAATGGTGTGCCGTGTTTGCACTTGCGTTTGTACCACTTTCCCCATTTTGAAACCTGGGCAGAGGTGGTACCAGAGAAGTAGAGCCAAGTACCAGATTCCAGGTACTTTTACCTAATGGAAATCTAAAAAGTGTGTGTTGAGTTGAGTCGAGTTGAGTCGAGTCGAGTCGCGTCATATCGAGTCGAGTCAAGTCAAGTCGTATCGAATTGAGTCGAGTCGTATCGAGTCGAGTAGAATCCCTCATGTGGCACAGTCATTTAGTGTGTGATCCCCAGAGTCGTCATAAAAATCTGCTGAAGCCATGCAGTCGGTTGGTGTGAACTCAAAGTCTTTTCTAAATCGGCAACAACTGTGAAAATCGTGTAGTGTGTCCCCAGCTTTAGGTGTTAGTGTTAGGAGGGTTAGGGTAGGAACCAACTGTTGGTTAAGTTTGAAGTCATCAATGGTAATCAGCTTTAAAGATGTAAACAGAAAATGTATTATTAGCCTCATGGGTATTCATTTGATGGTTATATCTCTGAAATGTTCCTGTTGTCCATCTTCAGGTGCTGCCTCCTCACCTGTCATCAGTTTAGCAGGGGCTGACAAAGACAAGGGGGGAGTGGTGTTACAGTGTGAGTCTAAAGGCTGGTATCCAGAGCCTGAGCTGCTGTGGCTGGACGCTGAGGGAAAGCTGCTCTCTGCTGGACCTACAGAGACAGTCAGAGGTCCTGATGTCCTCTATACTGTCAGCAGCAGAGTGACTGTGGAGAAGAGACATGGCAACAGCTTCACCTGTAGAGTCCAACAGAAGACCATCAACCAGACCAGAGACACTCACATTCATTTTGCAGGTCAAAACTCTACATTTAAACACTGTGTTAGGCCATGTCCACACGAACACGGGTATTTTTGAAACCAAACTTTTATGGACCCCGGTTAAAAAAAAATTTGCGTCCACACCAACTGTGTGATGAAAAATAACTCCGTCCACATGAAACCGCAAATCCGTCTCAAACAATGTCATGTGCATTCCAAAGCAGTAGGTGGCGATATCACTCCTAACAGGAAAGCAGCTGAAACTTGTACAGAGAGAGTGGAGGCTCAAACAGCTCAAACTGACCGGCACCGCGAGACGAGTCCGCGCTACTAACACACCCCGCCTGTAATCTCTTGTTTATGACAGATACGAAAATACACAAATACACACACATCGTAATGATAATCCATTGATCCACTGATTGATTCTGAAAGGCTTCATTGAAAACAAATGTACAAGACGAGAGGAAACAAAACAGTGGGGAAGTGACCGCAATTTACAATTTGATAAAAGCCTATTTTCGCCATATCAGCATTATGTTTACATAGGGTGACCACGAGATTTTGTATTAGTGTCCGCATGTTTAGTGATTATTGATATTCATAGTAGCGTCTGAGTGGTCAGCGCATGGTCAGCGTCGAGAACTTGACGTGCTAGCAACAGTAACTAAGGGGGGGCGGGGATTTATGAAAAATGTGCGGTTTTCCTGTCCACACGTGAAGCTGAAACCGGAGTTTTCGAAAAAGTTCACCCTGGACTCCGGTTACAAAAAACTCCGGTTTCAGGAGCCCACAACTGCGGTTACGTGTGGACGAAAGGCCAAACCGTGAAGAGAAACACACGGTTTCAAAAATACCCGGGTTAGTGTGGACGGGGCCTTAGTTTCAAACAGCTGAGGTCTAGTTCTACACAAACACCATCTGATCTGATTGTGTGCTGTCTCATTCCAGATGATTTCTTTAAGGTCCAGTCCTGTTCTTCTCCTGTCATCACTGGATTGGCTGTTACTTTGGCTGTTACATTGGCTGTTTCCATCATGATCATTATCTCACTTGTCTTTTTTATCTTGAAGAGACAAAACACCAGTAAGTCACAATTGAGCTACAGTGGTTTGTCAATGTCAAGTTTTCTCACAGGTTCAATGTGAATGGCTTCAATGGAAAGACTGAGTTAGTGGTGGGAACAGAGAAGTTCACTGTGACACTGTGTCAATTAAATCCAATTTGATTAAATTCTCACATGTTTGATTGTTAAAGTCTTATTAAGAAAAGTGAATGTATTTCTTTAAAATGTTTTGTTTTCAGGAGGAGAAAGAGTGACAGAGAAGCTCATGACAGAGGAGACAGTGGAAACTGAGAATGAGAAAAGGGTAAAATGAAAAAAAAAAAGAAATTTAAACATGACCGACAAGGTTGAACATCCTACAAAATAGAAGTCTTTACAAACGAGGAGGAACCACATGCTACCAACCACAAGACACAGAAAAGTCAGAAGAAGATGCAGGCGGGAGCTGAGCAGGAAGTGGAAACTCTGAAGGTGGAGCTGGAGACCAAGGAGACTGAGATTTGTTTCTTTTTAAAAAGAGATTTCTTTCAACCAGCTCACAGTTTCTGTTTCCAGCTTCATTTAGTTAAAAACTGAACACTAAAATTCAGGACACTGTACACTGAATTCTGGATGTTGTTTGTTCAAAGAACAAAAAAAGCTTATTTTTTTCCCTTTTTTCTATACTATTCACTATAGGCCTACTATATACTCTTATATGTTATTACATAACATCTTTCTGTTTTAGCCTATATTTGTTAATCTCATTCACAACCTATTTTCTTGCTTTTTTGTTACAGACCGTGGCCTCTAATTTCGTAGACCAGGCGCAGGCGCGGCCTAGGTGCAGCGCAGAGAAGAACGCCGCGCCAATGGGGGGGCGTGTCCAGGCGCATCTTGACAATTCTGTGCACAGCAAGTGGGAGGAGAGAAGGCATGGAGTGGGACAAGAGGAGGAGATAAGGAGTGAGTGGGAAATCAGCAAGAGAGAAGGCGTGAGTGGGACACAAGGAGGAAAGACGGCGAGGAGTGGGACGCAAGGAGGAAAGACGGCGTGGAGTGGGACACAAGGAGGAAAGACGGCGAGGAGTGGGACGCAAGGAGGAAAGACGGCGAGGAGTGGGACACAAGGAGGAAAGACGGCGAGGAGTGGGACGCAAGGAGGAAAGACGGCGTGGAGTGGGATTAACACAGCCAATTCAGATCTTTACCAATCAGATGAGCTCTTCTCCTCATCTTTAACTGCGGCTATGCGCACTGCAACTTCGTCACTTTATCCTTTGACAGCGAGGCCAAAGGCCAAACCTCTCACAAGAGGAAACCTGATACACTGGGAACCGTTGCCCAGTGTAAAAAGAATAAAACCTACTTATGAAGACACTTCCATTTAGTAACCCATATTTAAACCCTGTGTAAGAGGTGTACACTGATACAACGTAAACAAACACCATGCATAACAGGGATGGAATCAGGAGCAAAGGACGGATTGCCGAGCGTCTCTCTCTCTCTCTCTCTCTCTCTATCTGTCCATCTCTTTTTTATCTTTTTTTGGTGATGAGATGACAGATGCTGAATATAGACTATACTCACCATCTGATGCTGAGGCTGTTGTGGTTGGCTGAGAGAGTTTGTTAGTTAGTCAACTTTTAGGCTCTTTAAAGTATCCTGTAATGTTTGTAAAAACCTTGGCTATTAACTCTTTTATGCTTGTAAAAATTGTGGCTATTAATTCTTTTTATGCATGTAAAAACCCTGGCTGTTAACTCTTGTATGTTCTTGTTCTTGCTGGATGTCTGTATAGTTGTGCCTATTTGCTATTGTCCTTTGTCTTTTCGCCTTTACAGTACCCCTGCCCCCTCCCCTCAATAAGCGTATCTCTCTTGTCAGGCCATCATTGTAAATAAGAACTTGTTCTTAATTGATTCCGCTCGGTTAAATAAAGGTTAAATAAAATAAAGTTTGCTTCACAGATAATTTTGTCAAGCTGAGTTTCCATTACGCCTGCCAACATCCTTTGATCTGACAATCTAATTCACGTGTTGATTCCATTAGTTGCATTAAATAGTGTTTGTTGTAATTATTTATTGCATTTAAATGTGCTTGGAACTGTGGAAACCTGCCTGTGAGGTCTTGGTGACGTGTGCGCACTGCCCGCCGGTCAGCCAAACTACCACTGCCCTGGCTGCACTTCGTCTTGCGCAGAGAGTAGACCTGGTTGGAGCTGGCGGGCTTTCTCTGGACGCAGTTTTTTGGCACGAAACTTCCACTGCGCCAAGCTGGATCTGTCCCACCTCCCCCTGCTGCGCCACCACACTCTCGGTGCGCCGCATTCTGCCGGTTAGCATCCGGACAGCTAGCAGGGATAGAAGCTCTCCTACTCGGAGTCTGCTGCATGGAGCTTCACCTGACCTCTGTCACTGGCTGGAGAGAAAACACCGACTCTCCACCTAGAAGTGTCCCACAACAAAACATCTGTGACTTGTCTCTTTTATGTTGTGTTGTGAAGCACTTTGTAAACTTGTGTTTTTAAAGGTGCTATATAAATAAAGTTATTATTATTAAAACATAGCAAAAGACCAAAATACAGACTTACCACCACATAGGACTAGAAGCCCATAGGTGATGATTAAGCTGGATTTCATTTGTATAAGTCTAGCATTTATTTTTTTTTTAGCAAAAAGCTCTACTTTCAAATATGAGTTGTTTGCCCCATAAAAATTAACCAAATATTAAATACATCCCTCAAATTGATACAGAGAGTAAAGCAGAATAGTGGTATTGAGGTAAGAAACCTGATGTGGGCTAAGAAACTCTCGCATCACAACTGTACCGAACTTGATACATCATATCGAACCAAATCTCTTTGTAATTAAGTCATATCGTTATCAAATCATTTTTGAATCGCATCGTATCGTGAATAGGAGTGAATCGTATCGCATCATATCGACAGGAGCTTCAGTGTATCGTTAATGTATCGCATCGGTGGCAGCGTATCAAGATGCGTATCGAATCGGCCTCAGTGGTGGAGATATACAAGTTTGCTGATGTAGGTTTGAGGTTTTTATGAACTTCCACACATAACACAAACAACACAACACACTGTTACAGTGAGTTATTACAGTAAAGTCATTACTGCACATGAAAAACAAAGAACCGATCAAAATAAAAACTGATTAATCCGTCAATAAAACATAATAAAGACAGTTAGGGCGACTGTGACAGTAGTTTATACAATAAAACAGTTTTTATTTTGTCCTCTGTTTCAAACTAAGTCCAGTCTTTGGAGCTGATTTAACACAGTCTGAGGATGTGATCATCATTCAGAGTGTTTTCATATCTTCACTTTCTGTAAATCATTCACTGTTTGATTGTAGAACAACATCTGTGTAGACGTCATGTCATTTGTATTATTATTATTTTTTTAATAAAACACATTTGTATGACTGATTGCAGTTGATTCTTTAGTTCAGTGGTTTGAGGAGAAATCTGTTCACAAATGCTGATTTGTGAGTTTCACTGTGAAAAAACAAAACAAATCATCCATCAAACCAAGCTGAAGCTCCTGCTGCTGGTTTCCAGTCGTCATCAGAGTGAGACTTGATTTCCTTAAAGCTGCAGTGTCTCAGTTTATCAACTGCTCAGACTAAAGAGTCAATGATCTGAGTCATGATGGTTTTAATTGCAGCTGCAATATTTTACACTGGTGATCACCAGACGCAAAGTTCACTTCAGGACAAACACACTCATAGTGAAACTGTTTAACCATTGAATAAAAATGTCTCTGTGAATGAACTTTTAATGTTTGTAGCTACTTCACCTTCCAGTCAGCTTCTTCAGTGTTTAGAGACCAATCAGCAGCTGTTACTGATCAATATACTGAACGATTACATGAAATTCTACAACTGATCAACCAGAGCAGGAAAAAGAGGTCAATGATCTGTTAATGATTCATAAATCAGTAATAGATCCACCAGAGCGGTGGATATGAAATCCACCAAACAACATGTTGTTCTTACAACATGATTTTGAAACTTTATTATCGGCCATTTCTCCTTCAACAAACCATCTCTCCCTTCAGTCTTCACTCGTGTCTTTTTTCTGTAAACTGTGAGACAAAATACACAAAAAATTATATTGGTTAATTATTACAAACTCAACGGTCACTTACTCAATATTTCACTGAGCTTCAAACAGTGTCCTTCTCAGTTGAATGGGTCTTATTTTTTAGAGTATTAGATTATGAAAATAGAAATAATAAAGATCTCACCCTGAGATTTGAGGAACTGTAATATTTTCTAATACTTACCAAATGATCAATAATTAATCAGTTAGGTTCAACCATCAGTCTCACCTGAACACTTGCATAGACAATTTCCTCCTGTGGTTCTTTGGCTGCTCTGAGGTTCTGGGAAGACTTGGATCTGGATGATCCTGGTTCTGCTTTGGAAACAAACAGAATTTGCGTTTCATCTTAAAATATAAAATAATGTGTAAAATGACACCTCAAATAATAAAACATATTTTGGTCACAGCCATTAATACAAAAATAAACCATTTGATAGCTACAGAAGATGAGAATGGCTATAGTATATTCATTTTTTAAAATTGTATTGCTATTTTCTCGTATAACTACTATTTTGTTATCTTGGTATAACAAAGACCTTTTAGTTCAGAAGAGAGAGCACATCTCTCCCACTTAAGCTTCTCTCCACCGGCTTCCTGTAGGATTTAGAATAGACTTCAAAATCCTTCTTCTGACTTATAAGGCTCTTAATGATGAAGCTCCATCCTATCTGAAAGAACGAATCATTCCTTACTGTCCTACCAGAGCACTCCGCTCCCAGAACGCAGGTCTGTTAGTGACTCCCAGTATCTCTAAAAACAGACTGGGAGGTAGAGCCTTCAGTTACCGGGCTCCTTTACTGTGGAACCAGCTCTCTCCATGGGTCAAAGAGGCAGACACTCTAACTACATTTAAGTCTAGACTTAAGACCTTCCTTTATGACAGGGCTTTTAGTTAGGGCTGGTTCAGGTAGCTCTGAACCATTTTATAGCTACGCTGCTATAAGCTTAGGCCCTCTCCTTTCCCCTCCTCTCCTCTCCTCTCCTCTCCTCTCCTCTCCTCTCCTCTCCTCTCCTCTCCTCTCCTCTCCTCTCCTCTCCTCTCAGCACATTTTGAAACATCATTATCATTATCTGTTGCACTTTGTAGTTGGAAGTTTTGCCCCCCCCCCCCCCCCCCCCCCCTTTCCCCTGCTGTTTAACCGGCCTGCCCTCTCTTCCTATGAACCAGTCTGCCATCCAGTCCTCCCATTAAGTTGGCCTGCTCTCCCTGCCTTCCCTCCCACCGGAAGCTGCCTCCATCAGCTCTTCTTACTGTAACATTTCTATGTTTCCCACATTCTGTGTTATAAATTATAAACTGTAAACTGTTTTCTTGTCTGTAACAACATCTATTGCACGTCTGTCCGTCCTGGGTGAGGGATTCCTCCTCTGTTGCTCACCCTGAGGTTTCTCTGATTTTTCCCTGTTAAAAGGGTTTACCATGGAGTTTTTCCTCAGTGGATGTGAGGGTCTAAGGGCAGAGGATGTTGTTATGATGCCATGTAAAGCCCTTTGAGACAAACTGTTTTTGCCTTGCCTTGCCTTTTATGGTAAGAGAAATAATTTATTGTAGAATATATGGCCATTCTAGGCTTCCACATAGAGCCTAACACTGGTCTATATATTTTAAACCGTGAGTATGTTTGTTAATGGTACATGTTGGTGTGACTGACAGTAGACGTCTCCTGCTTCTACATCTGGTTATAAATATACTGGTGCTAAAGGTCTGAACAGGCCTCTTACCGTTCTCTGTCTGTGCTTCTCTGCTGTGGTTTGTCTCAGTGCAGACGTTCAAACTCTCACCAGTGTCAGCAGCGTCTAAAACAACAGACCACAGAGAGAGGGAGCAGAAATCATTCAGACGTTAGAGTCGACCGCTTCAACTGCCACTGACTCCTCTTCTTATTTTAACCTCCTCAGTGGTCGACCAAGATGATGAACACCTGAATCTTAAAATAAGTTTCATCAGAATACAGACGTGTGAAAACTCTTGGCGGGTGTTTCACATGAAAATCTAGTTCACCTTTGTCCTTTTTCTTCTTTATGACAACGGCTGCATACGTCAAACTATTTGGATCATCTGCATCGTTCACTCCAGAAACTTAAATACAGGTAAAAGCCAGTGAATTAGAATATTTTGAAAAACTTGATTTATTTCAGTAATTGCATTCAAAAGGTGTAACTTGTACATTATATTTATTCATTGCACACAGACTGATGCATTCAAATGTTTATTTCATTTAATTTTGATGATTTGAAGTGGCAACAAATGAAAATCCAAAATTCCGTGTGTCACAAAATTAGAATATTACTTAAGGCTAATACAAAAAAGGGATTTTTAGAAATGTTGGCCAACTGAAAAGTATGAAAATGAAAAATATGAGCATGTACAATACTCAATACTTGGTTGGAGCTCCTTTTGCCTCAATTACTGCGTTAATGCGGCGTGGCATGGAGTCGATGAGTTTCTGGCACTGCTCAGGTGTTATGAGAGCCCAGGTTGCTCTGATAGTGGCCTTCAACTCTTCTGCGTTTTTGGGTCTGGCATTCTGCATCTTCCTTTTCACAATACCCCACAGATTTTCTATTGGGCTAAGGTCAGGGGAGTTGGCTGGCCAATTTAGAACAGAAATACCATGGTCCGTAAACCAGGCACGGGTAGATTTTGCGCTGTGTGCAGGCGCCAAGTCCTGTTGGAACTTGAAATCTCCATCTCCATAGAGCAGGTCAGCAGCAGGAAGCATGAAGTGCTCTAAAACTTGCTGGTATACGGCTGCGTTGACCCTGGATCTCAGGAAAGTGTAAAGTGTAAAGTAAAGTGTAAAGTTTCCACCATCAGTGATGGTTTGGGGTGCCATGTCATCTGCTGATGTCGGTCCACTCTGTTTCCTGAGATCCAGGGTCAACGCAGCCGTATACCAGCAAGTTTTAGAGCACTTCATGCTTCCTGCTGCTGACCTGCTCTATGGAGATGGAGATTTCAAGTTCCAACAGGACTTGGCGCCTGCACACAGCGCAAAATCTACCCGTGCCTGGTTTACGGACCATGGTATTTCTGTTCCAAATTGGCCAGCCAACTCCCCTGACCTTAGCCCCATAGAAAATCTGTGGGGTATTGTGAAAAGGAAGATGCAGAATGCCAGACCCAAAAACGCAGAAGAGTTGAAGGCCACTATCAGAGCAACCTGGGCTCTCATAACACCTGAGCAGTGCCAGAAACTCATCGACTCCATGCCACGCCGCATTAACGCAGTAATTGAGGCAAAAGGAGCTCCAACCAAGTATTGAGTATTGTACATGCTCATATTTTTCATTTTCATACTTTTCAGTTGGCCAACATTTCTAAAAATCCCTTTTTTGTATTAGCCTTAAGTAATATTCTAATTTTGTGACACACGGAATTTTGGATTTTCATTTGTTGCCACTTCAAATCATCAAAATTAAATGAAATAAACATTTGAATGCATCAGTCTGTGTGCAATGAATAAATATAATGTACAAGTTACACCTTTTGAATGCAATTACTGAAATAAATCAAGTTTTTCAAAATATTCTAATTCACTGGCTGTACATAGAGAATGCATGAAATTATTAACAGACTGAAGGCTGGCAGGTCGACTGGTCTGATTATATATACACACTGTACTTTATCATCTGAGACACATTAGATAGATAACTCACCTGAGTTTGACGTTCTTGACGTTATTGAGCAAACTGATGGATAGAAAAGTAAAATGATTGACATCAATAGAAAAAGATCTTAAATCATTGTCATACAGTATATTACAGGGAGAGGTATTTGCTTCTCTGTACCTCTGTGTTTGCTGACATGGAGAAACCCCAGCAGCAGCAGCAGCAGCAGCACCAGGGCTATAGCCGAGACGATGATGATGATCCACTGCAGGTTGTGGAGGTTTGTGGAGTCAGGGTCATTGGAGACGAGTTCTTTCTGAGCTGGTGGAAACATGATGGAAACTGAATGTGCTGCAACTTCACATATAACACCTGCTGTAGGACTTTCTAGTTTCTTAACAATATAGAGTTTTAACCACTGTAAAGATCTGTAAGTATTAAGTTATCATCACACAGTCTGTGAAGTTATGTTTCCTGTTCAGAAACATAAAATGTCTTCAATGAAGAAAATATATTTAAGCATTTTTGGTAACACTTTATTTTAAGGGGTCCTTGTTCCTGTGTATCTACCTAATTAATTACAGTGTAATTACCTATGTAACCGTATGTAATAACATGTACTTACATTGTAAATACATAGTGTATTTTAGTGTACTAACAGGTCCTTGTTACACTTGTAATAAGAAATGCTTGTGCAAAGAGAGAGGCCACTTTGGCATTTCTTATTACAAGTGTAACAAGGACCTGTTATTACACTAAAATACACTATGTATTTACAATGTAAGTACATGTTATTACATACGGTTACAAAGGTAATTACACTGTAATTAATTAGGTAGATACACAGGAACAAGGACCCCTTAAAATAAAGTGTTACCGGATTTTTTCATATTTACATATTTTCAAAAATATCCTTGATCGAACATTGTATTCGATTTAAACAGGATCTATATTTACCTCATATGGCAGTTTGTTGAAAGCATGTATGTTTACAATGAACATGGTTCATGTACACAATTTATGAAACACAAAATTATGGCTAAAATAATATCTGTACATTTTAAAAACATACATAACACTATAACTGGCAAAATCATTTTGGTCCAGATCCTGTAAAGAAATGTCGAATAGATGTAAAATACTGTATGACATAAATGCTTCTATATTGAGATATACTTATATATGGATTAGAGATGTTGCAGTGTAACATATTAGGGGATTTACTATTATACTATGTGAATGTGCCTAAAGTTAGCTGAGATAGGCTCCAGCTCACCCCTGACCCTAAGCAGTATAGAAAATGAATGAACAATTATGGTATCTATACGTCCTGTTAATAGTACAGAAATATTTTAGAAATAATAAAAATCTCAAATTCTGTACATTTCCATTCTTTAAAAAAATATCTATAACATGAATATTTTTGATGACATAAAAAAATGTTTTATGTTGAATTTCAGTTTTGTTTCAAAGATTATATACTTTTTTTTACTCATATGTTGATATATCATGACCTTTATAGCTCCTGTATTTTAATATATTTAAAATACATAGCAGGAATTGTGTACGTTGACATACGCATACAAAATATATACAGTATGATGGATATGGTATTATTTGATTATTTGTTGTATTTTAAATTTCATCATTTCTTTTGACTAAACATATATACATTATGTCAATTTATAACATTATTGCCAGTTTTTAACATATATTTGTGTAGATTTCTCTAAACACATATTTTGCATACAGTTTTACATAGTATAACAACAATAACGGTTTACATTTATGTAGTGCTTTTTAAATGATACCCGATACCCCAAGCACTTACACAAACTGTTATTACTCATGCAACATTCACACCGGGGGTGGTAAGCTACAACTGTAGCCACAGCTGCTATGTTTGTTTGAGAAATATCTATAAACCCAAATAGATTGTGGAAAAGATTTGACAATTCTAATGTACAATCATCGACAGTCCCTGACTGTACAAATAATAAACATTTTTTGTTTATTTACTAAAGGTTCAGTCTCACCTGTGACAGTCAGTCTGCTCTCTGGTGACTCTCCAGCTCCCTTGATGCTGCACTTGTACAGTCCTTCATCAGACCTGGAGATTTTCATCTTCACCTCCATGGCAGCACTGTTGTTCATTGATGTTCCATCTTTGTAGAAAACAGCTTTCAGGTTGGTGGAAGTCGTCTTGTTTCTGCAGCGCAGAGTCACAGTATCTCCCTCCATCACAGGAAGAGCAGGACTCTCCAGGATCACTGAGCCACCTGAGGAACATGTTGAAAAAGAGGAAAGTTTGATGAACAGACTTTGTTTTACTCTTAATAGAAAACTAAAGAGAATTCATACAGGTGAGTTAGATCACAAGTTCAAGATATATGGCTTATAAGTACCAGTGAGAATTATGTTGATGCTGTTGCTTTTTCTTCCTTCAGTCTCACACCAGTATTCTCCACTGTCTGATGCATAAAATCCAGCAGCTTTGCAGGACAACCCTGAAGATGTGCTCTCCATGACACATATTGTAGTCAATTCCCCATTAGCCCTGATCCCTCTCACTTGAGCAGAACCATCAGTTCCCTCACAATGAAAAGAGACACGCTCAAGTTCAAAGAACTGCAGACGGTCTGGAGTGATACGAAGAGAAGCTGCACCTGAAACTGAGAAAATAACAGAAGAGTTCCAAATTAATTATCAATATTCAGTTTTCTTATCCAGGGAAGGATGGACTGAGTTTAAACATACATCAATCAATCAATCAATCAATCAATCAATCAATCAATCAATCAATCAATCAATCAATCAATCAATCAATCAATCAATCAATCAATCAATCAATCAATCAATACTTGGAAATGAACATTTTAAAGGTTTTCCCTATTCCTCACCACTTTGCTGAGCATAAAGACTCTGAACTCGTGTCTCCAGCAGAAGAAATTCAAGCATCACTGGAGAAACAAAGGAGCAATGTTGTAAATCAGCAACAGATGCTTTGATGAGCAGCAACATATAAAAGTGAGGACAGAAAGAGAAGAAATGTGACACTGAGTACTCACACAGTCTGAAGCAGAGAGCTGTGACCTCCATGTCGTCTTGCTGCAGACTGAGCGTTGAGCTGAAATACAACTGAAGTAGAACGTACGTGACAACTTCCTCTTCCTGTGGAGGTTATTTCTGATGCTGCTGCAGAAGGGGGGCAGGCTGTCAGAGGCCTCAGTCGTCTCTCAGTCTGAGATACAATAATATTGTTCTCATGACAAAATGTGGTTGTGGATATGCTTTATCCAAGTCTGATAATGATAATGATTACAAAAGGTTATGATGATGTCATACCCTGCATCAACTAGTGAACACAACTGAAAGAAGTATCAATCCAATTGTCTTTGCCATGCACAACCACTGCATCAACGTAGGGAAGACAAAAGAGGTGATTGTTGACTTGAGGAGGAGCTACAATCCTCCTCTTGTCCAGATTGGTGGAGCAGCTGTTAGAGGTGGTTCCCAGTTTCAAATACCTGGGAGTGAGCATTTCCAGTCTCCTGGGCCTACAACATGACCAACATCATAGAGGCCACCAACACCTTTTCTCCTCCTGGCAGAATAGAAGCTGAAGAGGCAGAAAATTCTAGACAAATTAGGTTAACCCTCTTTAAATGCTGCTGACAAATGTTGATTTTTGTCCCCCTTAGGTTAGAGAAGCAACACTTAAAGCAGTACTAAAGAACTTTCAGTTTTGGTTGAGTTTGGCGGCGCCAGTGGCCCAAAGCGGTAGTGTTTTTGCCTGAAGGAAGACTCCATTTCCCATGAGCACTAGCGCGTGGAAATTAACAGAAGACGTCCAAACTAAGTTTCTGTTAGCAGCGGATCATTTCTCGGATAATTTCACAGTAAACACACTGAGAAATCCGACGGAAAGGTGCCGCATTGCCTGCTCCCTCTTCGTCGTGACTCGCAAAAGTGAAAGTGAAACTTAAGTGAGAACCGGTTTCCTACCATGCTCCTCAAAGCTGCTTAGTGCCAGTGAAGGCGATACAGACCCCCTCAGGCCATGACAGAGGTGTCATTCAACCTGTTGTAAGTCGATGTACCATCACAAAAGTTATGAAAATATTATATGAAGGTTGAAAAGTTCCTTAGTGTTGGTTTCAATGGATAAATACTACAAATGAAAGACAAGTGAAACTCATGCACTCACAAAGTCATACTATCATGTCAACTTTCCTTCATATTCTTGAAAGGCTTGGTGGTTGTTAAAGGAATAAAATGCCCCCTACAGTAAGAGCAGGTAAAAACAGCCACGTCATTTTATATATACTACACTTTGAAGCTGTATTGTTTTACCAACTGATCAGTTGCCTGGCAACAGGGTCAAAGTCCCTCATAAAGATATTCAGATTTAAATTAAACTGTAGGCATCATGTATTTGTGTTTAAAGCTGAACTGATTTACTGATCTGTGGTCAGATTCACATCTGATCAACAAAAACATTTACAGCATTTGTATTATAAATTGTAAACAACAAAACAGCTTGGCTGAACTTGAAGTTTAGGAAGTTTAACATGATTTGAGATCAACACTGAGTCTGCTCTAAATAAACTGGCCTGGTCAGAGGTCTTTACTTTATGATCATGAGTCAGTAAATGATTTACAGACTTCAGACTGTCGTCAGTTGAAATGAGCAACACAACTAGCAGCAGGTACGTGGTTTTCTCAATCATTTTGCTTCTGTTTTAATCTTGAAAAACCTAAAAGTGAATCTACTATAACAGTAGTAGTTGTATTATATATATATTCATGCATTGAACATTGGTTTTTATTTTATCCAATTCATAATGAATCAGCTTCTTATTAGAGTTTGTTAACTGAACTTAAAGTCTGGAGGTTTGACACAAATCTGTCAGATATTAAGAGACATTGTTGTCTCACATGGACATGAACAGAGTGTAAAATGTAAATTATTGTTAACAACAATTTATGCAGCACAAATTACCAGCCGCAGAGCTCTCCACAGGTCGTTAGCTATGTGCTCGAATGTTTGAAACTACAAAACTGCTTCACACACAATGCACAGTAGCAAGGCTGATCTTTTCCTGGATATGTGAATGTCTCTTAGAATATGCTGTTAAAAACTGAAGGAATGGACATGGTGATGTTGATTTTCTAAAAACATTTAAAAAAAATTAAAAAAAAAAAAAAAAAACAGCACAGAGAATTAGTAACTGGGGCCTTATAACAAGAATCTTTTATTTTGAAGTTATTTATCATTAACATAAATTTCAGTGCATTTGCGGTACAGTTTTGATTTTCATGTTCTAATGATTTCCGTATGTTTTCAGATCTGCATAATGTTTCATGGGATGGCTGGACTCTCCATTCAGTCTCCACTCACAACCATCAGTGTCCTGGTCGCCCATCTTCTCCTGATGACCTTTGTTGGAGGTAACCTCATGATACAATGATTTTTGAACAAATTAAATGAGACGTGTGAAAGGCTCTGTGTTGGACCCACAGATAAATTGATTCTTCTCTGCAACAGCAAATTTCTGTAACTGCTGAAACGCTTCTCTTTTGAAGAAATCTGACAATCAAACACCTGCCACCATCAACTGGTGCAAAGAAACAATCAGAGATTGACTATAGTGCATCCATCAGACTTGAACAAACAAGAAACCTGCTGCTACATTTAGAGTGACTCAGTAAATGTAGATATTTTTCTGGTCTGTTCAGTATCTTCATTGGAGGGGGGAGAACTTCTTGTTCCATCCTGTCATTCCATTGTAGTTTTTTCATGAAATCAACTTGGCCTTATCTCAAATTCCGTTTCATATTCCCTCTTTCATACGTAAATGTTTTGCATCCTGTCTGATGTATAGGGGAGAGTGGGGTAATTTGTGCCATGGGGCAAGTAGTTCCACCCCTGTTATCTAGAAAACCATAGAAGAAGTTGGTCATGTGACCACATATTTTTGAAGGGGCATCCATTTCACTCATCCTATCAAGAAGGGAGACACATGGCTTGAGAGGAAAACACATTTATGTTCAAAAAACAAGTTTTTGCCCTCCAAAGTAAAATTTCTATGATCAAGGTTTTTTGATTGCCGTGTTTGAACAATTATAGATAACTTTGAAAACAGTTCACACATGTTTTAGTGCTTTATTAAGCTACACCATGAGTCTATACAGTTAGCATGATGCCAGCTCAAAACAGCTGGGGAATCCTTTTTTTTCAAAATGCTGGGCTTGGGGTAATTTGTGCCAAAGGGCCTGGGTTAAGTTGTGCCAGTGGCAGTGCTGTCTGTGTATAGGAGAAACATGGCAGTGGGCACGGATTTGCTCGAAACTTAAAGGGATAGTTCACCCTAGAATGATATTTCGCTCATTATCTACTCACCCTCATGTGGACTAAGGGCTGGAAGAAGTTTCAGATTCCTCCGTGGCTTCTCTGAGTTACAGGGGGTCTCGGCATAGCAGTGCATGTCCATATAACGGTTGCAAAGGGACACCGGAGCTCTTCGTAAAAAAACACACACAAAAAAACATCCAAATACCTCCATGATGCTCGTATGTAATGTCCGTCTTGTGCTGAAGCCCCAAATTGCGTAATTGTCCCGAAAAAAATTAAATAAGTCTATATTTTAAGCTTGTTTGTAGCGGAAGCTTCTCGAAGCTCCTCTTCCTGGTCCGTCCAAATCTCGCGTGATTTGCAGTAACCGCACTGACGCATGCTGACGCCGGCGCAAATCACGCGAGATTTGGACGGACCAGGAAGAGGAGCTTCGAGAAGCTTCCGCTACAAACAAGCTTAAAATATAGACTTATTTAATTTTTTTCGGGACAATTACGCAATTTGGGGCTTCAGCACAAGACGGACATTACATACGAGCATCATGGAGGTATTTGGATGTTTTTTTGTGTGTGTTTTTTTACGAAGAGCTCCGGTGTCCCTTTGCAACCGTTATATGGACATGCACTGCTATGGCGAGACCCCCTGTAACTCAGAGAAGCCACGGAGGAATCTGAAACTTCTTCCAGCCCTTAGTCAACATGAGGGTGAGTAGATAATGAGCGAAATATCATTCTAGGGTGAACTATCCCTTTAACATGTGTGATGAGGGACCGCCCCTGAACACACCTGCCCAGTCTGGTTGTGCTCGTAGCCTGGTGGATGAACAAAACATTGCGTTTCTTTGCGCCACAACCCCCAGCGTGGCTCAGGCCTCCGCGACTGCATGGGGACAAGCGAGGGCCCGATCATCGCCGCTTCTGGCTTTAATTTTGTATTGAATGTCTTGCTTTTATATAGCATTATCATTTGTGAGATTAAAATGATCTGTTTTACTTCAATTATCAATGGCACAATTTACCCCAGTGTATTCTCTCTAATGGCACAACTTATCCCGCACCGGGGGCAAGTTGTGCCAGAATTTTTTTTTTTTTCTAAAGCTATATTTCTGAAACAGTTGATTTAAGATTCAAAGTGATTGTTCCCAGGGATGCACAACATCCTAAACTATATGTACATATATTAGTTGAGGGCATTATTATAATCCCCTTGCTTTAAAGGCAATTTAAGTAAAAATTGGCACTACTTACCCCGCTCTCCCCTAAAGGGCATGACTCAGATGTACTATGCTGTTGTATGATATTTTGTTAGACCACCATTGGTCATGACCACTGAGTGAACGTAGCCTCAGTTACAACTTCCTCAGTCACGTAGAGCTCATTAGAAGCTGTCTAAACTGTGTTATATAACTGATAATGCAACAATGTGTTCAGAAAAAACTAATGAGATAATATCTGTTCTGTTCAGGTCAGCCTCAGTTAATTGGTTCATCTCAGCCAGTAGTGTCCACAATTGGCGATGACATAATTTTGCCGTGTCGCCTTGAACCTGCCAAGGATGTTACCACCTACACAGTGGAGTGGTCGAGGTCTGACCTGGAACCAAGATATGTTCATGTGTGGCGTATTGGTCAGGAGCTTGCAGATATGAAACATCCATCGTACTCAGGACGAACATCGCTGTTCACTGATGAACTGAAGCACGGAAACATTTCACTGAAACTGTCCAGAGTGAAACCTGGTGATGAAGGGAGATACAGATGTTTCATACCAAACGAGGAAACTGAATCCGTCATTGAGCTTCATGTTGGTAAGTAGTGAAATACTGTGTGAGCAGTTTGGTGTCAGTGAAGACTGAGTATCATCTCAACTGTTAGTGAGTGATATTGGATTGTACATTTAACAAAAGTTCAAGTTGCCATATTATACTGTTTTTCGACCACTTCACGTCTAAGCATTCCGACCACATTGTATCTGTAGTGTATTGCCCCCAAATCAATCTGTGGTTCTAAATGTTAGCAATCTAAAAGTAGCTCTCAAGAGCTCTCCTAAGAACAAGCCACTTCTCTCTGTCTGTCCGTCCGTATCTATCTATCTATCTATCTATCTATCTATCTATCTATCTATCGTTCTATCTATCGTTATATCGTTCTATCTATCTATCGTTCTATCGTTCTATCGTTCTATCTATCGTTCTATCTATCTATCTATCTATCTATCTATCTATCTATCTATCTATCTATCTATCTATCTATCTATCTATCTATCTATCTATCTATCTATCGTTCTATCTATCGTTCTATCTATCTATCTATCTATCTATCTATCGTTCTATCGTTCTATCTATCGTTCTATCTATCTATCTATCGTTCTATCTATCTATCTATCTATCTATCTATCTATCTATCTATCGTTCTATCTATCGTTCTATCTATCTATCTATCTATCTATCTATCTATCTATCTATCTATCTATCTATCTATCTATCTATCTATCTATCTATCTATCTATCTATCGTTCTATCTATCTATCGTTCTATCTATCTATCGTTCTATCTATCTATCGTTCTATCTATCTATCGTTCTATCATTCTATTGTCATGGGAATGAAAGACAGGAGAGGTAGCACACAAGTGAGCAAGTTTATTCTCCATTCTCCACAGAGAAGGGGAGAAGGGAACAGAACACAGAACTACATGGCAGGTAGCAGTTCAGAGTAGTGCCCCAAGAACAGAGAGTACAGTCCCTTCTTATACCCCACTTTATGACACTGGTTACTTCATTACTACAAGCACTTCTAGCCTTCCCAGACAATAAACCAATTCAACAGATGTGTTACTCAATAAATGTCTACCCCAGTTGTTGGTTTCCCTATAGGAATTTACAGCCTAGATCAGTTAGTAAACAAGGTTGTACATGGGTCATCCTAGTGTCCTTCCTCTGCCCCCAGGTTTATTGTAGTCAACACACAAATGTCTCCATGAATGGAGTTACTGTAATAGGATTGCTACATGGTCTTACTACAACTACTTCAAAGACTATGTTACCACTGCAGGGAGGTACCAGAGCCAGAAGACAACCCCACACAAGTCTAACCAAAAGGGGGGAAAACACTCACTCGCTCACACACACACTTACAGCGAGGCAGCGATGACCAGCACGTAAGCCAAGCACGGTCACGGATGAAGTACACATGTTGCACACACAGTTCCAGAGAAAACACAACACACAAGGCACTGTGTCAACGAGGGACAACGATGGAACGCACAGCTTCGTGACAAGTGTTTAACGACATTTATTGAGTAACACACCTGTTGAATTGGTTTATTGTCTGGGAAGGCTAGAAGTGCTTGTAGTAATGAAGTAACCAGTGTCATAAAGTGGGGTATAAGAAGGGACTGTACTCTCTGTTCTTGGGGCACTACTCTGAACTGCTACCTGCCATGTAGTTCTGTGTTCTGTTCCCTTCTCCCCTTCTCTGTGGAGAATGGAGAATAAACTTGGGTGCATGCTTCCTCTCCTGTCTTGTTCTTTGACTCGCCACCGGCAGAACCAAAATTCCCATGACAAGATGGTGGCAGCGGTGGGATCTCGTGAGTGATTCGTCCATCTGCTGAGGGCAGACAGAGGCTGATCACCCCGAACAGGAAAAGAGTTCGGTCTCAAACCTCAACTCGTTCAGAGAACGAGTGAGAGAGCTGACTGACTCAAGGCAGAGGGACCATCACCGACGAGACAAAAAGAGTCAAAGAACAACACTTCTTATGGTAATGGGGTTAAAAAAAAAAGAAGGCGGCTGTGTTTATCTTTCCTGTGCTGTTCACCTGGAGAAGAGAGTAATCTCAAAAGGGCCCAGCCATATTCTGCCTGCAGAACTGCTGAGGGTATTCGGTTAAGTACCCATTTGGTGGGTCTGGGACTTCTACTGCTGGGGAATACCAAATAACAGCAATTTTCCACTACACTATCTATCTATCTGTCTGTGTAAATCACGTCTACTCCACACCCGTCAACTCTGTCAAATTAGAAAACAAGTGAAACTGAGACGCAGCGCAAACTCTGCAATGTGCAGACTGTGATGAGAAGTGGTACTGGGGAATATTGACATGGTTTTAGGCCGACAGGGGAGGCTTCACCCTCATCTAGACGTGCTATCATTCCATTTAGATATTCTCACTGCATTTTGCTATGATGCCCCTGCCTCCTGGAACGATCTTCAACTCACACTTAAAATTAATGCTCCTCCATCCTATCAACATTATAAAAATATCATCTCAAACCTCTTTACCACAGTCTGTAACTGTTTTTAAATTTTTATAATGAATCAGATGTATTTAACTTTTGTAACTGTGTTTTATCCTATGGTGTGCATTGTGTTTTGCTTTGAATATTGCTGTGATCTCGACGACATTGCAAATGAGGGTAAAACCTCAATGTCCTTTCAAGAATAAAAAAAGGTTTGAATTGAATTCCATGGCCAGGATTTATGTAATTGAATGGTAGCACTGTCAATTGAAGTGGTCTTACTGTCGCTGTTCTGGAAAAATCTCAGTGGTTGGAGCTCACCTTCAGACTGGCCTAGGGGCAAGACCAAATAAGTAGCAGGAGGTGGATCGAGTCAGCTGCTGTTGACGTCAAGAGCAGCTTTATTTCCAACTGGCACGGAATCAATTAAAGGTTGAAGAGAATGCTTATGGGAGAATGCTTATTACTTTTTTAAAAGTGATACATCCAAGGGGCGTTAAACAACACTGCGGAGTTTGTCGGCCTTAAAATAATGTTTCCAGACTCATTGCAGTGGTAGAAAAATGGTTAATAGGATGAATGGTGCTGCCGCTGCAGCCTGAGCCGGGTCGCGTCGGCTGAAACTGCACTGGGTCGGATCATGGTAGTTTTGGTTTTCAGCCACGGTATGGGAGGAGCCTCCACGCTCCCTGTATCAAGCTAGTCATTTATCTAACATCACAAATAGTCCCAATCTGTTCAATGAAGATAAAAATTAAACATATGATAAATATCCTGCATAGTTCTTCTCTATGCTATGGTGTGTTATACTGTTCTTCTACGAATTCTCCATATTCAACCTTTAAGGAAGCGGACAAAACCAGCATAAAGTGGATTTTGAATAATATGGGCCCTTTAAAAAAAAGTGTTAAAGCCCATCTGGTCTTTGAGAGGCTTAAGGACATGTCAATCAGCTCATTGACCTCCACTTGATCACTGACTTGTCACCCGTTCAGCCTTTACTTGTCAGCCTTGTCAGCCTGTGTTCCCCAAAGGAATATGATCCGTTAGCACACACACTGTTCTGGTCAGTGGTTCTCCTCTCTGTTATCAAGAGACTCTTAAATAATCATAAGTCTTTGTGATGAAGTTGCTTGGAATAAAATCAACTAACGGATGAGTAAATGTTCATGCAAATGAACTTGGCAACAGGAAAATATGTGAATTGTCCCCTTGACTTCAAGCTGTGTGTGTTAGTAGGGTTAGGATAGGAACCAACTGTTGCTTTAGTTTTAAGTTGTTAATGGCCAAAGAGGAACAGTGGTTTGATGTAAAAGACTGATTCACTAGTGAAAAACTACAAATCAGTGTCAAAACAGAAAAATTATATGTAGCGCTTTCTAAGTATCCGGGCTTTAAGATACAGCACTAAGGGTTCTTTATCTTTGTTATGTCTGATGCTAACTATAAGGTTGCTTTATTTATCATGACCTGTAACCCAGCTTACCTGACAAACTCCTCAGATAACATGAACTGAAAATGACGCAGGAGTTTAGTAATTTTACTCTTTACACCTCTGATTTTAAACCACTTTGTAAAGCTTTGTTACACACTATTTATTACCTTTTAATCACTATTAACTTGACACAAGATGAATCATGAATTAAAATAAATGAATTATTTATTCACACAATCAAAATATTTATGTAAAGGTCGAATGAGGTTACTTTAGCAACACAAATGATACTCTCTTTCTTTTAGAGTACTAGGAATAACCCAATTTAGAGTATTTCAAGAAAATCAAATAGTTGACCTTTAATCTCAGAAATTTAAATAAAAACGAAAAACCAGGCAAGTGCCCTTTAAAATTCACCAAGGCAATATTATCACTGTTAATTGCACAGAATCTCTCAACCCTTCTTGTAAACTGGTAAACCTCGTTCAAAAGGAAAATATCAATCAGTTACTCAAACCTGAATCTCTGAAACACGTAGGCCTAATATTACGTTTCAAAATTAGTGTGGGCCCACAGAAAAATAATAATACACGCCGTAGGATCGGACCAACTCGGGTGAGCTGTGGTGGTTGAGGGAGACCTGCCGTGTCTTTCCTCCAACGTCGGCGGACGTCGTCGCGGCAACGAGAAGGTCAACGAGCGGCTTCAGTGAGTCTCGACGAGGCTGGGACTTTTCCTGTATCAGCGGCTGCAGGTACAGAGACTGATACCCCTTTCCCACTGGCCAAAAAACCTGTTTAAACCCGCTAACAATCGGCTTTTGGTGGCAGTGGGAAAGGCGCACCGAGCCTTGTCGACCCGCGTCGGTGCGGGTCAAACGACTCAGCAAGCGACGCGGGTTAAAATCGCCTTTAATCGCCTCGGCTCCGAACGGCTTGCAGTGGGAACGCCAGACCCGCGTCAACCCGCTAATTTACGTGATGACACTGAACGTTACGTGAAGCTATGTCATCGCGCCGGTCGCGTCCATAGAGGTCGCGTCTCATATCACGTACCAAAACAAAGCTCTGCTCCGCTCTGCTCTCATCCGAGACTGGGATCAAAAGATCAGAGACCACTGACCAAAAACGATAGAAAAAAAGAAAAGAAAAGAAGCTGACGTGTTGTGCCGCGGACGTCCGTCATCCGGCCGCAGCAGACTCTCTGTCCTCCGCGGTCCTGGTGCTCCAGGTCAGCCAGCCAGAGAGTCTGCCTCGGCGGACGGACACTCCGCGGCGGGCGGCTGTGGCATGACTGTGTGTGTCTCTTGCACCGCGGATGAGAGCGGGGCGACTGGTTTATGCTCTGTCTGATCCCTCAGCGGGGGGGTCAGACTCGGCTCATTTTGGTCAATGGGAAAGGGGCCAAATGCCGATTGTTAGCGGGTCGACCCGCGTTTAAAAAACCCGCGTCGACCCGCTAATTTTAGTGGGAAAACGGCTTGAGAGACTGGTTCAGCGTGGGTGAGTGAACACGGTATCGGACACAGTGTCTCCAGCATTCAACAACACCTCACAACTCATCCACAAACAGGCCTGCAACGGGGGGTTTGTTATTTTCTTTGCCGGCTGTTGTATTATTATTTTTCTGTGGGCCCACACTAATTTTGAAACGTAATATTAGGCCTACGTGTTTCAGAGATTCAGGTTTGAGTAACTGATTGATATTTTCCTTTTGAACGAGGTTTACCAGTTTACAAGAAGGGTTGAGAGATTCTGTGCAATTAACAGTGATAATATTGCCTTGGTGAATTTTAAAGGGCACTTGCCTGGTTTTTCGTTTTTATTTAAATTTCTGAGATTAAAGGTCAACTATTTGATTTTCTTGAAATACTCTAAATTGGGTTATTCCTAGTACTCTAAAAGAAAGAGAGTAACATTTGTGTTGCTAAAGTAACCTCATTCGACCTTTACATAAATATTTTGATTGTGTGAATAAATAATTCATTTATTTTAATTCATGATTCATCTTGTGTCAAGTTAATAGTGATTAAAAGGTAATAAATAGTGTGTAACAAAGCTTTACAAAGTGGTTTAAAATCAGAGGTGTAAAGAGTAAAATTACTAAACTCCTGCGTCATTTTCAGTTCATGAGTGTCACAGTCTGTCCATGAAGCACTAGCACAACATTAGCATGTGTGCTATCTGTAGCAGTCTGTAGAATTGCTCGTTAACTCCGTAGCTCCGTAACTCAGTCTTTCAACACTGTGTACATCACTTAACCCTGTACTTAACGTAAGAGTAAGATTACACTCATTAAACACACTCTACATTAGCGAACTTAGCTGCAGACTAATCGCCATGGCGAGGAAGAAAACCACACAGCGGCCATGCTTCGGAGCACACCTCAATTCTCCCTCCTTCCTTTTCCTTTTTTTCTCCCAAACTCTCTGGTCCCGCCCCTTGGCCAATCCCCACAGAGAAAACCTGACGTCTCTACTCACTGACCAATAGTAGCAGGGCAAAAACCAAAACACCAAAACAAACAAGTTAGTCTGATTTACCTCATGTTGAGGGAACTACTTTTCACACAATCTATAACCTGGTTTCGGTTTTAAAGGAACATTGCAACTATTTTAATGCTGGGATTTATTCCCTGGCTACATATAATAAATATTATATTCGTCATAGTATTGAATTATTAGCTTCACTGGTCATTTAATGCCTGTATTTCTGACTCTTGTTTTGAAATGTTCCTGTTGTCCATCTCCAGGTGCTGCCTCGTCACCTGTCATCAGTTTAGCAGGGACTGACAAAGACAAGGGGGGAGTGGTGTTACAGTGTGAGTCTAAAGGCTGGTATCCAGAGCCTGAGCTGCTGTGGCTGGACGCTGAGGGAAAGCTGCTCTCTGCTGGACCTACAGAGACAGTCAGAGGTCCTGATGTCCTCTATACTGTCAGCAGCAGAGTGACTGTGGAGAAGAGACACAGCAACAGCTTCACCTGTAGAGTCCAACAGAAGACCATCAACCAGACCAGAGACACTCACATTCATGTTCCAGGTCAAAACTCTACATTTAAACACTGTGTTAGTTTCAAACAGCTGAGGTCTAGTTCTACACAAACACCATCTGGTCTGATTGTGTGTTGTCTCATTTCAGATGATTTCTTTAAGGTCCAGTCCAGTTCTTCTCCTCTCATCACTGGCTTGGTTGTTACTCTGGCTGTTTCCATCATGATCATTATCTCACTTGTCTTTTATGTCTGGAAGAAGAGACAAATCATCAGTAAGTCACAAATGAACTACAGTGGTTTGTCAATGTCAAGTTTCCTCACAGGTTCAATGTGAATGGCTTCAATGTATACAGACTGAGTTAGTGGTGGGAACAGAGAAGTTCACTGTCACATGTGACACTGTGTCAGTGAAATTTAATTTGTGTGTCAGGTGTTTGATTTTTAATCACTGATATCAAAGCGAAGTGAATAGAGTTTTGATTTGATTTTGTTTTTTTGTTTCCTGTATTATTTTTACAGAGACCAAGAGAGGAAAACAGAACGAAGAAAAAGGTACACAGGTAAAAGAGGAAAAAACATTTAATTCAACAGACAAGACTATTTGCTGCTTCATACTTTCTATCAATGGAATCTATAATAATAAAAAATCTTCATCTAATCTTTTCTCTGTTCTCTTTCCTCTCGGATGAAACAGAAACCAGATGAACTCCAGCAGCTCCTGGAAGAGAAGAAGCAACAAGAAGATGAACATCAGAGACAGAAGAAGCAGCTGGAGACCAAGAACCAACAGGTTCATCTGTTCAACAACTAAACTGAGATGAGAATCCACACAGACCTAAATGTTGTGTCTTCATTCACTAAATCACATCAATCATCTCTCTTCTTCTCTGTCCTTCCTCCCAGTTGGAGCAGCTCCAGGAAGAGAAGAAGAAGCTGGAGGAGAAGATCAGAGAGGTTCATGTTTCTACCTAAATCAATGAGCTGTCTCTTCTTCTCTCTCTTTATCTACTTCTCTCAACACTGAGGCAGGAAATAACTGTGAAGCTCAAGAGTCTCTAGAGAAAAGAAGGAAATCTGTCCATTGTCCTGAGAGACACAATTTGATCAACACTCTCAACAGCTTTTGAAATGTTGAAATGAAGATGTCTGTCATCTCCTCTCTCCTCCCAGATGATAAAGAAACAAGCTGAGCTGCTGAAGCTCAGTGTAGACGAACAGAGGACGAAGGATGAGCTGATGATGCTGAAGGAAAAGCTGAAGATCAAGAAGTCAGAGGTTTATTTCTTCATATTGATCCTTCAGCATTGATTCACATGTCTAGGCCCGCACTCACACCACCTCGAACCCAAGCTGCTCAAGCACGGTTGCCTCCGACACATACGTTGATATAGAGGGATTATTTGTTTACCAACACGGCGGATGTGCGATTAAAACCAGCCTATTTTTTAGGCCTTTTCTCTAAAATTGCATATCCATAATAAAATGAGTATATCTCTGCAACCACAAGGTCTATTTGAATACTTTTGGTGTCATAGTAAAGGGAAAAAAATGAGGAATTGCTGAGATGTGTACATTTCAGTATATCTATTACTGGTGAAGAGTAAATGAAGATGACACACAGAAAAAAAATTAATAAAATGAATATTCGCCTAAAAAAAATCATATTTTTGATGAGTGCCCTTTAGAATAATGCTGATGAAGCTCAAACTCTCTATAAAATCATTGTACAACATGTGAACATTGTCTCTGCAGTGGTTGATTCTGATTAATTGAAGCAGGACAAAATGATTGAGATTTTACTACAAAATATCCAGGCGAACTTTCCAAAATGTCCATTTTTGGCACAGCTTGGAACCACCTGCTACTATAAACTATTGTTTAATCTTTATTTTCACACAATTTGGATAAACTAACTGAAAATAAATCTACTGGAACCGATTGTAAATAACTAACATAGTGGATTCAGTGTCTCTGCGTCCTGCTGCTCAGAGCAGCTTATTTGGGGGGGGTTGGCTTTCAGCCTCTATCTCTGCAGCGGAGTGGTCGATTCGAGAGATTGGCGGCTCATTCTAACCAATAGAGAGAGAGGAATGACGCTAGACCCACATCGATGTGATTGGCCGCACTGGCAGCCATGAGCCAGCCATGAACCAATCAGATCAGCAGATCCACGTGCAGGCCAACGTGGGGGCTCCAGGGTGAAACTGCCTTCAGCCGTCGACTTCCAGGCTGCGCAGCCTGGGAGGCTGCACTCTGGGCTGCACAAGCGCCACCCTCTACCGCAAGCGGCAGAGCGGAGTGATTCAACCGAGCGGCAACCTAAACAAACTGCTTAGCAACACTGCAAACTGCTTTAGCTAGATATTTAAGCTGTTTTATTCGACAAATACAAGCAAGAGCTAGATTTTCAGAGTATTTTTGTAACTTAACTGGTTAGTTGAGCTGCTCGATTTTTTAATTGCAAGTGCTAACGTGAGCTTAGCTAACTTTGTTTGTTTGTTGATACAAAAGGCATCAGCATGAAAGGCTGATAGCAGAGATTCCTTGCAGGCTGGCCATAATGCTATGATAATTTATCATATTCAGTCATCTGCCTTCAAGGCTGATTGTTGAAGCTGCCTTGCAGGCTGATTATTAGGTTAATGCAGATTTCACATTGCATATATTTTCATTATTGCCTTAGCTGCCTTCAAGGCTGATTGTAGAAGCTAGTGCCTTGCAGGCTGATTATTATGCTAATGCAGATTTCACATTTCATTATTGCCTTAGCTGCCTTCAAGGCTGATTGTAGAAACTAGTGCCTTGCAGGCTGATTATTAAGTTAATGCAGATTTCACATTGCATATATTTTCATTATTGCCTTAGCTGCCTTCAAGGCTGATTGTGCCTTGCAGGCTGATTATTAAGTTAATGCAGATTTCACATTGCATATATTTTCATTATTGCCTAGCTGCCTTCAAGGCTGATTGTAGAAGCTAGTGCCTTGCAGGCTGATTATTATGCTAATGCAGATTTCACATTTCATTATTGCCTTAGCTGCCTTCAAGGCTGATTGTAGAAACTAGTGCCTTGCAGGCTGATTATTATGCTAATGCAGATTTCACATTGCATATATTTTCATTATTGCCATTGCTGCCTTCAAGGCTGATTGTAGAAACTAGTGCCTCGCAGGCTGATTATTTGGCTATATTGTATCCTTGAAGCCTTGAAGGATGCTGACTGAATAATGACAATTATACAATATGAAATTATCCTTAGCCTAATAATCAGCCTGCAAGGCACCAGTTTCTACAATCAGCCTTGCAGGCAGCTAAGGCAATGAAAATGTGAAATCTGCATTAACCTAATAATCAGCCTTCAAGGCACTATTTTCTACAATCAGCCTTGAAGGCAGCAAAGGCAATAATCAAATGTGAAATCTGCATTAGCCTAATAATCAGCCTGCAAGGCACTAGTTTCTACAATCAGCCTTGAAGGCTGCTGACTGAATAATGAAAGTATGCAATATGAAAGCTTCATTAGCCTAATAATCAGCCTGCAAGGCACTGGTTTCTACAATCAGCCTTGAAGGCAGCAAAGGCAATAATGAAATGTGAAATTTGCAGCATAATAATCAGCCTGCAAGGCACTGGTTTCTACAATCAGCCTTGAAGGCAGCAAAGGCAATAATGAAATGTGAAATCTGCAGCATAATAATCAGCCTGCAAGGCACTGGTTTCTACAATCAGCCTTGAAGGCAGCTAAGGCAATAATGAAAATGTATGCAATGTGAAATCTGCATTAACCTAATAATCAGCCTGCAAGGCAGCTTCTACAATCAGCCTTGAAGGCAGATGACTGAATATGATAAATTATCATAGCATTATGGCCAGCCTGCAAGGAATCTCTGCTATCAGCCTTTCATGCTGATGCCTTTTGTATCAACAAACAAACAAAGTTAGCTAAGCTCACGTTAGCACTTGCAATTAAAAAATCGAGCAGCTCAACTAACCAGTTAAGTTACAAAAATACTGAAAATCTAGCTCTTGCTTGTATTTGTCGAATAAAACAGCTTAAATATCTAGCTAAAGCAGTTTGCAGTGTTGCTAAGCAGTTTGTTTAGGTTGCCGCTCGGTTGAATCACTCCGCTCTGCCGCTTGCGGTAGAGGGTGGCGCTTGTGCAGCCCAGAGTGCAGCCTCCCAGGCTGCGCAGCCTGGAAGTCGACGGCTGAAGGCAGTTTCACCCTGGAGCAACGTGGGGTTGTGTGCGCTCCGTCAGGCTCCGTGCAGGGTCCTAGAGCCGTCGGGTTTCGGCCCGGCTGGTTCAGATGTAAACACTAGGCAGAGTTCAACTGGAAATATTGTGGATTTACCCATAACACAACCTTTTCACGGCAAAACAGCAAAGGTAAGAGCAAATGTACGACCATGTTTTGGCCACGCAGTGTCTGTTTTTGCTCGACTTTGCTGGTTGTTGTCTTCTCCCTCTGCCGTGCTGCTGCTAGCTGCTGCTGCTAGCTGCTGTGTTAGCCGCGGTTGCTAAGCAACGCCCCACTGTTTGTA
Organism: Trachurus japonicus; assembly: GCF_045865225.1. Lineage (NCBI taxonomy): Eukaryota > Metazoa > Chordata > Actinopteri > Carangiformes > Carangidae > Trachurus > Trachurus japonicus. The sequence continues at coordinate 5,176,573 of NC_140924.1, forward strand.
GCAGGCTCGGAGGTCGCTGATGTGTTTTGCATAATGTACAGTAGTATACGAGCCAGAAATGTGGCGACTGGGTCCACACAGAGGTGCTTCATGAAGTTTGATGTCTAGTTGTTTGTTTGAGTAGTGTTTGGGCTGTGTTTGGGTCATATAAACATGGTTTTTACACGTTGTAGCCCAGCTTCTGCTGTTTAATTTGACATATAATATGACCATATTCTTTCATAATCAGTGCAGTGGGGGCTCTGTTATTGTTCTGCATGTCTTCAAGTCTCCCTCTGGATTTGAACAACCTGACTGCAGAAAGAACGCTGCCTTTCAAACACCAGCGGTGATGAGGCACTGACAACAATATAAACTGGTTTATGTGACTTAAGGTGACATTAAATTTCCTTCAACCATGCACGGAAAAGGGGAATGATAAAAAATATTTTTCTATTTTATTGAGAAACAATGCCCAGGTCAGCAATGCATGACAAAAAACATGTGGTTCATCTGTCACCTCAAGTTAAACCAACACAACGTGGACACACACAACTCCGGTGACGTGTAGAAAAGCTAAAAAAGTGTTTCCATTACACTTTTGTTTGTATCGATACGTCTCAAAAATCACCTCATGAGAGCATAAAAACCTTTAAGCGATATTTGAGAGTTTTTTTTTTTAAATGTAGGCTAGGTGTATCCATTACCAGTTTTTAATTTCGATATTTAGGTTTTGCGCATTTCAAGGGGTAATGGAAACACACCTAGTGATGATCTCATCAGCTTTTCTCAGCTGTAGACTGTGAATGAGATCAACACTGAGACACAGACTGATTCTCTGCTGCTTGTTGCTTCACTTTCTTCATCAACTTCATCAACACAACATCTGAACTGGTTCAGTCTCCTCTGAGGAGAAACCACATGTTACCAACCACAAGACACAGAACAGTTCAGCAACGACCTGATGCTGCATTTGTTTCTATATGAGTCGTTGGACAGAGAGTTCAGTCACATGTTCTTCTTCTGATCCAGAGTTCAACCAAGGAGGAACTGGAGAAGAAGGAGGAGGAAGCTGAGCAGGAAGTAGAAACACTGGATAACAAGCTGGAGACCAAGGAGACTGAGCTCCAGACCAAGAACAATGAGGTTCAGAAGATCTTTGTTTAGTTTTCTTTGACCTCTGTTGCTTGCTGTTTAACACTGAATTAAATAATTTAAATCTGTGTCAAAAACAAAATGTAAGAAAATCATGATGTTCGGTTTAAAGACAAGAACAGGTTGGTCAGAGAAAGACTGGTTTTAGATAAACAGAAACAAAAAGAACATCCTGTGTCATTAAATGTTCTCTGGAAATATTCAACATGAATAATCTAAAAGAAAATCTTAGTTTTAAAACATATTTCCTGGGAAGTATTTACAGCAGCTCTAACTTTATTTTTATTTTTCATTTGTGTCTCTGATCTTGTTTTTTGTCTTTTCTGTCCAGTTGCCAGAAAAACAATCTGAGCTGCTGCAGCTGATCCTGGATCACTTTGAGACACCGGAGAACAACCAGGAGACCTTGATGTCAACGGTTTGTATTTAACAGTGTTAAAGTGAAGCAAGATGTTATGGTAGCCCCCCCCCCCCCACCCCACTCCACACACACACACACACACACTATATAATATAATTCCCCCAATACCCAGTGGCAAACGATAACATTTTCTGTCCCATTTTTACCACCAACATTTTAAATGAAATTCAAACATTCTCCAGCTCACCTCTGCTCCGTTCTCGTTCTTCTCAGCTGAAACAGAAACAAGATGAACTCCAGAATCTCCTGGAAGAGAAGAAGAAACAAGAAGATGAACAGCAGAGACAGAAGACGGAGCTGGAGTTCAAGAACAAACAGGTTCATCTGTTCAACAACTAAACTGAGATTCACATGTCTAGTTGATGTTCTTCATCTCACCTCCACTCAGTGACATGATGTCTCAGATAAAGTCCACTGGCTGTATAATGAGCTCCTGGGTTGTAGAACTGAACAGAGACTTTAAAGTGTCATCATGTCTCTGTCTGTCTCTCCTCCTCCCTCACAGCTGGAGAAGATCAGAAACCCAACAAACTGGTCTCACATCGGTCCTCTAGTAAGTCCTGACGTCATGAACCCAGTGAAACTCTGTGGTGTTCCTCATGAACTAAACACCAAAGTCATTGATGATCTCATCAGCTTTTCTCAGCTGTAGACTGTGAATGAGATCAACACTGAGACACAGACTGATTCTCTGCTGCTTGTTGCTTCACTTTCTTCATCAACTTCATGAACACAACATCTGAACTGGTTCAGTCTCCTCTGAGGAGAAACCACATGTTACCAACCACAAGACACAGAAACGTTCAGCAACGACATGATGCTGCATTTGTTTCTATATGAGTCATTGGACAGTCAGTTCAGTCACATGTTCTTCTTCTGATCCAGGATCCAAAAAGAGGAGAACTGAAGAAGAAGGAGGAGGAAGCTGAGCAGGAAGTAGAAATACTGGAGAAAGAGCTGGAGACCAAGGAGACTGAGCTCCAGACCAAGACCAAGGAGGTTCAGAAGATTTTTGTTTAGTTTCCTTTGACCACTGTTGCTTGCTGTTTAACACTGAATTAAATAATTTCGATTTAAAGTTAAAGCAGAAGTAAGTGATATATTTGTGTTAATAAAAGTCTTAAATAGTTATATCTTCCGACAGCAATCACTTACATAGAGTGTTTGGACAGAAACACGGGTCTGTCAGTCACTCTGCTCTGCTCTGAGCCGAAGAGAAAACATTTATCGTATCCTACAGTTTTTATCCAATGAGGAGAGAGAACGGCATGCAGGGCTGTGTGTGCAGCCAAGGAACGCCGTGAATGTGGTGACGTAGCGACGAGGACTGTTATGGTGCGTTCAAGGAAACTCGTATTTTTCCGACCGTGAAGTGGTACCAGTTCGATCTGGTACGAGTTCATGGGTCGGAAGTTACGAGTGGCCGTTATAGTGACTTTCACCGGTAAAACAGGTCGGAAAAACACGAGTGGGTTGCCTGGAACGCTACAAAGTCGTAAGTTGTGACTTGAAGCTGTAATTTACGATTTCAAAAGCCTGCCTGGAACGCAGCATTAGCGAAAACGACCGGACCACTTACTTCTGCTTTAAGTTAAAGTTAAAGATACTTTATTAAAGCAGATATCAGTGGCACGGCCGTTTCGGCTAATGCTGTGTTCAAGGCAGGCTTTTGAAACCGTAAGTTACAGCTTCAAGTCACAACTAAGACTTGGTAGCGTTCCAGGTAACCCGTAGCTCGTGTTTTTACCATCCTGTTGTCTGTGAAAGTTCCCTATAACGGCCACTCGTAACTTCCGACCCGTGAACTCGTACCAGATCGAACTGGTATGACTTCACAGGAAAGAAAAACACAAAGTACGAGTTTCCTTGAACGCACCATGAGTTAGCAGCCCCCGCCCTTGTCAGGCATCAATTGGTCCTCGTGCTACGTCACCACATTCACGCGCATCCCTTGGCTGCACACACAGCCCTTCATGCCGTTCTCTCCCCTCATTGGATAACACTTGTATCCCACAAGGAAAATTTTCTCCTCGGGTTACAGCAGAGCAGAGTGACGGAGAGACTCGTGTTTAGGCTGAAATACTTCATGTAAGTGATTGCTGACGGAAAATAGGACTATTTAGGATTTATATTAACAAAAACATTCCACTGATATCTGCTTTAATACATTACAATGTTACCAGCAGCGGAAGACAACACAAGTCCACAAACACGCATCATGCACAAAAATACACAATAACAACAATATTGCACAACCCGTTACAAACTTGTGTCAGTTTGTGTCGAAAACAAGACAGACAAAGACTGGTTTTAGATAAACAAAAGCAAAAAGAATCCTGTGTTTTCATTAAATGGAAATATTCAACATGAATAATCTAAAAGTCTAGAAAATCTAAAATCTCAGTTTAAAAACATATTTTCTGGGAAGTATTTACAGCAGCTCTAACTTTAATTCTTGTTTTTGTTTTCTCTCCAGTTGTTAGAAAAACATTCTGAGCTGCTGCATCTGATCCTGGATCACTTTCAGACACTGGAGAAGAAACAGGAGACCTCGATGACAACGGTTCGTATTTGTACTTTTTACACTTGTAAAGTGAAGAAAGAAGAAATGGAAAAGAGGAGAGCTGCAGGAAGCTAACGGCTTAAAAACTCAAAGTGAATAGTTGTAAAACCTAAAACAAATCACCCATGGATGAAAAGTCCATCCTCTGTCCAAACAGGTGGAAATGCGTTGAGAATTTTTTTTCCATGTATCAATTTAATAAATATTTGCCCTCTCACCGCTGTGTGTCTCTTCTACCACCAGAAACATTATATGAAACATGATGTGTCATGACCGTCATGCTTATGAAAATGTGAAGAACTTCACTTTCAAGAAAATGTGAAACAAACTCATGGATGGAGCCTCAGTGCTCAGTCAGTAGAGAGAGTTAAACATAAACAACATGAGTGAAGGAAACAGACCAGGCTTCTTCCAGCTGATCTTCTCCTCCATCCACCTCCACTCACTGCTTCACACATCTAACTGGATGTTTCCTCCTCCATCAGACATCCAGCCAGCAGACCGAGGAAGAACCAGATAAAGACTACGTCATTTGGATTAACAAAAATGGCGATGTTGTTCTCCTAAACAACTCCTCTGAGGTAAAGTTGTTGTCAGTGAAGATCAGAGAAGAAATGTGTGTTTCCCAGTAGAAGCTGGATTTGAGCTGAGCTTCTCCTTTATCAACAAGAAGAAACTCTTAGTGAAGTTTAGTGATTATTGTCCTTCATGGTTATTTAGTCAGTCTCATGTTGTCACTTCCTGTTTGACATGATCCACTTTCCTTCAAACAGAAGCTGCAGCTGAAGAACTGGAAGTTACAACTGGAGTGCACCAAGAAAAGTGAAACCATCAAACTCACAGAGCTTCTCCTGGAGCGAGGACAGACAATCCCTGTGAGTTTCACTTGTTAAAAAGTTGTTTTACATTTCTTGATGCAGCTCTTCTCTGTTTTTTCCTCCTCATTTCCTGCTTAAAGGGACATTCTGACTATTTACTGCTTCACATCCATGAAGCTGTGGGAGTGATGGACGGTCAAACCTCTACAAACACCAGACTCTACGATTTCCACAGAGCAACAGAAACATGATAGGACTTTCCTCACAGCCTGAGCTGTACTCTGTGTGACAAACACACTTCATATGTCAAAGAGCTGCAGGTGAACACAGGGTTTCTGTCATGGAGAGAACAATTCACAATTCTTCTCTAACTCTACATTCACAGATCTGGGAAAAAGAGGGAAAGTACAAAGGATATGGAGACGTAAAAAAAGCAACACTTGTAAACTCCAGTGGAGAGGTCTGACACCATGTTACATTATATACTCTAATATGTTATTACATCACATCTGTCTGATTATGTTATATTTATTTATATTTGTAACCACAACCTCTTTTTTGCTTTTTGTTTCAGACTGTGGCGACATGCACTCGTCAACAACTCTGAGGACGTTTGCTGATGTAGTTTAATATTGTGTGTCAGGTTTTTATGAACTTCCACACATAATAACATAAACACAACACACTGTAACAGTGAGACATTACAGTAAAGTCATTACTGCTTATACACATGAGAAACAAAGAATAGATCAAAATAAAAACTGATTCATCCTTCAATAGAATATAATAAAGACAGTGAGGGCGACTGTGACAGTAGTTTATACAATAAAAGCTGTTTTTATTTTGTCCTCTGTTTCAAACTAAGTCCACTGTCCAACAGATGGACAGAGTCTTTGGAGCTGATTTAACACAGTCTGAGGATGTGATCATCATTCAGAGTGTTTTCATATCTTCACTTTCTGTAAATCATTCACAGTTTGATTGTAGAACAACATCTGTGTAGACGTCATGTCATTTTTATTATAATTTTTTAATAAAACTCGTTTATACATGAGTCGTTGCAGTTGATTCTTTAGTTCAGTAATTTGAGGAGAAATCTGGACTTTGTTGATCCTGATACCAGTGACACCTTCAGGGTCACACCTGAGTTCTTCTGTCACATGTGGTGATTTAGTTCATCTTTTATTTTACAGAAATGTAGCTAATATTAAACACTGCAGGAAATGCTGCTTCGTGAGTTTCAATGTAAAAAACTAACTATTCATCAGTGAGAGTGAGACTTGATTTCCTTAAAGCTGCAGTGTCTCAGTTTATCAACTGCTCAGCCTAAAGAGTCATTGATCTGAGTCATGATGGTTTTAATTGCAGCTGTAATATTTTACACTGGTGATCACCAGGCTCAAAGTTCACTTCAGGACAAACACACTCATAGTGAAACTGTTTTGTTTATTGATTAATTCATTTATATGTCAAGTCTGAAAATGTCTTTATGAATGAGGTTTCAATGTTTGTAACTATTTCACCCTCCAGTCAGTTTCTTCAGTGTTTAGAGACCAACCAACAGCTGTTACTGATCAATATACTGAACAATTACATGAAATCCTACAACTGATCAACCAGAGCCAGAAATGAAGGTCAATGATCTGTTAATGATTAATAAACTCTATCATAGCAGGGGATATGCAATCCACCAAACAACATGTTGTTCTTATAGTTGTGTAAATGTCAATCAGTATTCAGTTTTTATGTGTCAAGCTTGAAAAATAAACAAACAAAAAAACAAGAACAACAGAAATCTACATATTCAGTTTTATTACATTCAATTAACATGATTTTGAAAATGTATTATGGGTCATTTCTCCTTCAACAAACCATCTTTCTCTTCAGTCTTCACTCATGTGTCTTTTTTTCTTTTAACTGTGAGACAAAATACATTAAAAAAATTATATTGGTTAATTATTAAACTCAACGGTCACCTACTCAACTTTTCACTAGGCTTTCTTTAGTGGCCTTCTTAGTTGAATGGGTCTTTCTTAGATTTCCAGAGCACTTCGCTCCCAGAACGCAGGTCTGTTAGTGACTCCCAGTATCTCTAAAACCAGACTGGGAGGTAGAGCCTTCAGTTACCGGGCTCCTTTACTGTGGAACCAGCTCTCTCCATGGGTCAAAGAGGCAGACACTCTAACTACATTTAAGTCTAGACTTAAGACCTTCCTTTATGACAGGGCTTTTAGTTAGGGCTGGTTCAGGTAGCTCTGAACCATTTTATAGCTACGCTGCTATAGGCTTAGACTGCTGGGGGACACATCTGGTTACACCGCCGTTGTTAACATTTTCATGTTTCTCACATTCTGTTGTACAATTGTTTTCTTGTATGTAACAACATCTATTGCACGTCTGTACGTCCTGGGTGATGGATCCCTCCTCTGTTGCTCACCCTGAGGTTTCTCCTGGTTTTCCCTGTTAAAAGGGTTTTCCATGGAGTTTTTCCTCAGTGGATGTGAGGGTCTAAGCACAGAGGATGTTGTTGTGATGCCATGTAAAGCCCTTTGAGACAAACTGTTTGTAAAAACGGGCTATACAAATAAAATTGCCTTGCCTTGCCATTGCCTATTAGATGATGAATAAATAAGTAATAAAGATCTCACCCTGAGCTTTAGGGAACTGTAATATTTTAAAGTACTTGCCCATGACTGACGACATAATCAATAATTTACGGTTCAACCATCAGTCTCACCTGGACACGTGCATAGATAACTTCCTTCTGTGGTTTTTTGGCTGCTCTGTGGTTCTGGGCAGACTTGGATCTGGATGATCCTGGTTCTGCTTTGGAAACAAACAGAATTTGCGTTTCATCTTAAAATATAAAATAATGTGTTGACACCATAAATGATAAAACACAATTTGGTCACAACCAAAGGCTTATGTCACACTTCCTGCTTCTGGAACATTAAAAATCGCCGAGCAGTGTACATCCACTTCTGGTAGTCACCCTGGTTAAGGAATAAACTATGGCAACCTCCTCTCGCCGGTGTTGTTGTAGTATACCGGACTTAAAAGTGGGTGGAAGAGGCTAAAACCCAGAGCTACACCCAGCTGCTTTGCTGCTTTCCCTGGAGCAGCTGGGGAGAATCAGATTAATCGGCAGTCAGTTTTTGATCAGGTTAATGTACGCCTTGTTCAACTGTGAGGACAAGCACGAGGAGGCTGAGGCTAGTGCTAGTGGCTCAGCTGGAGGAGGAGGAGGACGAACAGCCCACCGCCGAAGATGAATTGAATATTAACTATAACATAATCATTGAAATAAAGAGAAACTGAGCAGGACTTTTCCCATGGCAATCATTTGTTTATGACAGTTAAGACACATATACATGTCGTAACACCGTAGCCGCTCCAGCCCCACTAGCCGTCCCGGGCTAGCGAGTGCTAGCACGTCTCTCTCAGCAGCAGCAGCAGCAGTCAGGACTGCAAAGAAAAATAAATGCAGTCCGAGTGAAGTGATGCCCGGTTGTTACTGATAACTAAAGCCTCAACTGGTAACAACAAGTATTAGGGCCGTTTCTGTGAACTAGCTTAATGCCAACTTCGGCTAGCGGTTAGCATCTGCCGCTAACACCGACTTCCCAGCTCACCACAACAGCTCTTATGTCTGTTACAACATAACGTTGCCGGTGTTTGCAAACTGCATGAACAAAATTTCACACTCTACCTTTATTAATTAATAACAATTATTATAACTTTTTAATGTTCGTTTTCAAGTGGCACAACATCATCTGGACCCCACTTTTGGGTGATCTGTCGTCTTTTCCGTTTTGTTTGTTTGGACTTGATATGAATTAAAAATGAATGCTATTGAATAGCCTATGTCATTATTAGCCTATCATTAAAAAAAATTAAAGTGACCGGTAAAAATAGATTATGACGGAATTTTTATGACCCCGTCAGTCAAAATGACCGGCAACGAAAAAGTCTAGCGCAACCTCTGCCCCCACCTATTCTGTATGTAAAGCACATTGAGTTGCCTTGGTATGAAATGCGCTATATAAATAAAGATGCCTTGCCTTGCCTTGCCTATTCTCTTTACCTCTTTCAATCTTGGTTTGTGTTAACATGTTTCTTGTTCATACCACTGCACTAAGATTGATTTGCACTGGAACTTTGAAAACGCAGCAGAGAAAAGCAAAGCTCTTGAATATGCACAGGCTTAAAGCTCTTGAATGATTTGTATCCATCATTTCTTGTCCTGCGCTGCCCACTATGGGACGTCACTGGCAGAATTCACCTCCCCTCCCCCGCCTGAATCTTCAATTCAGATTCAGATTCAGATTCATAATTTATTGTCCCCGAGGGGAAATTCATTTTCACAGTTCTGTTCCAGACAAAAAACACCAACACATGTGCAACACCAGAAAAAATAATACATACATAGTATATATATATAATTGGTTACAGGTGTCCGTTATCTCATTGATTATTTGTACCAGTTTGCAGCACATCACAGTCTTGGGAACGATGTGCTCTCTGTTGCTGAGTGGCAGAGTAAAGGTTTAGTATGATGAGATCATGCCTCAGTCATGTCACATCATTGCTTGACTTTTGATTCCAACTATACAGCTGTCATTGGACAGTCCTTGATTCCTCATAGTATAAAGCTCATTGCAACTTAGGTCTTCTGTGGCCATATGGTTAGTGTGTCAGGTTACCACTCATGAAGTCACAGGTTCAATTCCTGCCTTAGACATGTTTCTTGCATGTCTTTGTCAATTTATTCTGCTAATTCAGCATGGTTCAGCAATGGCTTTCAGCATTCACACGCATTTTCCGTTAGGAAATGCTGTTTCTAGTCATTTTTTAAAATTGTATTGCTGTTTTCTCGTACAACTATTATTTTGTTATCTCAGTATAACAAAGACCTTTTCTAATAAGAGAAATAATTATTGCATAATGTGAATATATGGCCATTTTAGGCTTCCATAGAGAGCCTAACACTGGTCTATTTGTTTTAAATAATCAGTGTGTTTGTTAATGAATAGAAACCCACATGTTGGTGTGACTGACAGTAGACGTCTCCTGCTTCTACATCTGGTTATAAATACTCAAGCGGGCAGATTGAAGGTCTGAACAGGCCTCTTACCGTTTTCTGTCTGTGCTTCTCTGCTGTGGTTAGTCTCAGTGCAGACGTTCAAACTCTCACCAGTGTCAGCAGCGTCTAGAACAACAGACCACAGAGAGAGGCAGCAGAAATCATTCAGACGTTAGAGTCGACCGCTTCAACTGCCACTGACTCCTCTTCTTATTCGCTTCAACTGCCACTGACTCCTCTTCTTATTTTAACCTCCTCAGTGGTCGACCAAGATGATGAACACCTGAATCTTAAAATACGTTTCATCAGAATACAGATATGTGAAAGGCCTTGTTGTTTGTTTCACATTGTGTTTAAGAAAAAAACAAGTCTAGTTAACCTGCGTTCTTTCTCTTCTTTGTGACAACGACTGCATACGTCAAACTATTTAAATCATCTGCTGCATTGTCCACTTCAGAAACTGAAACACAGATAAAATCTATACTGAAGGCTGACAGGTGGACTGGTGTGGTTATATACATCTGAATCAAATTAGTTAGATAACTCACCTGAGTGTGATGTTCTTGACGTCATTGAGCAAACTGATGGATGGAAAAGTAAAATGATTGACATCAATAGAAAAAGGTCTTAAATCATTGTCATACAGTTTATTACAAGAAGTATCTGTTTCTCTGTACCTCTGTGTTTGCTAACATGGAAAAACCCCAGAAACAGCAGTAGCAGCAGCACCAGGGCTATAGCAGAGACGATGATGATGATCCACTGCAGGTTGTGGAGGTTCATAGAGTCATTGGTGACAAGTTCTTTCTGAGCTGGTGGACACATGATGAAAACTGAATGTGCTGCAACTTCACATACTGTATGACACCTGCTGTAGGACTTTATAGTTTCTTAACAACATAGAGATTTAACCACTGTAAATATCAACAATACAAAGGAAAAGTTATCTTCACACAGTCTGTGAATTTATGTTTCCTGTTCAGAGACGTAAAATATATCTTCAATGAAGAAAATATATATATGGATTTTTTTTTATATTTACATATTTTCAAAAATGTATTCAAGTTAAACAGGATTCATATTTACATCATATGGCAGTTTTGTTGAATGCATGTTAACATAGTTTAACATGGTTCATGTACACAATTCCAGGAACAAAATTATGGCTAAAATAATATCTGTAAATATTAAAAACATACACCATATTTTAGTCTAGATCCTGTAAAGAGATGTCAAATATATAAAATACTGTATGTTGTATATTTTGAGATATATAGGGATTAGAGATGTTGTAGTGTAACATTTTAGGGGATGTACTGCTATACTATACTATGTGAATGAGCCCAAAGTTAGCTGAGATAGGCTCCAGCTTACCCCTGACCCTAAGCGGTATAGAAAATTAATGAATGAATGAACAATTATGGCATCTATACATCATGTTAATAGTAAAGCATACTATCTTAGAAATAATAAAAATATCAAATTTTGTACATTTATATTTATTAAAAAATATTGATAAAATTAATATTTTGATGACATTGAAAATGTTATATGTTGAATTTCAGTTTCAGTTTCAAAGATTATATACTTTTTTTTTTACTCATATGTTCATATATCACGACCTTTATAGCTCCTGTTTTAATATATTAAAAATACATAGCAGGAATTGTGTATGTTGACATACGTATACAAAATGTATATGATGATTATGGTATTATTTGATTATTTGTTGTATTTCAAATTTCATAATTTCTTTTGACTAAACATATTTACATTACGCCAATTTTTAACATTATTGCCATTTTTTAAAGGTGTACAGAAATGGCTGTTTGTCCTGTTTGTCGCGCCGAGTTGTCACGAGCTGCAACACGAGTTTACCCGAGTGAGGAAAACGAATTTGATTGGTCGTTATCGAGCGGGCGGGATATTCAAAGCTTGGGGTGAGACCGAGCTCCGTGTGTGTGTGCGTGTCTCAGACGTTTGATTGACGGATTACGGATCCAATATCAGTGGCTGGTGAATCGTGTACAGGCTGACGTATAATCCGTGCACCTGCATTATCCAATGCGAAAAAAAAAATACACACTTTCATCCCGGATTTACTCAAAAGTAGAATTTTGCACAAAGTTTGGCCTACATCATCTGAAAGATGAGTTATCACATTAATTTTATGATCCAGAGTGGGCTCAAATTCAGTTTTCTTTTCTGTACACCTTTAATATATATTTGTGTAATTTTTTTAAACACATATTTTACATACAGTTTTTCACAGTATAATAAACAGTTTACATTTACAGTTGTGTTCAAAATAATAGCAGTCTGACATCACTTGCAAGATAAACCACTGATTTTGTTAGAATTTCAACTTTTTTTTTTCAACTTTTTCTAGAAGGTTTAGTAAAGGTATAGAAAACCAACAGACCCAACAGGCATGACGTGCATGCTGCTGATTCTGTGAAACTGAATCATTTACTGAAAGGGGCGTGTTCAAAAAAATAGCAGTGCCAGGTTCAATTATTGAGGTCATTGATTATGTGAAAAAAAAATAGGTGTTAAACACGTGGCCCTTATTCAAGGATCAAGGCAACTGATGCTGCATATGCTGGCTGTGCATTTGTCCTTGAAAAACAGAGTAACATGGGTTGTTCAAGACACTGTTAAGAAGAAGAGCATTCTTTGATTAAGAAATTAATAAACAAGGGGAAAACCTATAAAGAAGTGCAGAAAATGATAGGCTGTTCAGCTAAAATGATATCAAACGCTTTAAAATGGCAGCCAAAACCAGAAAGGCGAGGAAGAAAAAGAAAAACGACTATTCGAAGGGATCGGAGAATAACCAAAATGGCAAAGGCTCAGCCGATGATCAGCTCCAGGAGGATCAAAGAAGATCTAAGATTGCCCGTGAGTACTGTAACAATCAGACAACGTCTATGTGAAGCCAAGCTACCACCAAGAAGCCCCCACAAAGTCCCATTGTTAAAAAAAATACATGTAATGAAGCGGTTACAATTTGCCAAATAACACATTGACTGGCCTAAAAAGAAATGGCGTAATATTTTGTGGACTGATGAGAGTAAGATTGTTCTTTTTGGGTCTAAGGGCCACAGACAGTTTGTCAGACGTCCTGCAAACACTGAATGAACAGTACACAGTGAAGACCCCCACCCCCCCCATAAGCATGGTGGTGCAAGCATCATGATATGGGGATGTTTCTCGTACTATGGTGTTGGTCCTATTTATCGCATACCAGGGATCATGGATCAGTTTGAGTATATCAGAATACTGGAAGTAGTCATGTTGCCGTATACTGAAGAGGAAATGACCCGAAACAAGACAATGACCCCAAACACACCAGCAAGCATGTAAAAAAAATATATTTCTTGACTTTCTGTACAATATTATCAAATTAAATTACTTTATCCAATTTTCTTGGTTTGAAATAGAATGTGCAGTGTCCCCAATGCAGTTGTGTTCCCTAAAATACAATTTATTTGAAGAATTTTGAGGTTTACTCACCTTTTTAAACACACTGCTATTATTATGAACATAACTGTATATAGTGCTTTTTTATACAATACCCAATACCCCAAGTGCTAAACCGTTATCACTCATGCAACATTCACACCGGGGGGTGGTAAGCTACAACTCTAGCCACAGCTAAAACATGTCTATAAACCCAAATAGATTGTAGAAAATATTTTACAATTCTTATATACAATCTTCAACAGTCCCTGACTGTACAAATAGTTAAGTCTCACCTGTGACAGTCAGTCTGCTCTCTGGTGACTCTCCAGCTCCCTGGATGCTGCACTTGTACAGTCCTTCATCAGACTTGGAGACTTTGTTCATTCTGATCTCTTCTGTTGGACTGTTGTTCATTGTGGCGTTGTCTTTGTAGAAAACAGCTTTCGGGTTGGTGGAAGTCGTCTTGTTTCTGCAGCGCAGAGTCACAGGATCTCCCTCCATCACAGGAAGAGCAGGACTCTCCAGGATCACTGGGCCAGCTGGAGAACATGTTGAAGAAGAGGAAAGTTTGATGAACAGAATTGGTGTTACTCTAAATAGTAAACTAAAGAGAATTCATACAGGTGAGTTGGGATTGAAATTCAAAATAGATATAATGGCTTAAAAAAGTACCAGTGACAATGATGTTAATGCTGTTGCTTCTTTTTCTTCCTTCAGTCTCACACCAGTATTCTCCACTGTCTGGTGAATACAGTGCAGCAGCTCTGCAGGACGAGCCTGATGATGTCCTCTTTATGACGCATATTGTAGTAAGTTCCCCATTGGCCCTGATCCCTCTTACCTGAGCAGAACCATGAGTTCCCTCACAATGAAAAGAGACACGCTCAAGCTCAAAGAACTGCAGACGGTCTGGAGTGATACGAAGAGAAGCTGCACCTAAAACTGAGAAAATAATACAATTATTTTCTTAGGAGTGTTCCAAATTAATCATCAATATTCAGTTTTCTTATCCAGGGAAGGATGAAGTGAGTTTAAACATAAATAAATAAATCTAAACTTAGAAATGGATATTTTTTGAAGGTTTCCCCTGTTCCTCACCCCTTTCCTGAGCATAAAGACTCTGAACTTGTGTCTCCAGCAGAAGAAATTCAAGCATCACTGGAGAAACAAAGGAGCAATGTAATGTTGTAAATCAGCAACAGATGCTTTGATGAGCAGCAACATATAAAAGTGAGGACAGAAAGAGAAGAAATGTGACACTGAGTACTCACACAGTCTGAAGCAGAGAGCTGTGACCTCCATGTCGTCTTGCTGCAGACTGAGCGTTGAGCTGAAATACAACTGAAGTAGAACGTACGTGACAACTTCCTCTTCCTGTGGAGGTTATTTCTGATGCTGCTGCAGAAGGGGGGCAGGGTCTCAGAGGCTGAGGTGGTCTCTCAGTGTTGAGATACAACAACACTGTTTTCATGATAAAATGTGGTTGTGGAATTGGTAGAGGTGTCTTTGAGTATTTAATGCATTTGTGGATGTGTTTTATCCAAGTCTGATAATGATAATGATAATAAAAGATTATGATTATGTCATGAGGTTAAATCCTACAAGACAAGTGAAACTCATACACTCACAAAGTCATACTATCATGTCAACTTTCATTCATATTATTGAAAAGCCTGATGGGTGTAAAAGGAACAAAACGCCCCCTACAGTAAGAGCAGGTAAGAACAGCCACGTCATGTTGTGTACTACTACTACTACACTTTGAAGCTGTATTGTTTTATCAACTGATAAGTTGCCTGGCAACAGGGTCAAAGTCCCTCATAAAGATAGTCAGATTTAAATTAAAGCAGAAGTAAGCGGAATGTTTGTGTTAATATAAGTCTTAAATAGTTGGGTAACACTTTATTTTAAGGGGTCCTTGTTCCTGTGTATCTACATAATTAATTACAGTGTAATTACCTATGTAACCATATGTAATAACATGTACTTACATTGTAAATATATATCGTATTTTGGTGTACTTACAGGTCCTTGTTACACTTGTAATAAGAAATGCCAAAGTGGCCTCTCTCTTTGCACAAGCATTTCTTATTACAAGTGTAACAAGGACCTGTAAGTACACCAAAATACACTATGTATTTACAATGTAAGTACATGTTATTACATACGGTTACATAGGTAATTACACTGTAATTAATTATGTAGATACACAGGAACAAGGACCCCTTAAAATAAAGTGTTACCAATAGTTGTATCTTCCGACAGCAATCACTTCTATAGAGTGTTTGGTCTGAAACACGGGTCTGTCAGTCACTCTGCTCTGCTGTAAGCCGAGGAGAAAACTTTCCTTGTATCCCACAACCTTTATCCAATGAGGAGAGAGAACGGCATAAAGGGGCGGTCCTCTCTGTATGTGCAGCCAAGGGATGCGCGTGAATGTGGTGACGTAAGGACGAGGGCGGGGACTGCTAACTCCATCGGCTGACAAGAAGTTAGCCAAAACCACCGGATCACTTACTTCTGCTTTACAGTAAACTCTGGGCATCATGTTCTTATGTTTAAGGCTGAACTGATTTACTGATCTGTGATCAGATTCACATTTGGTCAACACAGCCATTCACATATAAATTGTAAACAACATAACAGCTTGGTTGAACTTTAAGTTTAGGAAGTTGAACATGATTTGAGATGATAAATCTGAGGCTTTCTGTTCTAGATAAACTGGCCTGGTCAGAGGTCTTTACTTTATGATCATGAGTCAGTAAATGATTTACAGACTTCAGACCCGTCGTCAGTTGAAATGAGCAACACAACTAGCAGCAGGTATGTGGTTTTCTCATCATTTTGCTTCGGTTTTAATCTTAAAAAACTTAAAAGTGAATCTATTATCACAAAAAGTTGCATTCATGCATTGAACGTTGATTGTTATTTAATTGGGGTAGTGAATCGGCTTCTTATTAGAGTTTGTTAACTGCCCTGAAGGCCTGGAGGTTTGAGACAAATATGTCAGGTATTAAGACATTATTTTCTCACTAGACAGATGGACATGAACAGAGTGTAGCATAATTATTGTCCACAATAATTTATGCAGCACAAGTTACCAGCCACAGAGTTCTCCACAGGTCATTAGCTATGTGCTCAGATGTTTGAAACTACAAAACTGCTTCATTACACAATGCATAGAAGCAAGGCTGATCTTTTCTGGGACATACTGTATGTAATGGTTTCCGTACGTTTCCAGAGCTGCATAATGTTTCATCAGATGGCTGAACTCTCCATTCAGTCTCCACTCACAACCATCAGTGTCCTGGTCGTCCATCTTCTCCTGATGCCCTTTGCTGGAGGTAACGTCAAGATACAATGATTTTTCAGTTCAGTTTTGGACCCACAGATGAATTGTTTTTTCCTTTTTACAGCAAATTTCTGTAACTGCTGCAAGGGCGTCAGTTTACTTTGAAAAGTGGTGGGGACAATGATCATATGCGCACACCCCCCCCCCCCCCCCCCCCCCGACGCACCGCACCTGGCTGACACCGTTTCCCAGACCGTCAAAGGCTACCGTTCTCAACCAGACTCTGGTCTCCTATAGGACCGGGTCTGGCTCCAAGTTTGAGCAAATAAATGAGCAAAGACCAGACCAGGTCCGACCAGCAGTGTTTAAGCCTGGACCCTGGACCCGATGCTCACGAGCATTTTTTTTTTTTCTCCGCCGGACCGCAGCAAAAAAAAAAAAAAAAAAAAGCCCGTAGTTGTGTTTAGAGACGTGACAGGTGGGGCATGACAAGCTGGTGATCAGCTGTGGTCATTGAATTGTTAGACTACAGTAGGTCATTTCAATTTGCGCATCTGTGTTTTTTCCTTTTAATTTTTTTTATAACATCTATGTGCATCGAGAGTGAGTGAGAAACAGAGAAACAGCGGGTGCACCAGATGATTACCAACCGGCAAAAACTGAAACGAGACGGTTATAGAGAGGAAAAACACAGAATATACACCTATGTCCAAAGGACTTTGTCCCAACGTGAGTGAGGGAGGATCGGATGGTCGCTCAGGTTTAGTGATGAGGAACTGTCACTGTCAGCAGCTGCTCCAAACAGACACGTTACTAACTTTATTTTGAAGGGACAGATTAGATGTTGATTTCGTTAACAGTGACTTTGCACCCAAACAATAAGCATATATCGGCATGCTGTCTCATCTGGTACAATCGACCCCGCGTGGAGGCAGCCCTTCAGTTTGGCTTCTGTTCTATTTCACGCGAGCCGTGAGCCCCGTCTGTCAAGCTGGATAGACGGATCGTACCGGACAGGAAGTCGGGCACAGAAAAGGCGAGATAATCCGGTCAATTTTCAAATAAAGTTGTTGCTTGTCCGTCTATAAATATTTGTCAGTTGCGTCTGCACACACACACACACACACACACACACACACACACACACACACACACACACACATACAGAGCTAGAGACAGACCTGTGTGTGTGTAAAACCGAGCACAGACGTGGTCGATGCTTTACCGGCGCGGAGAGAGAAGCTGCTCCCTGTGTGAAGCGGCTGCGAGGACGCGCGCAGCGCGCCGCTCCGGGCTGTGAGAACTCTTTAATCGAAGCTACATTGTTGCGAGTTCGCTCCGGCTGAGGCTCTGCGCCGTGCACACTGTTTCAGCTGCCTATTTTGTCATAGTTTATCAATGTTTTTTCGTCATTCTTCATTAGGATAATGTTAAGTTAATTTTGTGGTGGGGACAAAATTGTTCTTGACAAAAAGTGGTGGGGACATGTCCCCAGCGTCCCCAGCGTAAATGACGCCTATGAACTGCTGGAACATTTATCTTTTGATGCAGTCTGAAGAAACAATCAGAGATTGACTATTTATTTATTTATTTGGTTCATTTCGGGCATGTCAATTAGTCATCATCATCACACATCATCTCAATCCAATTAATACAATACACATGACCGAAAGGGAAAGCGGGAGAAGCAAAAGCTTATCTAGTCCCGCCCCCAATACTCACATATTCATTTTTTCTGCATGTTACATTTTTGACATAACATTCTTCCAGTATTTTCAAAATTTAACAATTTGACATAACATTTTTTGTTTTTTTTTGTTTTTTTTAACATGACATTTCTCACTTTTTTCTTTTTTAACATTTGACATTTTGACATAATGTTTTGCAGCATTAGGCAGTATGTAGAGTTGAAGAAATTGAAGTCCAGCTCTAGATAGAGCATAAGGATTACGTGTGTGTCTGCACATGTGTCCAAAAAATTTTTTTTCCGTCATGAGCGAACAACAGTCTCTTCTTATTGCCAGGCATGTCACAAAAGTCACAAAGTCACAAGATGGTCCAATTGACAGAGAGCAAAGTCTGGTGTGGTCCAATTGACAGAGAGCAGAAGTCCAGTGTACTGATTATTTGTTGGGATGGTGGGATGATGTGGGAGCCCTTTTCGTGCCAATTCTTCTTTTTACTCATTCTCTGCGGTTTTCGTCGCCATTTCTCTCGATTTCCTCCCGAGTTTTGGCTATGTCAGCTCGCATCAGTGACACATACTCTCGGATTGCGGATATGTCGGACCGTATCCCGACCACAGCACTCCGAGTTGTTGCGTTATCCTCCCTCGCGTCGGTCTGCTCGGTGGCGATCTTTCTCATTTTCCGATACTGCATGTAGGCGCCAAAACCCAGGGCGATCATTCCAATTGTCATGAACGTGAAGATGTACACGTCCTCGACATCCTCCACATCCAGTGGGGCAAGGCAAAGGACTCTCCACTTCTCCCATCCATCCAGCATGTAGCCGGACATGAAGGTTCCGTCCGGGCATCTTGGCTCACCAGAGGCCGCACGCCTTGTTGAGAACACTCTGTCAATCGCATTCAGTGACCAGCTCAGCAACTCCATCATGGACCAGTTGATTGGCGTTGGTGTGTCGATTAGCAGTTAGTTGAGTTCTTCACTTGACTGATTTCTCACAATTAAATCACAGTTGCATTTGTGCCCCAATTTATCATCACCCTGTTGATACTCATTATAATAACATACTACGTACTATAATAACATACTACGTACAAACTGACATTGGCCTCTGGCCACACAAGTTTCTCTGGTTCATCAAATTGTTTTGGGAACACAATGTTTTTTGTTATTTCCCCTTGTAGTCTCGATACTGTGTGTGCCGTTAGCCTCTCTGACCTTTATCAGCTCTCATGTATCATTCTGTACCGGTCAATCGTTGAGTTTACATACTTTTTCTTGAAGACGTTAAATGTTCGTAATTTTTTGACTTCATCCTCTTGCACATTCCATAGTTTGACGCCTGCGACCGATAAGGAAAAGGATCTTAGTGTGGTTCGTACCCTCCTCAGCTTAAGGATGTTTTCCCCTCTAAGATTGTGTCTCCCTTCTCTGTTCATGAATAGCTTTTGCAGGTTGAGGGGGAGGCTGTTGTTAGCAGCTTTGTACATCATTTGCATGGTGCGATAGTTTATTAAATCATATAGTTTGAGAATATTAGATTTAATAAATAACTGATTTGTATGTGCCCTATAATTGGCATAATGTAAGATCCTCAGTGCTCTTTCACTGCATGAAAAGTGGGATTTTCGACAGTTAGCGGCACTGTAGATTGTCGTGGAAGTTCAGGTTTGCGACTGCATACACCAATTTGCAGGAAACACCCACAACTGTCAGGAATTGTCGTGAATTGTCAGAAATTGCCGTGGGCTTTGCTGGACAGTCCCCCCCCCCCATCACCTCCCTCTCCCTAATTCAAGGGAAGGCTTTAACATGTAAATGATCGTGCTGTGAGCTATACAAATGCAAATCAGTGTAGCATGGTAGCAGGAGGAGTGTTATTCCAGGTAAGATTTTTCTAAAAGGTATTAACTTCATTTTAATCCTTATAAAACCCACTGTCAATTTAAAACATCCAAAAAAAGTTTTTTATGCATTTGAATTTTAACACATTTTGTCAATACTGAGAAGTGCGCTGGTGTATTAGGGCCATATGTAAGAAAAAAAAAACTATTTTAAAAGAAATATATTCAGAGAAAAAACTAACAAATTGACTTTAATCATCATCTAAATAGGTTTTTAAAAATTATGTAAAATGTGTTATCTACTACAATGTTATGTAAAAAAGATTAATACAACAACCACAACAGTGAAAAGCAACCGCATTTTAACTAGACAATTTAAATGGGACACTATTTCCCAGGACTTTTCCCAGGTTTGTCTAAATGAATACAACTTTGAACATATTAGGCTAAGTTTGGAACGAGTGTTGGGAGATGGGCAAACCACATCTCGCGAGTTCTTCCATATAACAATGAATTCCCCTGTGATTGGAGGACCCGACGAGACTCCTGGTCCTCATCCAATCACGTGAGGTCATGGGCAGGACTAACACGGAAGTACTTGCAAGGCGTAAACAGACTTCGTTAATATAATACATCCATGACTTCTTCCAAAGCCGTCTTTGCTTCTTCTCACAACTTTGCTGATTTGTTGACTACAATGGCTGGACGGCGTCTTAACTTCGCCTCCCCCTCAACTCCTCTGCATGGACGCGAACAACACCTTTCCACAGCAAGTCGGCAGACCGACGAGAGGAGAGTGCTTTTGAACGCTGTTAGTGGGCTGTCTCGTCAGATAACTACCGCCGACACAGACTCGGACTGACTGCCTTGGAGATGAGAAACAGGCCAGAGGAGCCCAACTCTAAGAGGAAAAGACGGATGCAATCCCAAAATTGCGGTAAGAATATGTTCGGTGCCTGCTTGCTAAGCAGTAGCCTAAAAGTAAAGCATTCTTTCCGTAGCCCAAGCTAAAAGTAACCTGAACCAGTGTGTTGCTTTATCAAAGTGTGTTTCTGTGTATTTACAGGATGCAGTACGCCGTCTTCACAACTCTGAGGCAACTTGGAGGAGCTACAAACCAGAGCAAGGGTAAGATTAAAGAATAGGCTATGTGTTCATTCTGCTGCATAAGGAAAAACGTAAAACAGA
The DNA here is from genome assembly GCF_045865225.1 of Trachurus japonicus. Classification (NCBI taxonomy): domain Eukaryota; kingdom Metazoa; phylum Chordata; class Actinopteri; order Carangiformes; family Carangidae; genus Trachurus; species Trachurus japonicus. Next base: position 5,198,069 of record NC_140924.1, read on the forward strand.
AAACTCATCTTAACCGTACATTTTGTTTTCACAGACTAACCTCGTGACCACTGTACCTAATGCCGATAAAGACACTATTGTGTGTAAGTACTTTGTGCTTACTGTTCAATGTAAGGGGATGCATGTTAATGCTGTGCTTAAGTGTATCTGTTTTATACTTGCAGCGCAGGCAGAAGCTGTGAAAAGGTCTGGAGCTCTGCAGACTCACATTCAGAGGCAAATCCTAAATACAGGGCAACACACCACAGATGTTTACATGGACAAAATTAAAAAAGAATGTCATCTGTTACCTACAGCCCAGACGCAGCAAACAGAGCTGTGCCGTAGGATCATGGAGGAGACTGCTGTGTGTTGTGTTTTGTGCTATGTATACATACATTTTTTATTATTATTTATGCCAATAAAGCTCTTTCTGTGAATAAACATGTTGCTGGCAATTTTCCTTTGCTCAATAAATTCATGTCCATAGGATAACAATGTGTGTGTATATTTCAACCAATTAGGAGTGATTTTTCTAGTTTAAAAGTATATATATGAACCAATCACAAGTCATTTTTCTAGTTTAAAAGTATATATATCAACCAATCACGAGTCATTTTACTGGTTTAAGAGTAGTGGTTTCAATCAATACTGAGTGAGGCCATTCAAGCCCCGCCTGGCCGCTGCTGTTCATATGCTGATTAGAGCCATTAACACCTTCTGACCAGGCGCTGTTTCGCCGCTATTCATATTTAGCCCCTCCACCAGTGGTTCGTTTCTGTCAGTATGTGGCACGGACGAACGTGACGTTTGCAGTCCATAAATTGTCGTTAATTGCCGGAAATTAGGGAAATCTGCGGGCGTTTACGGGGACGAAAATCCCACTTTTCATGCTGTGTTTTTTGGAGTATTAACAATGGATGGGTGGAGCCTTTGTATGTGTGACCCCACACCTCTGCACAGTACTGTAGGTGTGGAGAGACTAGTGCATAGTACAACATATGGAGGGCTTTTTGATTTATTATTTTTTGTGCTTTCCATATTATGGATACACTTCTGGCCAACTTGCTTTTTAAAGTTCTTATGTGTGGCTTCCAGCTTAACATATTATCAATAGTCACACCCAGTACTTTATTCTCACTAACCCTTTCAATATTCACTCCATTTACTTGGATGTTAATACTGTTGCTGAGGCCTTTTTTCCCAAATAGCATGTATTTTGTTTTCTCTAAATTTAGTGATAGTTTGTTTATGTTAAACCACACATGGAGCTTGGCCATTTCGTGGTTAACCGTTTCCACGAGTTGGATCAAGTTACTCCCAGAACAGAAAATATTGGTATCATCCGCGAATAATATTAGTTTCAGAATGTTTGACACTTTACATATGTCATTTATATATAGTATAAACAGCTTCGGACCTAGAACTGAGCCCTGCGGGACCCCACAGACTATGTCTAGGCAAGTGGATGAGTAATCATCAATTTTAACATATTGGGATCTTTTGTCTAAGTAGCTCTTGACCCACTTCAGTACTATGCCTCTAATGCCATATCTTTCCAGTTTAGATATTAAGATATCATGGTTAATGGTGTCGAAGGCTTTTTTCAGGTCTATGAAAATTCCTATTGAGTGAAGTTTTTGGTCAATAGCATCAGTGATGATCTCCACCGACTCAGTTGGAGCCAAGGCAGTCGAGTGATTCTTTCTGAATCCATACTGGCTATCATTTAGTAATTTGTGCTTATTTATGAAGTTGTCAAGTCTATTGTTGAATAGCTTCTCTAGGATCTTGGACAGTTGTGGTAGTATTGAGATTGGTCTATAATTGGTAAACTCATGTGTGTCCCCATTCTTAAACAGTGGCACGACTTTGGCAACTTTCATATTGTTTGGAAATGTTCCAGTTTGAAATGATAGATTGAATATGTATGTTAGCGGCGCGATGATACCAGGTAACACTTTCTTAATCAACTTCATGTCCAGGTCATTGACATCAGTGGATGTTTTTGCTACACATGTGTTGACCAGGTGTCTTATCTCTGTGTCCTTCACTGGTGTGAGAAACATTGAGTTGGGATTTCTGTCTCCGTCTTTATCAAAGTGGTCCCAGTGTAGGGGTGAGTCAGGAATGTCCTTGGCTAGCTCAGGACCGATGTTTACGAAGAATGAGTTGAATCTATTTGTTATGACTCCTAGGTCGTCTTCCTGCGTGTTGTTATGGTTGAAGTAGGGAGGGAGGCTTGGTTTTGCTCTTTTGTTATTAGTCACTTTGTTTAAGATATCCCATAGTTTTTTAGTTTGATTCATATTTTCAGCTAATAGATTGCTATAGTATTCTTTTTTGCGTTCATTTAAGATGCAATTTAGTTTGTTTCTGTACGTTTTGTATCTCACTTCTGACTGGACCGTCCTAGATTTAATGAACTGTCGGTACAGAGTGTTTTTCTTCCTGCAGGCATTTACCAACTTTTTTGTGAGCCATGGCTTTCCCTCCTTATTCTGATTTGTGCGTCTCTTTCTCACAGGACAGTGTTTGTCATACAGTGTTTTGAAAGTTTGACTATAGTGCACCCATCAGACTTGAGCAAACAAGAAACCTGCTGTTACATTTAGAGAGACTCTGTAAATTTAGATTTTTATTCTGGTCTGTTCAGTATCTTCATAGGATTCAAAGGGAGGAGGACTAAACTTCTTGTTCCATCACGTTATTTTAGTAGTTTTTTCATGATCTTGAAATCAACCTCGCCTTACTTGGAATTACGTTTCAAATTCCCTCTTACATAAATGTTATTGCATCGTGTCTGATGTATAAAGGGCATGACTGAGATGTAAGGCAAGGCAAGGCAAGGCAATTTTATTTGTATAGCCCGTTTTTACTAGGCTACTATGCTATTGTATGAGATTCTAAGTTGGACCACCATTGGTCATGATCACTGCATGAGTGAGCATAGCCTCTGTTACAACTTCCTCAGTCTACGTATATACATGTATGTAGAGCTAATTAGTAGAACAAGCTAGCCCAGCTGTCTAAACTGTGTTATACAACTGATGATGCAACAATGTGTTTAGAAAAAACTAATGAGAGAATATCTGTTCTTTTCAGGTCAGCCTCAGTTAATTGGTTCATCTCAGCCAATAGTGGCCACAATTGGTGGTGACATCATTTTGCCATGTCACCTTGAACCTGCTGAGGATGTTACCAGCTACGCAGTGGAGTGGTCGAGGTCTAACCTGGAACCAAGATTCGTCCATGCGTGGCGTATAGGTCGGGAACTCGCAGATATGAAACATCCATCGTACTCAGGACGAACATCACTGTTCACTGATGAACTGAAGCACGGAAACATTTCACTGAAACTGTCCAGAGTGACGCTTGCTGATGAAGGGAGATACAGATGTTTCATACCAAACGAGGAAACTGAATCCATCATTGAGCTTCATGTTGGTAAGTAGTGAAATACCATGTGAGTAGTTTGGTGTCGTCTTGTCAGGATCATCTCAACTGTTAGTCCGTGATATTGGATTGTATAACAAAAGTTACAAACAAAAGTTAAAGGTCCCAAATTATGCTGTTTTTTGACCACTTCACATGTCTAAGCAGTCCAACCACATTGTATCCGTAGTGTATTGCCCCCAAATCAATCTGTGGTTCTAAATGTTAGCAATCTAAAAGTAGCTCTCAAGAGCTCTCCTAAGAACAAGCCATTTCTCTCTATTTTTACGCCCCAGAACTTTGTTGGCCCGGAGGGGCATAACAATGGACCCAAACACAAGGACAAAGGCACTAAATTAACTAAAAGGAGATTTAATATAAAACACAAACAAAATAGAACAAACAAAATAGAAAAAACAAAAGCCAATGATGGGAGGCAGGCAGCCCAGCAGTCCCCACACACTGCCCCCGCTTTCTGGGGCCAGCTGCAGGGTTTTTACTCTGGACCAGGTGAGCCTCGTTTGGCTGATTGAGGCCTGGGTGGACACAAGGCCGAACCCCTTCCGGCCGTAACACTATCTATCTATCTATCTATCTATCTATCTATCTATCTATCTATCTATCTATCTATCTATCTATCTATCTATCTATCTATCTATCTATCTATCTATCTATCTATCTATCTAATAAGATGTGTAAACGACTTCTACTCCACACCCGTCAACTCTGTCAAATAAAAAAACAAGTAAAACTGAGGCGCAGCGCAAACTCTGCAAGGTGCGGACTGTGATGAGAAGCTGTACCGGAGAATATTGATGTGGTTTTATGCCGAGAGAGGAGGCCTTGCCCTCATCTAGATGTGCTGTCATTCCATGACCAGGACTTATGTAATTACAGTAAACAGTAGCACTGTGAAGATAAGTGGTCTTACTGTCGCTGTTCTGGAAAAATCTCAGTGGTTGAGACTCTTTAAAAAATCATGAGACTTTGTGATGAAGTTGCCTTGAATAAAATCAACTAACTGATGAGAAAATGTTCATGTCAATGAACTTGGCAACAGGAAAATATGTGAATTGTCTGCATGACCTCAAGCTCCATGAGCGCATTGGCTTAGTGTTAGGAGGGTTGGAGTAGGAACCAACTGTTGCTTTAGTTTTAAGTTGTTAATGGCCAAAGAGGAACAGTGGTTTGATGTAAAAGACTGATTCACTAGTGAGAAACTACAATCCAGGGTCAAAAATTAAACAGAAAAATTACAATGAATATTATTATGCATATTCATCATAGTATTGAATCATTAGCTTCAAAGTTATTCATTTGATGGTTGTATTGGTGAGCATTGTTTGAAATGTTCATCTTCAGGTGCTGCCTCGTCACCTGTCATCAGTGTAGCAGGGACTGACAAAGACAAGGGGGGAGTGGTGTTACAGTGTGAGTCTAAAGGCTGGTATCCAGAGCCTGAGCTGCTGTGGCTGGACGCTGAGGGAAAGCTGCTCTCTGCTGGACCTACAGAGACAGTCAGAGGTCCTGATGTCCTCTATACTGTCAGCAGCAGAGTGACTGTGGAGAAGAGACACAGCAACAGCTTCACCTGTAGAGTCCAACAGAAGACCATCAACCAGACCAGAGACACTCACATTCATGTTCCAGGTAGAAACTCTACATTTAAACACTGTGTTAGTTTCAAACAGCTGAGGTCTAGTTCTACACAAACACCATCTGATCTGATTGTGTGTTGTCTCATTTCAGATGAGTTCTTTAAGGTCCAGTCCAGTTCTTCTCCTGTCATCACTGGATTGGTTGTTACTTTGGCTGTTTTGATTATTCTCTCAGTTGTCTTTTTCATCTGGAAGAGAAAAAACATCATCAGTAAGTCACAAATGAACTATAATGGTTTGACAAAGTCAAGTTTTCTCACAAGTTCAATGTGAATGGCTTCAATGGAAAGACTGAGTTAGTGGTGGGAACAGAGGAGTTCACTTTGTCAGTTCAATTCAACTTTATTTCTGTCACAGTAAACTAAGTGAATAGATTATTCTTTTTTCTACACAGAAACCACGAGAAGACAAAGGGATGAAGAAACAATAGAGCAAGAGGAGCTCAGGCCGGAGAAACAGGTAGAACAAGAAATGAAAGACCCCCCCCCAAACACACACACACACACACACAGCGGCGGCACCAGAAAATTATTATTGGGGGGGTGATGAGGCTGGATTGTTTATAGGAGGTATATATATATATATATAATTTATTATAGTTATTCCAAGATAAAGAAAACAATAACTACACAAACAGTAGACAATAGAACAATTGTAACATGTTACTGTACGTGACTGTTGACTGTTGATCTATTGTTGATTTGTAGCAGATATGAATACATGTGAATGCTGATGAGAACAACATCTGTTTATTATATTATTGTTACATTTTTTGGTCTTTTTAATGTTTAAGTAGTAAAACTGTCCCACATTATCTTTGGTCCGATCGAAAATCAGCAGAGAGACCTGCAGAGACAGAAGACTGAGCTGGAGACCAAGAACAAACAGGTTCATCTGTTCAACATCAGATTCCTGTTTCCTGATCTCTATGTTTTTGTAAAAAAAAAAATCAGGGATTTTGTTATTTTCTAATCTCTAATTAAAGCAGAAGTAAGCAGAATATTTGTGTTAATATAAGTCTTAAATAGTTCTATCTTCCGACAGCAATCACTTCTATAGAGTGTTTGGTCTGAAACACGGGTCTATCAGTCACTCTGCTCTGCTGTAAGCCGAGGAGAAAACTTTCCTTGTATCCTACAACCTTTATCCAATGAGGAGAGAGAACGGCACAAAGGGGCGGTCCTCTCTGTGTGTGCAGCCAAGGGATGCGCGTGAATGTGGTGACGTAGGGACGATGGTGGGGACTGCTAACTCCATCTGCTCACAGGAAGTTAGACAAAACCACCGGATCGCTTACTTCTGCTTTAAAGACTCTTTATTTCTTCATTCAACTACAAACCTATGTCTAATAACAACAGAAGGTCGCTGAGGTTTTCCAGAGATTAACTCTTTGACTGCCAGCCATTCTCACAGCAGCTTCCTCCAGCTTGCCAGGCATTTTCCAGCTTTTTGACTGATTTCCGTAGACCCACCATATATTATGTACTGTTACTACATACACATTCAACCCATCAAAGGAAAGATGAGGGTCTCTAGTTTCCAGGAAAAAAAACTGTTTGTTTCTATCTTGTTCCAGTCTTGTGAAATTGGTGGTTGAATATAGGTTAGTTTAGCCCAAAATGCCATTTTGGCACCAAAATCTTGAGAAAAAGAGGTTTTTGTGTCGGCTGTCATTTTCAGGTGAACCAGTACAATTGGCTCCTTTATATTTTGCTTTAGTGATGCCTCAACATCTGTACAGTTGTTCTCTTGTAAACAACAACTAAATCAACACTGACAAATGACTTTTGATGACAATAGACAAAATATTTAGCTACTGACACACACAACTGCAGCCTTTTTTCCTTCTTTTCTTTGAGTTACAACTTTTTATTTTCTTTTTTTTAGTGTGTGTGCGTACGTGACGTGTGCGTGTGCATACGTGTGCGTGTGTGTGTGCGTGCGTGTGTGTCTGTGTGTGTGTGTGTGTGTGTGTGTGTGTGCGCGCGCGGATCAGTTCGACAGGTTTTTGTAGCCGAAACACGGCGCTTTAGATCAGATCCAGCTTCCTCTGGTCAGCAGGCAGCGGTCTCACTCACTCTCTCTGTCTCACACACACATCTACACACACACACAGCCTACAGCTCTGGCTGACGTGCCCCCTGAACTCACAGCCACAGACATGTACGCTCACAACAGACAGACACCTTTAGCTCTCCTCGTCATGTTCGCCGGCGCCGTCCGTTCCTCATCCACACTAGATCGGGGATTTTCAAGCTGCTATCTGAGTGATTTCTCGCAAAATCTGGCGACTTTCCAAACGCTCTTGATGACTAACGACGAGCGATCAACGGGGTTGTTGTTACTAACGTTTGTGCTTTGTATCACGGAGCTGCACGGAGCTTCGACGAGCTGCCGAGCCGCCATGAGCCCCGCCGCCGCCCCCTAAGCTCTCACCGGCGGCCAGAGTGTCACGGAGCGGCGCCGCTGCAGTCAGACACCCGCACCGCTCCGTGAGGGGGGAAAAACACGCTATAGTTTTTATATCTCTCAATCCAAATGTGTTTTTCTGCACTTTATTTTGATGATACAAGTCTGATCTTCACAGAGGAGTAGGGCAAGACATTCAACATGGCGTTGCCATTAAAAAAACGCTAAGACGAGTTATCTCGTCTTTGGCAGACTACGCTTGGATTCGCTAAGACGAGATAACTCGTCTTTGGCAGTCAAAGAGTTAATGTAAACATTCTCCATCTCATCTCTGCTCTGTTCTCTTTCCTCTCAGATGAAACAGAAACCAGATGAACTCCAGCAGCTCCAGGAAGAGAAGAAGAAACAAGAAGATGAACTGCAGAGACAGAAGACGGAGCTGGAGTTCAAGAACCAACAGGTTCATCTGTTCAACAACTAAACTGAGATGAGAATCCACACAGACCTAAATGTTGTGTCTTCATTCACTAAATCACATCAATCATCTCTCTTCTTCTCTGTCCTTCCTCCCAGTTGGAGCAGCAGCTCCAGGAAGAGAAGAAGAACCTGGAGGAGAAGATCAGAGAGGTTCATGTTTCTACCTAAATCAATGAGCTGTCTCTTCTTTCTCTTTATCTACTTCATACAACACTGAGACAGGAAATAACTGTGTGAAGCTCAAGAGTCTCTAGAGAGAAGAAGGAAATCTGTTCATTGTCCTGAGAGACACAATCTGATCAACACTCTCAACAGCTTTTGAAATGTTGACATGAAGATGTCTGTCATCTGGTCTTCATCTTCTCTCTCCTGCCAGATTAACACTGAGCTTCTGCAGCTCATTGAAGATAATCAGAGGACAGAGGACGAGCTGAAGGAGCTGAAGGAAAATCTGAAGACCAAGAAATCAGAGGTTTATTTCTTCATATTGATCCTTCAGCATTGATTCACATGTCTAGTTGATTTCCTTCATCTCACCTCCACTCAGTGACATGATGTCTCAGATAAAGTCCACTGGCTGTATAATGAGCTCCTGGGTTGTAGAACTGAACAGAGACTTTAAAATGGTCATCATCTCTCTGTCTGTCTCTCCCTCCTCCCTCACAGCTGGAGGAGATCAGAAACACACCAACCAGGTCTGTCTTGCATCCTCTAGTAAGTCCTGATGTCATGAACCCAGTGAAACTCTGTGATGTTCCTCATGAACTAAACACCAAAGTCATTGATGATCTCATCAGCTTTTCTCAGCTGTAGACTGTGAATGAGATCAACACTGAGACACAGACTGATTCTCTGCTGCTTGTTGCTTCACTTTCTTCATCAACTTCATGAACACAACATCTGAACTGGTTCAGTCTCCTCTGAGGAGAAACCACATGTTACCAACCACAAGACACAGAAACGTTCAGCAACGACATGATGCTGCATTTGTTTCTATATGAGTCATTGGACAGTCAGTTCAGTCACATGTTCTTCTTCTGATCCAGAGTCAAACCACAGAAGAACTGAAGAAGAAGGAGAAGGAAGCTGAACAGGAAGTAGAAACACTGGAGATGGAGCTGAAGACCAAGGAGACTGAGCTCCAGACCAAGACCAAGGAGGTTCAGAAGATCTTTGTTTGGTTTCCTTTGACCTCTGTCACTGGCTGTTTAACACTGAATTAAATAATTTAAATTTGTGTCAAAAACAAAATGTAAGAAAATCATGATGTTCGGTTTAAAGACAAGAACAGGTTGGTCAGACAAAGACTGGTTTTAGATCAACAGAAACAAAAAGAACATTAAATGTTCTCTGGAAATATTCAACATGAATAATCAAAAAGAAAATCTTAGTTTTAAAACATATTTCCTGGGAAGTATTTACAGCAGCTCTAACTTTATTTTTATTTTTCATTTGTGTCTCTGATCTTGTTTTTTGTCTTTTTTCTCCAGTTCTTTAAAAAACAATCTGAGCTGCTGAAGCTGATCCTGGATCACTTTCACACACCGGAGAACAACCAGGAGACCTTGATGACAACGGTTTGTATTTAACATTGTTAAAGTGAAGCAAGATGTTATGATACCCCCCCCCCGTGCAATGTTAGTGAATCCCAGTGTCTGATTCTCCGTGTGACGTCCTCCTACTTCCTGCTCAGCTAAAAGGTCCCAGCCTCCCTTTCAGGAGCCTCGAAGACGACAACCCCTTCCCCTCACGTGTGCATCAGTGACACCCTGTGAATCGCTCCACGACACCACATGAGACTGAATCATACATAACAAAGGAGGACTGTAATTTTGTGCCTCACTCCTTATGCTGCGTCAGGACGTTGTATTTTTAATTCTGGATGTTGCTGGGAACAAAAATATAATTCCCCCTATACCCAGTGGCAAACAATAACATTTTCTGTCCCATTTTTACCACCAACATTTGAAATGAAATGAAAACATTCTCCATCTCATCTCTGCTCCGTTCTGGTTCCTCTCAGCTGAAACAGAAACAAGATGAACTCCAGCAGCTCCAGGGAGAGAAGAAGAAACAAGAAGATGAACTGCAGAGACTGAAGACGGAGCTGGAGACCAAGAACAAACAGGTTCATCTGGTTCACAACTAAACTGAGATTCACATGTCTAGTTGATGTTCTTCATCTCACCTCCACTCAGTGACATGATGTCTCAGATAAAGTCCACTGGCTGTATAATGAGCTCCTGGGTTGTAGAACTGAACAGAGACTTTAAAGTGTCATCATGTCTCTGTCTGTCTCTGTCTCCTCCCTCACAGCTGGAGACGCTCAGAAGCACAACAAACTGGGCTCACCTCTATCCTCTAGTAAGTCCTGACGTCATGAACCCAGTGAAACTCTGTGATGTTCCTCATGAACTAAACACCAAAGTCATTGATGATCTCATCAGCTTTTCTCAGCTGTAGACTGTGAATGAGATCAACACTGAGACACAGACTGATTCTCTGCTGCTTGTTGCTTCACTTTCTTCATCAACTTCATGAACACAACATCTGAACTGGTTCAGTCTCCTCTGAGGAGAAACCACATGTTACCAAAGTTCAGCAACGACCTGATGCTGCATTTGTTTCTATATGAGTCATTGGACAGTGAGTTCAGCCACATGTTCTTCTTCTGATCCAGGATCCAACCAAAGGAAAACTGAAGAAGAAGGAGGAGGAAGCTGAGCAGGAAGTAAAAACACTGGAGATGGAGCTGGAGACTAAGCAGACTGAGCTCCAGACCAAGATCAAAGAGGTTCAGAACATTTTTGTTTAGTTTCCTTTGACCTCTGTTGCTTTCTGTTTAACACTGAATTAAATTATTTCGATTTAAAGTTAAGTTAAAGTTAAAGATACTTTATTAATACATTACAATGTTACCAGCAGCGGAAGACAACACAAGTCCACAAACACGCATCATGCACAAAAATACACAATAACAACAATATTGCACAACCCGTTACAAACTTGTGTCGAAAACAAAACAGACAAAGACTGGTTTCAGATAAACAAAAGCAAAAAGAATGCTGTGTTTTCATTAAATGGAAATATTCAACATGAATAATCTAAAAGTCTAGAAAATCTAAAATCTAAAATCTCAGTTTAAAAACATATTTTCTGGAAAGTATTTACAGCAGCTCTAACTTTAATTTAGTTTTTCATTTGCGTCTCTGATCTTGTTTTTGTTTTCTCTCCAGTTGTTAGAAAAACATTCTGAGCTGCTGAAGCTGATCCTGGATCACTTTCACACACTGGAGAAGAAACAGGAGACCTCGATGACAACGGTTCGTATTTGTACTTTTTACACTCGTAAAGTGAAGAAAGAAGAAATGGAAAAGAGGAGAGCTGCTGGCATGTAATGGCTTAAAAACTCAAAGTGAATAGTTGTAAAACCTAAAACAAATCACCCATGGATGAAAAGTCCATCCTCTGTCCAAACAGGTGAAAATGCGTTGAGAATTTTTTTCCACGTATCAATTTAATAAATATTTGCCCTCTCACCTCTGTGTGTCTCTTCTACCACCAGAAACATTATATGAAACATGATGTGTCATGACCGTCATGCTCATGAAAATGTGAAGAACTTTACTTTCAAGAAAATGTGAAACAAACTCATGGATGGAGACTCATAAACATCATGAGTGAAGGAAACAGACCAAGCTTCTTCCAGCTGATCTTCTCCTCCATCCACCTCCACTCACATGCTTCACACGTCTAACTGGATGTTTCCTCCTCCATCAGACATCCAGCCAGCAGAGACAGGATGGACCAGACAAAGGCTACGTCCTTATGATTGATCCATTTGGAAAATCTGTTTTTCTCAGAAACGACTCCTCTGAGGTAAAGTTGTTGTCTGAAGATCAGAGAAGAAATGTGTGTTTCCCAGTAGAAGCTGGATTCGAGCTGAGCTTCTCCTTTATCAACAAGAAGAAACTCTTAGTGAAGTTTAGTGATTATTGTTCTTCATGGTTATTTAGTCAGTCTCATGTTGTCACTTCCTGTTTGACATGATCCACTTTCCTTCAAACAGAAGCTGCAGCTGAAGAACTGGAAGTTAAAACTAGAGTTCAGCAAGAAAAGTGAAACCATCACACTCAAAGAGTTTCACTTTCAGTCAGGACAGACAGAGACTGTGAGTTTCACTTGTTGTTAAAAGTTGTTTTACATTTCTTGACACAGCTCTTCTCTGTTTTTTCCTCCTCATTTCCTGCTTAAAGGGACATTCTGACTATTTACTGCTTCACATCCATGAATGCTGGGGAAGTGATGGACGGTCAAACCTCTACAAACACTAGACTCTACAATTTCCACAGAGCAACAGAAACATGATAGGACTTTCCTCACAGCCTGAGCTGTACTCTGTGTGACAAACACACTTCATATGTCAAAGAGCTGCAGGTGAACACAGGGTTTCTGTCATGGAGAGAACAATTCACAGCTTTGGTCCTCTCTAACTCTACATTCACAGATCTGGGACAAATACAGAGACAGCAAACCCTCTGAAACTGGAGATCTGGTTAAAGCAACACTTATAAACTCCAGTGAAGAGGTCTGACATCATGTTACATTATATACTCTAATATGTTATTACATCACATCTGTCTACTTATGTTATATTTATTTATATTTGATCCACAACCTCTTTTTTGCTTTTTTGTTTCAGACTGTGACGACATCTACTCGTCCATCACTCTGAAGATGTTTGCTGATGTAGTTTAATATTGTTTCAGGTTTTTATGAACTTCCACACATAATAACACAAACAACACAACACACTGTAACAATGAGACATTACAGTAAAGTCATTACTGCTTATACACATGAAAAACAAAGAATAGATCAATAGAATATAATAAAGACAGTGAGGGCGACTGTGACAGTAGTTCATACAATAAAACTGTTTTTATTTTGTCTCCTGTTTCAAACTAAGTCCACTGTCCAACAGATGGACAGAGTCTTTGGAGCTGATTTAACACAGTCTGAGTATTTTCATATCTTCACTTTCTGTAAATCATTCACATTTTGATTGTAGAAAAAGATCTGTGTAGGCGTCATGTCTTTTTTATTATTATTACTATTTTTTAATAAAACTCGTTTGTAAATGAGTCGTTGCAGTTGATTCTTTAGTTCAGTAGTTTGAGGAGAAATCTGCTCACAGGACTTTGTTGATCCTGATACAAGTGACACCTTCAGGGTCACACCTGAGTTCTTCTGTCACATGTGGTGATTTAGTTGATATTTTATTTTACAGAAATGTAGCTAATATTAAACACCACAGGAAATGCTGCTTCGTGAGTTTCAATGTAAAAAACAAACTATTCGTCAGAGTGAGACTTGATTTCCTTAAAGCAGCAGTGTCTCAGTTTATCAACTGCTCAGACTAAAGAGTCATTGATCTGAGTCATGATGGTTTTAATTGCAGCTGTAATATTTTACACTGGTGATCACCAGGCTCAAAGTTCACTTCAGTACAAACACACTCAGAGTGAAACTTTTAATCATTGATTAATTCATTAATAAATATGTCAAGTCTGAAAATGTCTGTGTGAATGAACTTTTAAATGTAACTATTTCACCCTCCAGTCAGTTTCTTCAGTGTTTAGAGACCAATCAGCAGCTGTTACTGATCAATACACTGAACGATTACATGCAATTCTACAACTGATCAACCAGAGTAACAAATAAAAGTCAGTGATCTGTTAATGATTCATAAACTCTATCAGAGCAGTGGATATGAAAACAGGTTGAACAAAGCTGGATGATATGGTTGTTCTTATATTGGTATATCATATACTGTATGTGAATCAAATTCAGTTTTTATGAATCAAGCTTGAAAAAAAAACACTTAAAATGTACAGTTTTATTACATACAATTAACATGATTTTTGATTTTGAAACTTCATTATCAGTCATTTCTCCTTCAACAAACCAACTCTCTCTTCAGTCTTCATTTGTGATTTTTTTGCACTGTAAAACAAAATATATGAAGATTATTATGACAAACTCAATGGTCACTTTACTCAGCTTTTCACTGAGCTTTCTACATTGGCCTTCTTGGTTGAATGGGTCTTTCTTTAGTTATTAGATGATGAATAAAGAAGTAATAAAGATCTCACCCTGAGCTTTAGGGAACTTCTATATTTTCTAATACATACGCATGATTCAGAAAATCATCAGTTGCTTCTACATCTGGTTATAAATATACCGGTGGTGGCAGAGTGAAGGTCTGAACAGGCCTCTTACCGTTCTCTGTCTGTGCTTCTCTGCTGTGGTTTGTCTCAGTGCAGACGTTCAAACTCTCACCAGTGTCAGCAGCGTCTAAAACAACAGACCACAGAGAGAGGGAGCAGAAATCATTCAGACGTTAGAGTCGACCGCTTCAACTGCCACTGACTCCTCTTCTTATTTTAACCTCCTCAGTGGTCGACCAAGATGATGAACACCTGAATCTTAAAATAAGTTTCATCAGAATAAAGACGTGTGAAATGTCTTGTTGTGTGTTTCACATTGTGTTGAAGAAAAAACAAAGTCGAGTTCACCTCCGTCCTTTTTCTTTTTGTGACGGCCGCATATGTCACGACTGCATACGTCAAACTATCGAGATCATCTGCATGGTCCACTCCAGAAACTGAAACACAGAGAATGTAAATTATTACCAGACTGAAGGCTGACAGGTGGACAGGTCATACAGATACACTTCATATCTTGATCATCTGTCAAAATCACCTGAGTCTGATGTTTTTGATGTCTTTGAGCAAACTGATGGAAAGAAAAGTAAAATTATTGACATCAGTAGAAAAAGACTTTAAATCATTGTCATACAGTATATTAGAGAGAGAGAAGCTGCTTCTCTGTACCATCATGTGGGATAAACCCCAGCAGCAGCATCAGCAGCAGCATCACCAGGGCAACAGCCGAGACGACGATGATGATGATCCACTGCAGGTTATGGTGGTTCATAGAGTCATTGGAGACGAGTTCTTTCTGAGCTGGTGGACACATGATGGAAACTGAACGTGATGCAACTTCACATATGACACCTGCTGTAGGACTTTCGAGCTTCTTACCGAAGAGTTTTAACCACTGTAAAGATCTGTAAATAATAATAAATATATCTTCAATGAATAAAATATATTGTATCTTTAATTCTGACACTTGATGATCATACTGTGTACTTGTTTATAATTGTGTTTGGTTTTGCTTTTATGCTTGTTCTGCTTGGTCGGTGTTGCTGTTGTGTTGTTCTATCTCTGTAATCAGGGCGTCATTGAAAATGAGAGCGTGCTCTCAATTGGCTTCCCTGAATAAATACAGGTTTGAAATTAAATTAAAGGGGTTTATTTTATATTTACATATTTTCAAAAATATCCTTGATAGAACATTGTATTTGATTTCAACAGGATTTATATTTACATCAAATGGCAGTTTTGTTGAATGCATGGTTCATGTACATAATTTCAGAAACACTAAATTATGGCTAAAATAATATCTGTAAATATTAATAACATACCCAACACTTTCACTTGCAAACTCATTTGGGTCTAGATCCTGTAAAGACATGTCAAATAAATGTAAAATACTGTGTGACATAAATGCTTCTATATTGAGATATACTTGTATATGGATTAGGGATGTTGCAGCGTAACATATTAGGGGATGTATCATTATACTACATGTATACGATGTGAAGCTGAGATCCAGCTTACCCGTGACCCTAAGCGGTATAGAAAATGAATGAATAAATGAACTATTATGGCATCTATACATCCTGTTAATAGTAAAGAATATTATTTTAGAAATAATAAAAAAGATCAAATTATATATATTTTGATGACATTGAAAATGTTATATGTTGAATTTCAGTTTTTTTTATATTATGTAAATAATATATTTATTGTAATATGTAATATTAATATATTTAAAATACATAGCAAACATTTTGTATGTTGACATACGTATATACAAAATATATCTGATGAATATGGTATTATTTTTTGTATTTCAAATTTCATCATTTTTATTCACTATATATATATATATAGTGAAATAAATATATATAATGTAAATTAATAACATTATTGCCAGTTTTAAATATATATTTGTGTAGATTTTTTGACACATATTTTACATACAGTTTTACATAGTATAATAACAATAACGGTTTACAATTATAAAGTGTTTTTTTAACGATACCAGATACCCAAAGCGCTTAGAGAAACCGTTATCACTTTTTACAATTACAATTCTTACATACAATCTTCAACAGTCCCTGACTGTACAAATAATAAACATTTTTTAATTATTTACTAAAGGTTCAGTCTCACCTGTGACAGTCAGTCTGCTCTCTGGTGACTCTCCAGCTCCCTGGATGCTGCACTTGTACAATCCTTCATCAAACCTGGAGACGTTCATCTTCACCTCCATGGCAGCACTGTTGGTCATTGATGTTCCATCTTTGTAGAAAACAGCTTTCAGGTTGGTGGAAGTCGTCTTGTTTCTGCAGCGCAGAGTCACAGTATCTCCCTCCATCACAGGAAGAGCAGGACTCTCCAGGATCACTGAGCCATCTGAAGAACATGTTGAAGAAGAGGAAAGTTCGATTAACAGAATTGATGTTACTCTAAATAGTAAACTAAAGGGAATTCATACAGGTGAGTTAGATTACAAGTTCAAAATAGATATAATGGCTTAAAAAAACGTACCAGTGACAATGATGTTGATGCTGTTGCTTCTTTTTCTTCCCTCAGTCTCACACCAGTATTCTCCACTGTCTGTGGGATACAGTGCAGCAGCTGTGCAGGATGAACCTGATGATGTCCTCTTCATGACACATGAATGAATTCTCCATCATCCCTGGTCCCTCTTAACTGAGCAGAACTATTAGTCCCATCACAATGAAAAGAGATGGACTCATGTTCAAAGAACTGCAGACGGTCTGGAGTGATACGAAGAGAAGCTGCACCTGAAACTGAGAAAAGAATAACATACTTTTCTTAAAAAAGGTTCCAAATGAATCATCAACATTCTGTTTTCTTATTCAGCGAAGGATGAACTGAGTTTAAACATAAATAAATAAATAAATCTAAACTTAGAAATGAACATTTCAAAGGTTTTCCCGGTTCCTCACCACTTTGCTGAGCATAAAGACTCTGAACTCGTGTCTCCAGCAGAAGAAATTCAAGCATCACTGGAGAAACAAAGGAGCAATGTTGTAAATCAGCAACAGATGCTTTGATGAGCAGCAACATATCAAAGTGAGGACAGAAAGAGAAGAAATGTGACACTGAGTACTCACACAGTCTGAAGCAGAGAGCTGTGACCTCCATGTCGTCTTGCTGCAGACTGAGCGTTGAGCTGAAATACAACTGAAGTAGAACGTACGTGACAACTTCCTCTTCCTGTGGAGGTTATTTCTGATGCTGCTGCAGAAGGGGGGCAGAGTCTCAGAGGCTGAGGTGGTCTCTCAGTCTTGAGACACTATGAGGGAGGATCAACTAAACCTGCACCTCTGTCTTCATGGCAAAATAAGTTGTCACTGTGATGATGTCGTAACCTGCTAGAGACAGACACCAAACTACCAAATAAAGCCAGTGACATAAATGATCCTCATGTTGTTTGCAGAGCACAGCTCAAAAAAGAATCAATATTCTTTACTTCAACACTTTAACACGTTAGATTATCACCAAGACAAGTAAAACTAATACCTTTAATAACATCACATTAACTCTTTGTCTTTGTCACAGGATTGAACCCACAACCTCGGGAACCAAAGACTGTTGTCTATCACACTGAGCTACTTGACAAGTGGCATTCAACAGTGGCTTCACAAATTGAGTAAGCCATTCACTGTCGTGTAGGCAGATTTGAAACCACAGTAAAAAGAAAAATCAGTTTTTGAGGTAAAATAATGATATGTATTTGTCAAACATCTACTATGAGTCTAAGATGTTAAGAGCTTTCGCACATGGTCCAGTCCAAGCTATTTGGATCATCGTCGTCATCATCTCCCTTGCTGGGTCTCGAACTCACAATCTCTGACACCAAGAACCAGCTCTTAACTCGCTGAGCTAATTGGCTGTTAGTGAGACCTGCTGTGTAGCTTCATTTATCCACTCAGGTGAGTCAGTGCCCGGGCAGCTGTTGTCAAGGCAGATTTCAAAAAGTATCTAAACAAAAATCTGTTAATACATAAATTGCATTTAGACAGCAAAACAGCTTGAGGACATGTGACATCTTGATCTGTCATCATCATCCTTGTTGGGTCTCGAACTCACAATCTCTGACACCAAGAACCAGCTCCTAACTCGCTGAGCTAATTAGCTTGTAGTGAGACCTGCTGTGTAGCTTCATTTATCCATTCAGGTGAGCCAGTGCCCGGGCAGCTGTTGTGATGAAATGGTCAAAATGTCAATAATTCAGTCATCTAAACAAAAATCTGATAATACATAAATTGCATCTTGACAGCATGGAAATGTTGGTGATTTGTTTTTAATGATACGTGTTTTGCTTCATAAGAGAAAATATGATGTTTATAAATTCCACTCTCACATTGACTGCAGTTGTTTCCATGAGAGCAGAATTCAAAATGTTCTCAAAAATTCAGTTTTTGAATTAAAATTCTGATATTTGCTAAACTTCATCAACCATGACTCCAGAATATTCTCATTTCTTTTCAGGAAGTTTGAAAATGTATTTAGCAAGAATTTGATGGTATATGTTTACAGTACTGTTTACAGTCAAACGTTTTCATGCACTGTAGGCTCAATTTTTGTTTAATCAAAAATCTGAGAAACAAGTTTTGTGGAGGACGGTCTGGAGATGCTCTGTAGCAAGTTTGGTGACAATTGAGCAAAAATTGTGGGAGGAGATACATTTTAAAAGTTTTACAGTTATTGAAAAAAACAGAGTGATGGACTTCATAATTTGTAATAAGTTTAAGTGGACAAAAGTTTCAGCAGTATTGAGGCTACATTGTGGTGAAGTTTCAACACTGTAGCATCTACCGTTGGTTTGGTAGGAATTTTTAAAGTTTTTAAATTTAAACGCTTATTGTGCCCCCCCTAGGAGGGGGGGGCACATGTCCTTGGAGTTGAGTGAATCTGGCATGGGACTGAACCTTTGTGCAAAGTTTGGTGAGTTTTCGCCCATGGGAAGTATGACTTCCTTGGAAGAAGAAGAAAGAAAGAAAGAAGAAGAAGAAGAAGAAGAAGAAGAATTCCTAGGAATACAATAGTGTCCCGGCAGCTTAGCTGCCCGGACCCTAAAAACACCCCCTACAGTAAGAGCAGGTGAAAACAGCCACCATGATGTATACTACTGCCTGGCTGGCATTGGGATCTCAGGATTACTGGTGCTGCACTCTCCTGGTTCACATCCTACCTCACTGACCGTCAACAATTCGTGCAACTAAGGAACCACAAGTCTGGGTGTTCGGGTGTTTCACTGAGTGTCCCCCAGGGGTCAGTCTTGGGTCCACTTCTCTTCAGCATCTACCTCCTCCCCCTGGGCACACTCCTCCGTCACCATGGGGTCCATTTTCATTGCTACGCTGATGACACTCAGGTCTACATCTCATCCAAACCCGCCGCTGCCATCCCTCCCACCTCCCTCATCACCTGCCTTGACGGCATCCGGAGCTGGATGAACAGGAACTTCCTGAAACTCAACGGCAATAAAACAGAGGCCCTGCTCATCGGCTCCAAATCCACCCTCGCCAAATCACAACACACCCCAGCTCCACCCATCATCATCGACGGTTTCCCTGTACCCTTTTCCCACCAAGTCAAGAGCCTCGGCGTCATCCTGGACAACACCCTCTCATTCGCATCCCATATTCAAAACATCACCCGGACCGCATTCTTCCACCTCCGCAACATCTCCAGACTCCGCCCATCACTGACCCAATCCAGCACTGAAATCCTGGTTCACTCATTTGTCACAACACACATAGACTACTGCAACACCTTCCTCACAGGACTCCCCACCAAACTCATCAACAGACTGCAAATCATCCAGAACTCGGCCACCTGGATCATCACCCGCACCAAATCATCTGACCACATCACCCCTGTTCTCATCCAACTTCACTGGCTCCCGGTACAATACCACATCCAATATAAAATCCTACTCCTCACCTACAAAACTCTCCACAACCTAGCCCCCACCTACCTCTGCGACCTCCTTAAAGCAGAAGTAAGCGGAATATTTGTGTTAATATAAGTCTTAAATAGTTACATCTTCCGACGGCAATCACTTACATAGAGTGTTTGGTCTGAAACACGGGTCTGTCAGTCACTCTGCTCTGCTGTAAGCCGAGGAGAAAACTTCTTGTATACTTCCTTGTATCCTACAAGCTTTATTCAATGAGGAGAGAGAATGAAGGGCTGTGTGTGCAGCCAAGGGATGCGCGTGAATATGGTGACGTAGGGACGAGGACCAATAGATCCATGATGAGGGCGGGGGCTGCTAACTCCATCGGCTGACAAGAAGTTAGCCAAAACGACCGGATCGCTTACTTCTGCTTTAATGAATACACTCCATCCCGCTCCCTCCACTCAACCTCTGCTGGACTACTAACCATCCCCACATCACGCCTCAGTACCATGGGTGCCCAATCATTCAGCTGTTCAGCACCCAGGCTCTGGAACTCTCTCCCCCCACACATAAGACAGTCAGATACTATCACAACCTTCAAGTCACAACTCAAAACCCACCTGTTCAACCTCGCATACAATTTGGTCACTGGTCACTGTCTTGATTGTTCTGTTCTTGTTTGTGTTTTTTTTTTCACAATGTCTTGTTTTTAATGATGTTTATGACTTTTATAATAATTAATTGAAATAATTAATTTGAAACACAATCTTGATCAAAAATAATAAAATCATCAACCAGCCTATTGAACCAGCTAAGACCATCTCAAACCATCAACCAGCCTAAGCTGGTCTAAGCTGTTTTTTCAGTAGGGTTAACTCTTTGCCATTGATAAATAACCAAACACTCCCTACAGAAAGATAAATATACGTATATATATTTTTTATAATTCTACGAATCATATTTATTATATTTACGAATTATATTCTTTATATTTAAAACGAATGATGTCAAGCTCAACTGTAGCCTATAGATTTATATTTTTATATTTAAAATGAATCATGTCAATCACAGCTGTATAGATTATACATAGAATCATGTCTAACCCTGTAACTATGTAAATTTACTTTTCCTGTTATCTAATGGTCCTCTGTCTTTTTGGACATTTTATGTTAACTGTTGTATTGTTTTGGTGACTACGGATGTAATTTAGCACATGTGCTAAATCCGGTGTATTTACTGTGGGTACTCTAGCACTCATTGTCCATTAATATGCATTGTCCCGCCCAAATAAACAAATAAAGTAATGTAAATAAAGTAGGTGAAAACAGCCAACTCATGACGTGTATTACTCCACCTTGCAGCTGTTTTATCAGATAAACTTATGAGTTGCCTGGCAGCAGGCTCAAAGTTCAGTATCTCATAAAGATAAATGAACTACTAACGTCATGTTTGTGTTTAAAGCTGAACTGGTTTACTGATCTGTGGTCAGATTCACATTTTGATCAACAAGAACATTTACATCATTTGTAATGTAAATTGTAAACAACTAAGTTTATAGAAAAACAGCTCAGCTGAGGTTGAAGGAAGTTCTACGAGACTTCAGATGAACATTACATCTGATAAATCTCTTGATAAACTGGTCTTGAGTCACTTCATGGTCATGAGTCATGACTTACAGACTCTACACCTGTCGTCAGTTCAAATGAGCAACACATCTAGCAACAGGTACGTGGTGTTCTCAATATTTTTTCTTCTATTTTAATGTTAACAACTTAAAAGTGAATCAATAACTCTTCACTATAACAATCTAAAGTTGTAGCCATTCATTGAACATTGATTGTTATATTATCCTTTCATCGTGAATCAGGTTCTAATTATAGATTGTTAACTGAAAAGGAAGTTCAGAGGTTTGACACAAATCTGTCAGATATTAAGAGACACTATTGTCTCACATGAACTATATGAGACCTGGACATTAACAGACTGTAGAATGGAAAGTATCGTCCACAATAATTTGGATGCTCTCCACAAGTTGTTATCAATTTGTTTCGATTGCACAATGCACTGCAGCATGGCTGATTTTTACATGGATATGTAAACATCTCTATATATACTGTTTTTTTCTAACTTATTGTTGTGTGATGTTTATTCTTCTTGTCTTATTCTGTTTCTCTTTTTTTATATACTGTTGCTATTTGCTTCTGCACAAATGTAAATTTCCCCCACTCCGGGACAAATAAAGGAATCTTAACTTAACTTAACTTAAACCTGAAAGAATAGACATGTTAATGTTGATTTGGTTACAAATGAGATGGTCAAATATTCTAAGACCAGTAGACTTGACTTCTCATATGACGAAGACTCTGGAGAGACTACGACTCCGCCCCCTGAGACCACAAGCCCAGCATTCTGTGAACCCCCTGCAGTTTGCGTACTGGGAGAACATTGGGGTGGACGATGCAATCATGTTGCATGGGATTTACTCCTTCCTGGATAAGCCTGGGTAATATGTGAGACTGCTGTTTCTAGACTTCTCCAGTGCTTTCAACACAATTCAACCCAGAATTCTGAGAGGAAAGCTGGAGAAGATGGGTGTAGATCCAACCATCATGTTGTGGGTCTTTAACTATCTTGCAGAGTGGCCACAGTATGTGAGGCTGGGGAATTGCATGCCAGACACAGTGGTGAGCAGTGAGGGAGTACCACAGGGTACACCTTACCTCTTCACACTGTTCACTGCGGATTTTACATCTAAATCTTGGCATGTTTAGAAGGAGTCGAGGATATGGCCATCGAGGGGACAGGAAGATGAATACAGGGACCTGGTGGGGGTGTTCCCGGACTGTTGCAACAAGAACTACTTGTTGCTTAATACATTAAAGACCAAAGAAATGATTATTGACTTTGGCAGGTCCAAGAGATCCTTACGGCCTGTGACTGTGGATGGGGTGGACATTGAGTGGGTTCAGTCAAACAAGTACCTTGGAGTATACCTTGATGACAGGTTGGATTGTTCTGTTGTACACAAGTGTTGTGTACAAAAATAATGAAAGCAGGCTCTTCTTTTTGAGAAGACTCAGGTCCTTTGACTTCTGTAATGTAATTCTGTGCATGTTCTGTCAGTCCATTTTTGCAGGCGTTACATTCTTTGCCATTGTCTGCTGGGGTAACAACATCAAGGTCAGGGACAGGAACAGACTAGACAAGCTCACCAAGAAATGTAGCTGTGTGATGGGACAGGGAGCGAGTTAGTGGTGGGAACAGAGAAGTTCACTGTGACAATGAGTCAATTAAACTCAACTTGATTAAAATGTAACTTTTAATCTGTCAAACAGTGTAGTAAAGTAAGTACTGTTTTGTTTTGTAATTGTAATTGTTTTGTTTTTACACAGACATGAAGAGAAACCAGAGGGATGAAACTCATGTAGGAGAAAGAGAGGAGACAGAGGAGGCAGCGGAGACAATGAGACTGGTAAAATATGGGAAAAGATGAAAGCAAGAAAAGAAAAAAGTAAAGAGTGAAAGAAAGAATTTCATATGGAGGATAACTAGTAAATAAAGAGTTAAAATGAGACTTTTGCCATAATCCCTATAGTCATAGCAGTAGGTTCATTACCTTTAATTGTCGGTGCAAGGTATTTTTAGAACGGCGAAGCAGAGCCGTGAGCTGCTCAGAGCTACGCTACGGAGGCTCATGGGATTTCTTGGTTTCCCTCATCAAACTCATCAATTACACAATCCAACAACTCCACAACGCTCTGGTGGACAAGTTGTGACCTGCACATTCACCACGCTGTGAGATAAAAACAGAACGTTACCAGACAGAGTTGTTTTAGAGGGAAATACAGAGACTGCTTGATGAAAAACTGTCCCTGAAGGCAACGTGCATCAGCGGTTTTGCATGAATTTCCCTCTAAAGCAACTCTGTCTGGAAACCAAGACATCCCATGAGCCTCTGTAGCGTAGCTCTGAGCAGCTCACGGCTCTGCTCCGCCGTTCTAAAAATAGCTTGCACCGACAATTAAAGGTAACAAACCTACTGCTATGACTATAGGGATTATGGCAATGGGCCAATTTGGCAAAATGTTGAACTATCCCTTTAAATAACCAGATATCCAAGCAGGAGAGGAGAGAGGAAGCAGGTAACATTGTGAAAACCACAAAAGAGCAGCCAAAGATCATGAAGGAAGTTTGTCTATACCTAACTAACAAACTAACAAACAGACTGATTTCAGTTTGTTCTTCAGCGTCTCACTAACAGTCAGTTTTTTTCAGATCAGTGGTTTTAAACATGAAGAAATTTAGATGTCTGTCATCTGGTCTTCATCTTCTCTCTCCTCCCAGATTAAAGAGAAACAAGCTGAGCTGCTGCAGCTCAGTGAAGACAATCAGAGGATGGAGGACGAGCTGAAGGAGCTGAAGAAAGAGCTGAAGATCAACAACTCAGAGGTTTATTTCTTCATATTGATCACATGTCTAGTTGATTTTCTTCATCTCACCTCCACTCAGTGACATGAGGTCTCAGATAAAGTCCACTGGCTGTATAATGAGCTCCTGGGTTGTATAATTGAACAAAGACTTTAAAGGTAGAGTCTGGAGTTTTGTTCGTTCCAGTTTGTAAACAAAACATTCAAACTAAACCCTTCCTCTTGGGCTCAGCTGTGTAGCCTCCTGCCCCTGACAGCAGCGGTTGTCAGGACGGTGAAGGAAAGGAAATACAGTCCGAGTGAAGTGATGGAGCCGTGGGCCGAAAACCAGATGTCACCAACAACCGGAGCCTCCAGTGTTATGTTGTAACGAGCAGGAGGGCCGTTGTGGTGAGCTGGGAAGAGGGTGTTAGCAACGGATGCTAAAACAACTCATGCCAGTCTTCATTCTCCAACACACCCACAATACCAACCATAAACACCTCATTGTAGGCAAAAAATTTAAACTAATAGGAACCACAGATATGGAATGAGCTGAGTGACAGCCTCAAAACATCACAATCTATCTCCTTGTTTAAACGCCATCTAAAGGAACAATTGCTAAACTCATATACATAAATGCACACCCTGGGATTACATACTGCTTGTTAAGTGTTTGCTGTGTTATATGTAGTATGTTAAATGTATGTAAGTGTCAAGTGCATGTAAATATACACTGTGTGTCAAATGTATGTCTCATGTATGTCAAATGGCTCCTACCATAAGCTTTAGTTAGCTTCCTCAGGAGACCAATTCACATACCAAAAATTGGCCACAATATGACCTATCAAATTAATTATGATGTTTGTGTGTGAATTAGGCACTACTTCTACTGCTACTAACCGCTACCGCTAGCCGAAGTTACCATCAAGCTAGCTCACCACAACGGCTCTAATACTTGTTACCAGTCGAGGCTTTAGTTGTCGGTGACGGCCAGATACCCGGCCATAATGCCAAGGCAAGGTATCCAGCGCTTCAATCAGTCTGTATTTATTTTTCTTTGTGGTGTTGCTGCCCAGAGAGAGAGAGAGAAAGAGAGAGAGGAACATCTGGGACAGCTAGTGCGGCTAGCAGCCCTGAGCCTCCTACTCTGCTGCACGTAGCTTCACCTGAGCTCCGTCATTGGCTGGAGAGAAAACACAGACTCAACAACAAAACAAAGCAAAAGACCAAAATACAGGCAGAGGGAGGGGGCGCTGCAGACACAGCCCCCACCACACAGGACTAGAAACCCATAGGTGATGATTAAGATGGATTTCATTTGTATAAGTCTAGTGTTTATTTTTGGGCAGAAAACTCCAGATTCAACCTTTAAAGTGGTCATCATGTCTCTGTCTGTCTCTCCCTCCTCCTTCACAGCTGGAGAAGATGAAAAACACACCAACCCGGTCCCTCAGCCTTCATCTAGTAAGTCCTGACGTCATGAACCCAGTGAAACTCTGTGATGTTCCTCATGAACTAAACACCAAAGTCGTTGATGATCTCATCAGCTTTTCTCAGCTGTAGACTGTGAATGAGATCAATACTGAGACACAGACTGATTCTCTGCTGCTTGTTGCTTCACTTTCTTCATCAACTTCATGAACACAACATCTGAACTGGTTCAGTCTCCTCTGAGGAGAAACCACATGTTACCAACCACAAGACACAGAAACGTTCAGCAACGACCTGATGCTGCATTTGTTTCTATATGAGTCATTGGACCGTGAGTTCAGTCACATGTTCTTCTTCTGATCCAGAGTTCAACCAGAAGAGAACTGGAGAGGAGGAGGGAGAAAGCTGAGCAGGAAATAGAAAAACTGAAGAAAGAGGAAATAGAAACACTGAAGAACGAGCTGAAGAAGAAGAAGACTGAGGTCCAAGCCAACACTAAGCAGGTTCAGAAGGTTTTCTTTTAGTTTTCTTTGACCTCAGCCTTTGACTGTTTAACACTGAATGAAATTATTTTAATTCATCCTGAAGACAAATTTGCAGAAAATCCTGTTGTTTGGTTTAAAGACAAAAACAGGTTGGTCAGACAAAGACTGTGGTTTTAGATAAACAGAAACAGCAAAAAGAGAACATCCTGTGTTTTTTGTTTGTTTTGTTTTGTGTTTTCGTTCCCTATTAACTGCATTAAATGTTCTCTGGAATATTGGACAAGAATAATCTAAAAGAAAAATATTCTCAATTTGAAAAAACAAAACGAAAAAACATCATTTCTGGGGAGTTCGTACAGCAACTGT
This sequence comes from Trachurus japonicus, assembly GCF_045865225.1. Taxonomy (NCBI): domain Eukaryota; kingdom Metazoa; phylum Chordata; class Actinopteri; order Carangiformes; family Carangidae; genus Trachurus; species Trachurus japonicus. The sequence continues at coordinate 5,224,850 of NC_140924.1, forward strand.
TACTGTCATTTGGTTTTTTGAGTCTCTGATCCTGTGTGTCTTTTCTCTCTAGTTATTAAAGACACAAACTGGGTTCCTGCAGCTGATCCTGAATCACTTTCAGACACTGGAGCAGGACGTGATAACCTCGATGATAACAGTTTGTATTTGTACTTTTTGTTGTTAAAGTGAAGTCTGTTTTTATTGCACTTTTTTTTTTTTTTCTCTTATCACAATTTTGGATGTTTTTAGAATTTTTGTCCTGAATTTGAATGTCCTGTCTCGTTTTAAATGTGTCAACAAATTAAGACCTATATAAACCTAAACCTAAAACAAAAAACCTGTGAATGAAAAAGTGTCTGTCCGATCAATGGAAATGTATCCAGACTCTCAAACAAAAGGTTTATCATCTCACCTCTGTGTCTCTGTTCTCACCAAGTCTGAAGAAGAGAAGAGAAATGGGAGGAAGGAAATGTGAAGAACTTTAGTGAAAAAAAGAAAAACATTTTAATGTGTATCTCCACTCTCATCAAGAAACCAGGGTTCTTCCAGCTGATCTTCTCCTCCATTTCACACATCTGATGTTTCCTCCTCCATCAGACATCCAGCCAGCAGAGACTGGATGAATCAGACAACGGCTATCACATTGGGAGTGACTCATCAGGAGAAAATCTTCATCTCAGAAACGAGTCCTCTGAGGTAAAGTTGTCTCAGTTCATGACAGAGGAGACAGTGAAAACTGAGGATGACAAAAAGGTTTAAGCAAAAGGGTAAAAAACATAAAAAATAGAAAAATGTCAAGGTGAAAATCCTACAGGTCTCTACAAAGGTTCAGTCTCCTCTGAGCAGAAACCACATGTTACCAACCACCAGACACAGAAAAGGTCCTCCTTGGTCTTGGTCTGGAGCTCCAGACCAAGACCAAGGAGGTTCACATTTGGGTCTTTTACACAAATATTTCTTTCAGCAGCTCATGTTTTTGTTCAGTTTCTCTTTCCGGCTTCATTAAATGAAAAACTGAACACTAAAAGCCTCACTCCTGATGCTGTGACAGGGCACTGCAGTCTAGATTCTGGATGTTGTTGGGTTCAAGAAACAAAACTACAGTATAAGAGCAAAGAAGCATTCTTCTGTCACTGCTGCTTTATATTTTCTACCAAATGACTCAGTAATAAACATAATTTCTACTCTGTCCTCTTTCCTCTCCGCTGAAACAGAAACAAGATGAACTCCAGCAGCTCCAGAAAGAGAAGAAGAAACAAGAAGATGAACTGCAGAGACAGAAGAAGGAGCTGGAGACCAAGAACAAACAGGTTCATCTGGTAAACAAATGGAGTGAAGCCTGTGAGCTAGTTCAGGCAGCCAACTCGAGCTGCGCTGCGTCACTCTCATGACATCATACACACACCCTCTCAATGTGGCGGTCTATTTAAGATAGGTGACTTACCCATCGTCCTCTTTGCTCATCTATGACACAACAGCAGCATCTCAGCGCTACCATATTTTCTGCACCAGCATCCACCTGTAGGCTCCGGGTTAAAATAGTCGGAGTCGGAGCCTTGACGCCAAACTCAAATGTATAATGAAGCTGCAATAAACATGGTTAATCGTGAGTTGAGAATCCACAGACCTAAATGTTGTGTCTTCTCTCTTCGTCTCTGTCCTTCCTCCCAGTTGGAGAAGCAGCTCCAAGAAGAGAAGAAGAAGAGGGAGGAGGTTGAGACCTTGATGAAGAAGCAGCAGGAGAAGATCAGACAGGTTCATGTTTCTACCTAAATCAATGAGCTGTCTCTTCATCTCTGTCTTTATGTATTTAAAGGTAGGGTCTGGAGTTTTGTTCGTTGCAGTTTGTAAACAAAACATTGAAACTCAGCCCCTCCTCTCGGGCTAAGCTGTGTAGCCTCCTGCCCCAGACTGCAGCAGTTGTCAGGACCGCAAAGGACAGTAAATACAATCTGAGTGAAGCGCTAGAGCCGTGGGCCGATTAGCCGACCATTCGCCAACAACGGGAGCAGTGTTATGTTGTTATGCCGTTGTGGTGAGCTGGGAAGACGGTGTTAGCGGTGGATGCTAACTGCTACCGCTAGCCGAAGTTAGCATTGAGCTAGTGTAGCCGATGTCATATCTGGCCCTCTGCGTTGTGTTTCTCACGGCCTGCCCTAGGTGGGGTTCGAACCCTGGTCTCCTGCACGGCAGGCGACGATGCAAACCGCTTTGCCAAGAGGTTAACAACCGCTTGGCAAGTTGGTTAGCACGTCCTTTATCGGTGAGTGAGTGCACCTCTGTTAACACTAGCGCACTACAATGGCCCCCGTATCTGTTACCACTTGAGGCTTTAATTGGCGGTGACGGTTGGGAATCGGTCCGCGGCTCCAGCGCTTCACTCAGACTGTATTTTTCTTTGTGGTCCTGACTGCTGCTGCTGAGAGAGAGATGTGCTAGCACTCGTTAGCATCAGAGACAGCTAGTGCAGCTAGCAGCCCTGAGCTACTACTCTGCTGCACGTAGCTTCACCTGAGCTCCGTCATTGGCTGGAGAGAAAAAACACAGACTCTCTCACTCTCCACCCAGAAACGTCCACGTGCACAACAAAACCTGAACAAAACAAAGCAAAAGACCAAAATACTGCAGGCACAGCCCCCACCACACAGGACTAGAAGCCAATAGGTGATGATTAAGACGGATTTCATTTGTATAAGGCTAATGTTTATTTTTGGACACAAAACTCCAGACCCAACCTTTAACTGTAACATGTTACTGTTCATGAATGTTTATTTGTAGCAGTTATGAACACAAGTAAAAATGCTGAGAATTCAGAATTCTTAGTAGGACTACTGTAGGTGTTACAATCCCTAATGATTCAGCTCAATGCTTGTCCTGAGTGGGTTGATCTTGATGGTGACCACTTAGTGATGTTTCCTCCACTGCGGCACATCTTCAGTTGTGTACTAATCTATTAATGTTTATTATATATTGTTACATTTTATTGTCTTTCTGATGCTTAAATAGAGAGCCTAAGCGGAAGCAGGAAGTAACGGTCACCATGGGACCTCAACTCTGAAAAACTCGCCATTCAAATGAATGAGACTGAAAATTTTATTTCGTGATCCGTTTGAATTGTGCCATGAGAAAAAAATATGTCCTCTACCTGTTTAAAACATCACGTTTCATCCCGAGAAATCAGCAGTTTGTTGTAAACCTATTGTAGAATAAAATTCAGAAGAATCTGTAAGCAGAAAGACTACAAGTCGCGTAGGTGACGTCACACACCAATTGCCGCCCTTTCCCGTGTCAGTTGGTGACGTATTTTCTGTGGGACACAGATCTGTAGTCCGTAGAGCGGTCTTTACACAAAATACATTCTTCTGTTGCCGTTTTACGATGAACGGCTGATTTCTCGGCATGAAACGTGATGTTTTAAACAGGTAGAGGTCATATTTTTTTCTCATGGCGCAATTCAATCGGATCACGAAATAAAATTTTCAGTCTCATTCATTTGAATGGCGAGTTTTTCAGAGTTGAGGTCCCATGGCGCTGTTACTTCCTGCTTCCGCTTAGGCTCTCTATAGTAAAACTGTCCCACTTTATCTTTGGTCAGATGGAAAATCAGCAGAGAGTCCTGCAGAGACAGAAGACGGTGCTGGAGACCAAGAACAAACAGGTTCATCTGTTCAATCAGTGATTGTTTGTAACAATAAGAGTTTAACTTTGTAACACTAAGTCATGTGTCACATTCATGTCTTGAAGACAAAGCTGGTCCAACACTGAGTCTCTGTCCATGTCTCTGTTCAAACTCAGCTGGAGACAAACCAAGCTGAGACCAACAGGAAGAAGGAGGAAGCCAAGAGAGAAGTGGAGAAGCTGATGAAACAGATGGAGTCCATGTGAGAGAAGGATCATTATGAACTCTCTGTGTCCTCTACTCTTTCTCTCTGTATCTATATGTAACACTATTAACAGCTTAAATATTATCCAACCCACTTACATGGATGGAGACAGAGCATCAAGAATGCATACTGTATATGTATAGAGCTTTTTTTAAAATTATATTTTTGGGGCTTTTGCCCAAAAAACAGAGTCAGGTAGTTGAGAGAGACAGGAAACTGGGAGACAGAGAGAGAGGGACAGACATGGAGCAAAGGGCCAACTGCATCAGGATTTGAGACGGGGCCGGCTGCTCCACCCACTGGGTCTCATTCATGAAACGTGAGCAGCACGGATTTGTGTGTAAACCCTGAGCAGCGCAAATTTACGTGGATTTCTGCATTCATCAATCTTTTAGTAGTGCTGATTTTTTCGTAGCTACACACAAAATCTACACCTGCTCCGGACTGTGTGTAGCGCTTGTGTAAATGTAGGAATGCAAAGAAATACTGCTTGTCACTGTTGAAAATTACAATTTTAATCCATATTCCTCTCTCTCATGTTCAAAATACGTTGATGCCTTTGAAACACGTAATTTAAACATGACAAACAATTAGAAATATTTGGAGAGAGAGACGTTTTAGGGATCGGACACGCACAAACACGTCAAGGCTCTATCTTATGATGAAAATAATCTGATATAAAACCGGAAAAACTTTTTTGTGTTGTAACACGCTCGGTGGGCGCACACTTCACCCTGCGCAGTAGCGCAGTCGGCACCGGTTTGGATGGAGCTGTGACAGACGGCTGGTGCTTCTGTAACAATATAACCTGCCTATATAACTTCATGCTCCTCTACAGCTGAGGCTGTGAAGAGCCTCCTCCTCCCGTCGCTGCTGTAGCTCTGTAGTTTTTTTTTTTTTTTTCATGTTTCATATCGAACTATTCTGGCTTTACTTCTTAAACGGTTCTTTAATAAACCAAGGATACTTAATTCACTAAATCTGTTTCTTCCCTCCACGCCTTTGACCTGTTCCAGTCACCACTACTAACAGAAGAGAATTAAATATTTTTTCTGGACTCCACTTCACCCAAAATGACTTCGATCCGCGATCTCTCTCTTTTTTCTCTCTCTCCCTCTTTCCTTGTTTGCGTCATGGCCGCAGGTGAACAGGATGCACCTACCTCCTAATATGGTGGTCAGGATCTCCTTATATGGCTATTCATGTATGGAGATCTATGCTAATTGCTGATCACCGGGGGCGTGTTGTTAGTTTACGATGGGTTGGGATTCATCATCTTACACACGTGTTTATGATCAAATCTGAGTTTCCCGCACCGTTCATGAATCCGGAGTAGAGTTTTAGTAACATGAGCTTTTATGTGCAAATCTACACACAGATTTACTCACGTTTCATGAATGAGACCCATTGAGCTAAACAACGACCCATACAAACCTTCATACACACGTCTTCCTTCAGTGTTGAGCTCTCCAACTCTCTGCTCAGACCCGTCATTGAAAATCTGCTGCTGGAGCCAAACAGCATAATTACACATGGAGCAACACAACGCAACTTGAAGCTCGGCCATGAACACACACACAGACACACACACAGGAAGCGGCAGCAGGAGGGGTGGACTTTCTGTTCTGACACATTCACATTTTCACTGTGACGATCAAAACTTTTCTCTTGTTGCCTGTAAATCTGACTCCTCTGTCTTATTAAAGTCACATTTTACACCTTGTTAACGTCTCTGTGATGATTTTATATCATAGATGTCACAATATAAGCAGAAGAAGAAATAAACTCATCAGCACAGAGATGATGTCATCAGTTATTGTCCAATCAGAGCTCCTCGTCCTGTTGCACATTTATTCACAGCTTCAATTTTCCATTTCGTTGTTTTTTAAAGCAGAAGTAAGTGATATATTTGTGTTAATATAAGTCTTAAATAGTTATATCTTCCGACAGCAATCACTTACATAGAGTGTTTGGACTGAAACACAGGTCTCTCAGTCACTCTGCTCTGCTCTGAGCCGAACAGAAAACATTTATCGTATCCTACAGTTTTTATCCAATGAGGAGAGAGAACGGCATGCAGGGCTGTGTGTGCAGCCAAGGGATGCGCCTGAATGTGGTGACGTAGGGACGAGGACTGTTATGGTGCATTCAAGGAAACTCGTATTTTTCCGACCGTGAACTCGTACCAGTTCGATCTGGTATGAGTTCACCGGTCAGAAGTTACGAGTGGCCGTTATAGTGACTTTCACAGGTAAAACAGGTCGGAGAAACACGAGTGGGTTGCCTGGAACGCTACAAAGTCGTAAGTTGTGACTTGAAGCTGTAATTTACGATTTCAAAAGCCTGCCTGGAACGCAGCATTAGCGAAAACGACCGGACCACTTACTTCTGCTTTAATGAAAGAAAATCAAACTTTTCTATAACTGACTCCTGAGCTGTGTCTTCACACCTCATCACACACACACACACTGACTGTGTAGGGGAGGAAATATTCATCAATATTTAACAATATCCCCCCAATACGTGTCTTGTCTTTCTGGTGTTAAGATGAGGTTTTCAAAATAAAGTAAAGTAAATACTCGTTTAATCTGACTCCATTTAAAAATAACTTTACTCTTTAAAAGTTAATAGTTAATCAATCATTTAAAATATAAACATTTTAAGAATCAATTCTATTGTTAAGAAATCTGGAATCAATCTTAGTTCAGTGATGGTATAGATTATTAAAACCACTCAGTGACCTTCTTAACATAGAATAATAGCCCTGATGCCGGGGTTGAAGTATTCAGAGGTATAAGAACATGATACTCAATCTTATCTGTCCAACTCAGAGGTTAAGGGTATGAATAGTGCCTAGTGAAACTTACCATATAACTAAGATCTTTTAGACTAACTTAGTTCAGGGATGGCAGATATAGACTTAAACTATTCAGTGACCTTCTTAACATAGAAGAACAGCCCAGACACCTAGGTTGAGATATTCAGAGGTCATAAAATATAACTCAATGGTTAAAAGACATGATACTCAATCTTTTCTATTCAACTCAGAGGTTAAGGGTATGAATGTTACCAAATGAAACTTACCATATAACTAAAGACCAAATAAATATCCAAAAACAGATTCTTAATTATTTAGAACAAAGTCTCAATAAGGCAATATTAGAAATGAAGGGTTAACATTCCAGTTTATTGTGATGTACAAAATGAACCAACTATAGCAAATAGTAACAATACTTAAGAAACAGATAATGCAACACACTCGATGTGTGGGAGCTCTGGTAAGCAGATCAACTCAAAGTGAGGTTCTTGCTCTTTCCCTTAAGTATCCAACCAGAACAGAAACACCTCTAATTCACATAACAATTTGGACTTTGCATGGAGACACCATTCGCATCTGGAGACCTTTGATCATCAGGGGGTCTTTTCATATGACAATGAATCACTTACACCTTTGTACTTCTCGCACTGAGACACTTGAGTGATTAGAGTCATCAAATGGTGAAACTCTAACAAAGATAATTGATTAAATCACTAATAACCAAAAGGTGTAAATACACAAAGAGGTTACATCCAGGCTGAGGTAAAACTTCCATTGTTTCAGAGACAACATTTCAGGGTGGGGGTCTGACTGTCTTACAACTGCTTGTGCGCTGCTCCGGGTTGCTCCGGGTTCCCCATATGTGCTGTGGCTTAGTTCTTGCTTGGTAAACGCCGACGGCCGCCGGAGTCCTCTCTCCCTCCCTCCTCCTGTGTGAGTGGGTGCGTGTGTGTGTCCAAGTTTGGTCATAAACAGGACTAACTGCAATCAGCTTATTGGGGTCGCTGCTGCTTTGTCTGCCGATGTTTTGTCTCCACGCTGCTTCGCCTCGCTGCTGCTCCGCGCTACTGCTGTTTGCTTCATCTGCTTGCTCTGGCTGACATGTTGTGTCCACCGCCGCCTGCCTTTCGTGGCGTACACTGGGTCTCATTCATGAAACGTGAGTAAATCTGTGTGTAGATTTGCACATAAAAGCTCACTCTACTAAAACTCTACTCCGGATTCATGAACGGTGCGGGAAACTCAGATTTGATCGTAAACACGTGTGTAAGATGATGAATGCCAACCCATCGTAAACTAACAAAACGCCCCCGGTGATCAGCAATTAGCATAGATCTCCATACATGAATAGCCATATAAGGAGATCCTGACCACCATATTAGGAGGTAGGTGCAACCTGTTCACCTGCGGCCATGACGCAATCAAGGAAAGAGGGAGAGAGAAAAAGAGAGAGATCGCGGATCGAAGTCATTTTGGGTGAAGTGGAGTCCAGAAAAAATATTTAATTCTCTTCTGTTAGTGGTGGTGTGACTGGGACAGGTCAAAGGCTGGAGGGAAGAAACAGATTTAGTGAATTAAGTATCCTTGGTTTATTAAAGAACCGTTTAAGAAGTAAAGCCAGAATAGTTCGATATGAAACATGAAAAAAATAAATACACATAACTACTGTGAGCTACAGCAGCGACGGGAGGAGGAGGCTCTTCACAGCCTCAGCTGTAGAGGAGCACGGTTGTATCAACACATGAAGTTACATAGGCAGGTTATATTGTTACAGAAGCACCAGCCGTCTGTCACAGCTCCATCCAAACCGGTGCCGACTGCGCTGCTGCGCAGGGTGAAGTGTGCGCCCACCAAGCGTATACTGTAGCAACACAAAAAACTTTTTTCCGGTTTTATATCAGATTATCATCATCATTAGATGGAGCCTTGATGTGTTTGTGCGTGTCCGATCCCTAAAACGTCTCTCTCTCCAAATATTTCTAATTGTTTGTCATGTTTAAATTACGTGTTTCAAAGGCGTCGGCGTATTGTGAACATGACAGAGAGTAATACGGATTAAAATTGTAATTTTCAACAGTAACAAGCAGTATTTATTTGCATTCCTCCATTTACACAAGCGCTACACACAGTCCGGAGCAGGTGTAGATTTTGTGAGTAGCTACAAAAAAATCAGCACTACTAAAAGATTGATGAATGCGGAAATCCACGTAAATTTGTGCTGCTCAGGGTTTACACACAAATCCGTGCTGCTCACGTTTCATGAATGAGACCCACTGTGTCTAAGTAGCCCTACTACCAGGGGTTTGTCCAGTGTGGGGTCAATCGGGGCCTACTCCCCCCCCCCCCCGACGAGTGAATGAATGTGTTAACTTGTGTTTGATTATTTAAGTAATTTTGTAATTGTTTTGGTTTGGTTATTGATTTGCTTATTTTTCTTTTCAGTTGCTGGAGACTGGTGGTGGCGTGCTGGTGTCCTGGTGGTGGTGTCCCCCCTTGTCTCGTCTGCTGTGTCCTGGGAGCGGGTTACTTCATTGTGTGTGTGCCACGTGCTGGGTGATTTTGGTTTATTTCTTTATTTTGGTGGAAACCCCCTTGCACTAGCACCGATCACTCACTCGGCTCCAGCCAAGCCCCCTTTTTGTTGATTTTCTTTTATTTAATTTTGTTTGAAAATATATTTTAAAAAAAGAAGGAAAAAAAAGAAATATTTTAATAAAATTGTATTCTTTTCAACAGTAAAACACGTCTCATGCCTCTTTTGAGTGAACGTACCTGTGTGCCTTACACTTTTAGTTAATTCCCTGGGTGAAATTCCCAGGGTGGCGTTCAATTCAATTCAATTCAATTCAATTTATTTGAAGTGGGACAGTGCAAGTTCGTGAACGAAACCTAAAATCGTAAACAAGCAGGATTTTAGCCAAAGGCTAATTTCCATCCGCTGTCCCATACATAGATGTTCCCTGGTACAAAATACAATAAATAAAAACAAAAGCATGTTATAAAATAGCAGCAGTCAGTTTACAGTACAATAGATAATAATACAAATTCGGTGCCGTAGTACGACAGTAGTACAAAAGTGCAACCGTGTCATGAGATAAAGTGCTTACAATCATCAAAGTGCTTAGAAGGTGCTAGGAGTAATGTCTAATTGAGCTGTGTTACAATGATAGGTCTAAGGATATAATTTAATCACTTGCACTGCTATAAATAACTAAAGTTATATAATAATATAAGTGATAATACTATTGAATATGTTGGTTTCCTTTTCTTTTGTTATTTTTTGGTCAAATTATTTAGCTTAATTTCCCCCATCCCATCCTCGTTTACACACATACATACATTCTGCTTACACATACATATATTTTCACTCTCACACACATAGATTCTCCTTACACATTTTCACTCATACATACATATATTTTCACTCTCATATTTATACATCTTCATACTAGAAGTAATATATGTATGTAAAACGAAAATGTATGTATGTGAGAGTGAAAATATATGTATGTGAAAGGAGAATGTATGTATGTGTGAATGAAAGTGTAGTGGAAACGGAAGGAGTATAGTGGAAACGGAAGGCAGCATTTATCGTCTACATACTCCGGTACAGTAGGTGGCGGTATACACCTAATAAGCAATGGTTGCAACCCGAGCGGAAGTACGTCACGGGACTTGTGCACAGAGCCTATCACAGAGGGATAAATTACCTTCTTCTTCCTCTTCCTTCGGGTTGCAACCATTGCTTATTAGGTGTATACCGCCACCTACTGTGTACTAGACGATAAATGCTGCCTTCCGTTTCCACTATACTATTTCCACTACTATGTATGTGTGTGAGAGTCAGGGGTGAAAGTAAGCCGGTACGGTCCGGTACTGCGTACCACTAAAAGATTCAGAGGCGGTACGCAGTACCAGGAAGATCATGAGAGAGATAAAAAGAAAAGAAAAGAAAAAAAAATAAATAAATCTAATTTTACATGAATTCCCTGTGGTTTGAAATGATTTCTATGAAATTGTCTCGGTAATTATTATAACACATAGTGTTACGAGATCCCGACCCGATCAAAGACAGAGACCTGATCTACTTTCTGTGCGCAGCAGCGCTGCGCCCTTGGACGTCAGCACAGCACCTGCAAGCAACTGCAGCGTGCAGCTGTGCACCGCGGAACGCGTGCCGCTCGCTCACTGCTGCTGCTGAAAACTGAACCTTTTTTTCCGGTACCGTGAAACTTTGCCCTCAGCGCGTTGTGGCGAGTCCTGTCGGGACCGACGCGGACGTTACACGTGGGCCAGAGCAGACCCTAACCCACGCGCTGGGTCTCGGTGCGGCTACAGTCGAGCTTGCGGTCTGTTTATGTGAACGCGGCTCCAGCTGCTCGGTGTGCGCCACAGCGGTGGTGCGCATTTAGACCATAGTAGGCTACATCCATGATGGTTTGAAGCAGAGAAAAAACAAACGTGTGTAAAAACAAAACGGAGCTGAAAAATGAAACAATAAGTCCGTTTTTGCACCAGTCTGTGGAAACAGCCTGAAGAGAATGAATGACAGCAACAGTTTTATCATGGAACTACTGGAAGATAAAAGTAATGAATACATGAATTTCCTTTGTGTTGGGGCATATTTACCACAGTAGAGCTTAAATACAAGTTTGATGAGAAACAGTTATTTATTTATTAATTAAATAAAGTAGCCAATTTAGAAGCACATGTTTTTTTCTTCTAATTAAATCGTGGTATTGTATAGCTAAGTATCGAGAATCGTGGAAATTTACTAGTATTGGTATCGGTATATAAGAAAGCTCCAGCCTCAATGGCAAGACCGCAGGCTGTTTGCAGGCTAGGATATGTTCTTTTTTATTTATTATGGGGATCAATACCTGACATTGTCCTGGGCCAGTGGTTAGAATTAGTGATGTTCGATACCACAAATTTCCTTTCCGATCCGATAATGAGTAAAATTCAGGCTGGTATCGGCGATACCGATCCGATCCGATACCGATACTTTGTTCAAATGCACCTATTGTGCCTGGTAAATCTAATAAAATAAAATAAAAAGTAAGTCATAGCTTCCTAAGGATGCAAGGCTTCAGAGTAACGTATTTATTTTAAACTCTGAACTATATTGAGGAAGGGCCTCGTTTAGAATATAACCGAAATTAGTGTTTTAAACACTAAAAAAAGAACATATGTAAAATAATAAAACCATTAATTAAATAAGAAAATGATAAACATATTATTTATATATTTTTTTTAAATTTATTTATTTATAATATTATTTATAAGTTTCCCACAGATATTACAGACTTTGTCTTCCCTGTTTGTGGCTCTGAAATAGCTCCACACCTGACTCCTTTCCGCTCCGCCATTGACTCTACACAGACTGACTTTGTGAGCAGCAGAAAAAGTAGTTCCTACCAACCGCATGCCATTTAGACAAGATCTGAATAGTTTAGTTACTTTCCACTGTGTTCCTGTTAATGATATGCATAACCACAAATGACTGAACTATCAAAAGTATCGATATTTTCATTTGAGTATCGATTCTAGAGCATACAGAACTGGTATCGGAAGTATCGATATTTCAGTATCGATCCTCACATCACTAGTTAGAATGGTGGGGCCAGCGATCTTCAAAATTTCCTTTATTGTCTACCCCTGACCCAGCCTTCGAAACGTGTGCCACACGTTTAACGTTTGTTGCAAAATGTCCCAATTCAAATCAGTAATAATAATAATAATGCAGAGAAAAATAACTTTTGGTAATAGTACCGGCAAGAATTTAAAACTACTTTCACCCCTGGTGAGAGTGAAAATATATGTATGTGTAAGGAGAATGTATGTATGTGTGAGTGAAAGAATGAATAATGGCTTGTACGGCCCCTCATATAATAGTGTGTGTAAGAGAGTATAGTAGTGTGTAAGAGAGTATAATAGTGCGTGTTAGAGAGTATAGTAGTGCGTGCAAGAGAGTATAATAGTGTGTGTTAGAGAGTATCTAGTGTGTGTTAGAGAGTATCTAGTGTGTGTAAGAGAGTATAGTAGTGTGTGTGTATGACTATAATAGTGTGTGTGTAAGAGAGTATAGTAGTGTGTGCGTATGACTATAATAGTGTGTGTAAGAAGTTTTATTGGAGTGTGTGTAAGAGAGTATAATAGTGTGTGTAAGAGAGTATAGTAGTGTGTGTGTATGAGTATAATAGTGTGTGTAAGAGAGTATAGTAGTGTGTGTGTATGAGTATAATAGTGTGTGTAAGAGAGTATAATAGTGTGTGTGTAAGAGAGTATAGTAGTGTGTGCGTATGACTATAATAGTGTGTGTAAGCGTATAATAGTGTGTGTAAGAAAGTATAGTAGTGTGTGTGTATGAGTATAATAGTGTGTGTAAGAGAGTATAGTAGTGTGTGTGTGTATGAGTATAGTGGTGTGTGTGAGAGCAAATATGAATTACTTCCTAAACAGCCTCTCATAGAAAAGCTAAAATCGGCCCTAACCAGCCCACAACGCTACAGGTTGACTGCAGGGTAAAAATCCAATCTCATTGTTGGGGGGAAACAATAGATAAATCCTGGATGGTAGGAATTAAGACTAGTACCCAGTCCACTAATCATGAAACAACATATTCATGCTGCACATTGGATTAAACAGGAGAACCCTGATGATACATAAACCATTTGACACACACAAAACACAGCTCCAATCAGGATGGTCAATCAACTATGTAATTATATTGTTTGGGTACATTCAAGCCTTTTTTAAGGATTCTGGTTTACCTTTTTGATGCAACCAAGCGTACTCACATAGCTATAGTTTTAATTACCAAAAAACGGCTTGAAATTGGTTAAAAATGTTGTGGTTTATGGAGCAAATTAGTGTCAGATGGATGAAGAGGAAGATGACACGTGGCAAATACATCTGTGGATCAGGACGTCTGCACGGTAACAAGACTAAAGGAAATGACCTGGTTATGATTCATAAACTCTATCAGAGAGGTTTGTAGTGACGGTGAAGCGCATTTTCAGCGAAAAACAACAAAAAATCCTCTTCATCCAGATTAATTGGGAATTGGATTAATTATCATCCTAAATACATTTTATATCCACAGGAGGACGGGACGGTGAAGGAGAAGAAGAAGAAGAAATTGGAGGAAGCTATAAAGAGAGTGGAGACCCTAAAAGAGCAGCTGGAGATCATGAAAGAGGTTTGTCTCCACTTTGCTAATAATAACTGATTTCAGTTTGATCTGCTGCTGACTGAGTGTCGTCGTGAAGTGCAGCCGTGAGAACTTTCAGCTTCCTGTCTGGTTTATTTCTGCAGCTCAGACAACGTGAGTTCACATGAACTCATGGTGTCTTATTAATATAGTTGAAAACCACATCAGTCCAGAATGACTGACCCATGACGAGAACTCAGTGTTGCAGGAAAGGTCATTTAATTGATCAGGTGCATCATCCTCAACATCATTTCATTATTATTTTCCTCAATAAACTGAACTACATGGTAATTGTTCTGACACGCCAACCCTTGATAAAAAACAAAAGAGTTTACATTCATCATTCATCGTCTGTGCTCTGTACATAATAATGACGCAATGGAAACAGGATTTCAGATATTTTTTGCAGCTTCATTACAAAGTAATTTACTGATTATGAGGATTTTTGACAATATGTGACAATGCAGCTCATTTGAGAGAGAGAAGAACAGGATATGTTCAAGAAAATAGTACAACAGAACAACATGGTAAACAAGTAGGCCTAAATAAACAGTATAATCATTAAGAGCAGTTGAAGCTGAAAGACTGGTGACGCTCGGAGGGTTTTGTATTTATGCCACAGTACTGAGGCTTGAAGAAAAGCTGCTGCTGTGGGTTAATAACAGTCTCAGCGTCTTTATTTGACTTGTGAAAACCATCTTGATACTGTTTCCTCTTCAGACCATCTTGATGTCTGGTGGGCGGGGCTCAAGGTCTGGTTCAGGTTCTAAATTCAGAGATGAACTTCAGATCATTCTTTATGCCTGAAAACTGTTGAATTAAAATTTAGAGGATTATTAAAATTTTAAATGTGTCTAACTTCAACATTGATTATACAGAGGCATTGATTAGATGAAGAATCAACTGTAAAAACACTGATAGAGGAGTTGTCTTCATGTCTTTATGCTTGTTTAAAAATAACATTTGTTCAATAAACTGTGGTCGTATCTTTATAGTTTCACATGTGATGAAACGTGTTTTAATGACAAACTGCATCTGTAGCATCTAAATAAAACCCTGAAGACGCTCTGACAGAGCTCCATTACGTGTCTCGTCCCTTTGTGGTTTTCCAGCTTCGTGACAACAACCAGCACAAAAACCTCAAGTCTTTCAAGAGTTTTCTGCGTTTCTATCGTCAAGTTTTTTCGGCGAACGACCGAGTTTCCCAAAGTGAAGTCGTGCCAGCAGCAGCAGCTGCAGAACCATTACCACAACGGTTAAGATGATCCTCATGAGGAGAAGGACATGGATGAAGTTGTCTGAGAAGAGACGAGTGTCCCTAGACGTGTCGGTACAAGTGTCTCTGTGGAGTTCTGCAAAGACAACAGAAATAAGGTATTTGACAGAAAAGGAGTTCTCTTTGCAACGTTCAATAAAATGTAGCTGCAGTCAGGTGCTTGTCAGAAATAGGACGTAGAGATAAGACATTTGACCTTCTGGGTAAAAAATGTCATCATTACATTTTATGGGGCCACAGTGACCTTTGACCTTTAAAGACCAGACTCTAGTCAGTTTGTCTTTGAGTCCAATGGTGTGTTGCTGTGATCTTGTGTTCATGGGGCTAAAACATGTTTTGTGAGGTCTTTACAACCATGACTGTGACCTTTGACCTTTGTCCACATCTTTTTGTTGTGATGAAAGGTTACACAAAATTTGAACAAATTCCAAGCTTCATTAAAACAAGAGACTGTTATGAAACATGTTTGTCTCTCACCTGTGACAGTCAGTCTGCTCTCCGGTGACTTTCCATTTCCCTGGATGCTGCACTTGTACAGTCCTTCATCACACTTGGAGACTTTATTCATTTTGATCTCTTCTCTTGGACTGTAGTTAACTGGGACGTTGTCTTTGTAGAAAACAGCTTTCAGGTTGGTGGAAGTCGTCTTGTTTCTGCAGCGCAGAGTCACAGTATCTCCCTCCATCACAGGAAGAGCAGGACTCTGCAGGATCACTGAGCCACCTGAAGAACACGTTGAAGAGGAAAGTTTGATGAACAGACTTGATGTTACTCTCAATAGAAAACTAAAGAGAAGTCATGCAGGTGAGTTAGAATAGAATTTCAAAATAGATATAATTGCTTTGAAAAAAGTACCAGTGATGGTGATGTTGATGCCGTTGCTTCTTTCTCCTCCTTCAGTCTCACACCAGTATTCTCCACTGTCTGGTGAATACAGTGCAGCAGCTCTGCAGGACGAACCTGATGATGTGTTCTTCATGTCACATGCTACAGTAAGTTCCACCTCATCTATGATCCCTCTTAACTTAGCAGAACCATTAGTCCCGTCACAATGAAAAGAGACACGCTCAAGGTCAAAGAACTGCAGACGGTCTGGAGTGATACGAAGAGAAGCTGCACCTGAAACTGAGAAAATAACATATTTTTCGTAAAATTATTACAAATCAATCATCGATATTGAGTTTTCTTATTCAGAGAAGGATGAACAGTTTAAAAAAAAGATCAATCAAATGAATCAAAACTTAGAAATGAACATTTTGAATGGTTTTCCCTGTTCCTCACCACTTTGCTGAGCATAAAGACTCTGAACTCGTGTCTCCAGCAGAAGAAATTCAAGCATCACTGGAGAAACAGAGGAGCAATGTTGTAAATCAGCAACAGATGCTTTGATGAGCAGCAACATATAAAAGTGAGGACAGAAAGAGAAGAAATGTGACACTGAGTATTCACACAGTCTGAAGCAGAGAGCTGTAACCTCCATGTCATCTTGCTGCAGACTGAGCGTTGAGCTGAAATACAACTGAAGTATAACATACGTGACAACTTCCTCTTCCTGTGGAGGTTATTTCTGATGCTGCTGCACAAGGGGGGCAGGGTCTCAGAGGCTGAGGTGCTCTCTCAGTCTGAGATACAATACTGTTTTTTTTTGTTTTGTTTTTTTAACCTTTATTTAACCAGGCAGAATCAATTAAGAACAAGTTCTTATTTACAATGATGGCCTGACAAGAGGCATAAGCTTCTTGAGGGGAGGGGGGCTGTGAGGGAGAAAAGATAGGTTTTTACAGACATTACTGGATTCTTTAGAGAGCCTAAAAGTTGAGAGAGGGTAAGGAACAGGGTTATCAGTAAGGTTTATTTAAAAACGTAGAAACACTAAAAGACAGAGTTAGTTTCAGTAATTAGTACCAACAGTGTGTCACAAAAAGTGGCCTAGGCCGACGGCGGCAGGTATGGCCGTTCTCATGGCAAAATGTGGTTGTAGAGTCCAACTGTAGCAGGAAGTGGCACAGAGGGGTTTTTGAGTGTTTAATGCATCTGTGGACGTGATCTATCAAAGTCTGATAATGATAACGATGATAAAAGGTTATGATGATGTATAACGTGCATCAATACCTGAAAGAAGTATCATTGTTGATACTTGAACTGAACTCTTTGCTACTGTTGTGGACTTTTTATATAAAAAGTTTTTATATGTCTTTTTCATTCAGTTTTCTTACCATCACTTTATTGGACTGCTGAGATCTGAAGACAAATTTCTTTCTCTTCATGTAAATACATATTTAGGATGAGTTTGAGAAACCTTGAGTTCTTCCCTTAGGTTAGAGAGAGAGTCATGCTATCATGTCAACTTTCATTCATATTATTGAAAGGCCTGATGGGTGTAAAAGGAACAAAACACCCCCTTCAGTAAGAACAGCCACGTGATGAAGCTGTATTGTTTTATCAGCTGGCAACAGGGCAAAGTTCAACTGCTCATATACTCAGTGAAATTGAACTGAACTGAGATCAATGCTGAGATTTCTGCTCTTGATAAACTGGTCATGAGTCGCTTTATGGTTGTGAGTCAGTAAATGATTTACATACTTTACACCAGTCAGTTGAAATGAGCAACACATCTAGGAACAGGTACGTGGTGTTTCTTCTATTTAAACTTAAAGCAGAAGTAAGCGATATTTTTGTGTTAATATAAGTCTTAAATAGTTATATCTTCCAACAGCAATCACTTACATAGAGTGTTTGGACCGAAACACGGGTCTGTCAGTCACTCTGCTCTGCTCTGAGCCGAGGAGAAAACTTTTCTTGTTTCCTACAAGTTTTATCCAATGAGGAGAGAGAACGGCATGAAGGGCTGTGTGTGCAGCCAAGGGATGCGTCTGAATGTGGTGACGTAGGGACGAGGGCCAATAGATCCATGACGAGGGCGGGGGCTGCTAACTCCATCGGCTGACAAGACGTTATGGTGCGTTCAAGGCAACCCGTAACTCGTGTTTTTCCGACCTGTGAAGTCGTACCAGTTCGATCTGGTACGAGTTCACGGGGCGGAAGTTACGAGTGGCCGTTACAGTGCACTTTCACAATTAAAACAGGTAGGAAAAACACGAGTGGGTTGCCTGGTACGCTACAAAGTCGTAAGACGTGACGTGAAGCTGTAATTTACGGTTTCAAAAGACTGCCTGGAACGCAGCATTAGCCAAAACGACCGGATCGCTTACTTCTGCTTTAAAACTAACTCAAAAGTGTATCATAACTCTTCACTGTAACAGTCTAAAGTTGTATTCATGCATTGAATGTTGATTGTTATTTAATCCTTTCGTAGTGAATCAGCTTCTAATAATAGTTTGTTAACTGGAACATTAAGTTTGGAGGTTTGACACAAACTGGTCAGATATGAAGAGTCATTATCATCTCACATGATGAGACAGATCATTTATCAAAGAGGGTGTAAAACTGCTACTACATTTTTGCGTACGGCGAAAAGACGAAAATGGCGTACACACAAAATATTTACACTTTTTTCAGATCTATCAAACTGTGCGTACGCACAACTCTCCGCAATAAATCACACCGGACCCAAGAATGGTGCACACGTGAACACACCTCTTACTCCGCCCCCGGAATGCCTATATACAACTATATATGGTCAGCACGTGCATATTTAATTAGCCATGTGCGCTCTGTGGAGCAGCAACAAAGTGACAACAAAGTGACAACGAGGCGGGCGGAGGACGGGGAAAAAAGCGGAACTTCTCCGAAAGCAGATACACGGCGACATCGGGCAATAAATCAGTCAGAAAAATGATCTTGCATTTTAATAAGCTACAATATAAACAAAAATCTCCCAAATCTCAACAAAAGGGAGCAGAAAGAAGAAGAATCTTATGTAATCTGCCCTTTATCCCAGAAAATCTTTTTTTTTTTTTTTTTTACCTAGATGTTAAAACAATGTAGGAAGCAGGACGATAGTTACCATTACTTTGCACACCTTTCCACTACACAGTTACAGCTCTACACTGGACTCGGTTTAGGTCATTTTCCATTACAGCTGAGTCCTTCCTCCTCAGGGCCGTGTTGTCTCGCTCTTTATTCTCTCCTCTCGTCAGCTCCAAACACACTTGCACCTCGTTAACTCAGGTGACAGAATAATAACAGTCTAGGCTGCAGATCAGTGTGCGCTGCTGCCGGTGTGTTTTTAAACTTGGATGGTTTGATCCTTGTCGGACGTCACACATAGCCTAATCAAAAAAGCACAATCCTCAATCCGCTCTGTTTATCAATTAACATAGAGCCTAGTGTTATTATAGAGTGGGTTGGATTGCCAGCATCAACGGTCCACCACTACCACAGTTACTTCAAAGAATCCTACTGTGCTCTTCTAAATGTACTCCGCGCTCCTCTCTTCCTCTCACACTGCAGTTCTCTGACTCAGCAACGATGTCGCCAATTCCTCCTGTTCCTCAAAAAAGGTGTAAATGCCGGTACGCCAGGGTCAAAATGGGTGTAAATGTCTGCACTTTTCCTCGTCAGGTTTTGGCTTGATAGATCCCAAATTTGGCGGAGAAAAGTGCGTACGCACAAAACGGGGGAAAAAGGGTGTAAAAAAAGGTGTATCCACAATGATAAATGAGGCCCATGGACATGAACAGACCAAAGCATGGAAATTATCGTCCTCAATAGCTAATTTACTCAACACAAATTAAGGTAGGTTTTTATGTGCTCCAATTTTTAAAACTACAAAACTGCTTAATTTACACAATGCCTAATAGCAAGGCCGATTTTTATTTTACTTTTTCCAGGATATATAAACATCTCTAAGAATATACTGTCAGAACTAAAAGAGTGAGTATCTGGAGTAATGGGGGGGGTGTTAGAACGATATTTTTTTTTAAATTTTGAAATGATTTATCAATAACACTAATTAAGGCGAATTTGATGTACAGTTATGATTTTTATGTTTTCACTATTTCTCTGTGTTTCCAGAGCTGTAGCCTATAATGTTTCATCAGATGGCTGGACTCTCCATTCAGTCTCCACTCACAACCATCAGTGCCCTGGTCGTCCATCTTCTCCTGATGCCCTTTGTCGGAGGTAACCTCATACATAAAATATCAAAAATAAGATCACAATGATATTTGAACAAATTAAATGAGAAGTGTGAAAAGTTTAATACTGAACCCACAGATACATGAGGCCCATGAGATTTTGCACTGCTGCTATTGCTCGGCGTTTGCGGCTGTTGCTTGCCGGTGCTAAATGCTGCTCTGGCTGCCTATGAAGTTTCTTCCCATCGTTCGGATCCAGGTGGTTCTGTGTGCTGTGGTGTCTCTGCTCCTGTTCCAGCTTCAGCTTCACCCTGCCTCGGTCCGTGGAGCTGTTCGAGTTTCTTGTGGATCGCGTTCTGGGTGCTTTTGAGGATACAGAGCCGGAAAGCCCAGCCACGGGGGGTAAGAAGGGGGAAACCCCACCTCCCTCACCGGGAGAAGTGGATTGTCCATTGCCACTCCGTCGGCTGCGCAGCCTTATGCCGAAGTGTTGCTCTTTCATCGGATCCATATGAATAATCATTTTGCCATGTTTGAATGCAGCTCGGCAGGCCTCGCCTCCACCTCTGCCTCGAGCGGCCCCAACGTCATCGGCTGAGCTTTCCACCTTGCCCCAGTGGTCTCTGGGAACTCACAGTGCCCCCTACGGAGTGCTGCTGTTGTCCCAGTGGGACCATTTCTGATGCGCTCAGACCAGCTCAGACCAGGAGTGTTTACATTTGCATTTCAAGCTGATGGCGCTGTGCTTGTTTGTTTTATCAAGGCAGGACGTTTAGCTTTTAATTCGTGCTTCCGCCTCATCAGATAAGAACACGGTGGACTGCTGTCATGAGAGTCTATAATCTTGTCTCTGTTCCTCATCTACCATGTCAGCAGAACATACCTGAAAGAAGTATCATTGCTGATACTTGAAGTGAACTCTCTGCTGCTGTTGTGGACTTTTTATATGTATTTTTCATTCAGTTGTCTTACCATCACTTTATTGCACTGCTGGGATCTGAGGACAAATTTCCTTCTCTTCATTTAAAAGCATATTTAGGATGAGTTTGAGAAACCTTGAGTTCTTCCTTTAGGTTAAGGAAGCAACACTTCAATGGATAAATACGACAAGACAAGTGAAACTCATTCACTGACAAAGTCATACTATCATATCAACTTTCATTCATATTATTGAAAGGCCTGATGGGTGGGCCTTGTCTCTGCTCCTCATCGTGGACCAGTCCCTAGCTTTACAGCCATCCCTCTTGTTCCATATTGCTCTGTCTGCTCCAGACTGGGATGTGAAGGCTCTGCTGAGCTCCGCTGCCAGACACAAGAAAAAAAAGAAAAGATTATAGCCAATCTTTAAGTCAATGAGTTGCAGCCTCCCTTCATGAAGCCTCGATGGCTGGCATTCAGCCATCTCCATTATGAAGTTGTATCCGATCTCCTGCATACGCCCACTTCTTCAAGGCCTCATGAGAGCGACTTCCAGGTCTCGATTGACGCTTTACTACTGATACTGAATTAGTATTAGTAACGCCGTTACTTTTTTCAGTAAGGCAAGGCAAGGCAAGGCAATTTTATTTGTATAGCCCGTTTTTACAAACAGTTTGTCTCAAAGGGCTTTACATGGCATCGTAACAACATCCTCTGTCCTTAGACCCTCAAATCGACTGAGGAAAAACTCCATGGAAAACCCTTTTAACAGGGAGAAATCTGAGAAACCTCAGGGTGAGCAACAGAGGAGGGATCCCTCACCCAGGACGGACAGACGTGCAATAGATGTTGTTACAGACAACACAGTTTACAGTTTATGTCACAGAATGTGCAAAATATGGAAATGTTAGCAGGAGTCGATGAAGGTAGCCTCTGGTGGGGGGGGGGGGGGGGGCCGGGAGAGCTGGCCAGCTCAATGGGGAGGACTGGGTGGCAGACTGGTCCATGGGAAGGGAGGGGAGGCCGGTCTAACAGCAGGGGAAAGGATGGGAGGGGGGGGCGATGCAGGCGGCGGCTGGTGCAGAGAGATGGAGCTCCGGTGGATCTGTGGAAACACAGAGAGAGTGCGAGACACCAAGGCCAAACTACAAAGTACAACAGAAAATGACAGTTCAAAAATATACTGAGGAGAGGAGAGGAGAGGAGAGGAGAGGAGAGGAGAGGAGGGTTGGGGAGAGGAGGGGAGGAGGAAGGAGAGGGCTCTGTGTAACCAGGTGTGTCCCCAGCAGTCTAAGCCTATAGCAGCGTAGCTATGAAATGGTTCAGAGCTACCTGAACCAGCCCTAACTAAAAGCCCTGTCATAAAGGAAGGTCTTAAGTCTAGACTTAAATGTAGTTAGAGTGTCTGCCTCTTTGACCCATGGAGAGAGCTGGTTCCACAGTAAAGGAGCCCGGTAACTGAAGGCTCTACCTCCCAGTCTGTTTTTAGAGATACTGGGAGTCACTAACAGACCGGCATTCTGGGAGCGGAGTGCTCTGGTAGGACAGTAAGGAATGATTAGTTCTTTCAGATAGGATAGAGCTTTATCATTAAGAGCCTTATAAGTCAGCAGAAGGATGTTGAAGTCTATTCTAAATCCTACAGGAAGCCAGTGGAGAGAAGCTAGAGTGGGAGAGATGTGCTGGCAAGGTGAAGAGGGCCCGGGCGGGGATTGAACCCACATCTCCCGGGTAAGAGTCATGCGCGCTTGCCAGTCACCCAAAGGGACATCCCCTTGGCCAAGTAGCCAGGGCGCATGATCAATTGGAGGCATAGTGACAGGACCCGTCAACTGCCACACTTAGCAGTTATGCCGCTCCATCCCTCCAAGTGGCAGCAGGAGCAGCCAATCGCAGCTCGAACACATCGTAGTAAGCTGACAAAAGTGAAAGTAAAGTCCGCGACTTGGCCAGAAATCTCAAGACAATACACTGTTAGCTCCCTCTTTTCACCTCTGTCAACCCCTTCCCTCCCTCCACACAAGCAGACACACACAAGAAGAGTGTGTTTCATGGTGAGAGAGACATGGTACGGTACGTCTTCTGTAAGTGCCTTTACAGCTACTTTGTGTGTGTATTCCTGCACGTGTGTGTGCCGCGCTTGGGAGAGGTTCATAAAGGGACCTGACGGTGTATTGTCTTGAGATTTCCGACCAAGTTGCAGAGTTTACTTTCACTTTCATCAACTTACTTACTGTAGGTTGCTAATACGTCACTGAGCTGAGAGGTCGGACTGGCACTGAGCTCCCGCTCCCATCGACCATAACTTAAATTTTACCCACCACAGACGGACTTTTTTACATCTCGCTGACCGCCCTAAGCTTCCTAACGATGTCAAGCAAGGAAAATAGCTCGGTTCCGCCCGAAAATCCAGGTAAATCTCAAAGAGTAACAAGTGACCGAGCGAACCTTGAGGCGCAAGATGGCGGCTCAGGTGCTGGTGACTACTCGCAGCTAGCTCAAGAAGTTACTCAGAGCATCGCCAAGTTATTAGAAGAGAACGCACTGGAAGTTTTGACAACCCGGGTGGAAGGCAACAATAAAAGACTAGATGAAGCTGAGGGCCGAGTGTCCACACTGGAGGACACGCTAGCTACCACCGAAAACAAGCTCCGGGAAGTTGAGAAGAAGCTACAAATTCTCACTGAAAAAGCAGACGACATGGAGAACAGGACGAGACGGGACAATATCAGGGTCATTGGCTTAAAGGAAGGAAACGAAGGTGAGCAACCTGTTGCTTACTTTGAACGCTGGCTGCCGAAAATACTGAATACTAAACGGGGCATAATTAAAATCGACCGGGCGCACAGAGGGCCCGGTCCCGCTCGTGGCGACCGCCCCAGACCCGTCATTATCAAGCTACACAACTCCGGGGATAAACAACGGATCATGGCTGCACTGAGAGAGAGACGGCAGCTGACATATGAGGGGATGAAACTGTACATTCAGCAAGATTTCTCAGCTGCAGTGAAGGAGAAGCGGCGCAGCTTCAACAAGGTGTGTGAACGTCTGATCGGACTGAACATCCACTTCGTCATGCAGTTCCCCGCCGTCCTAAGCTTCACCTACAACGGAGAGAAACATGCTTTCCAGTCCCCCCGAGCTTAGCAGGCATTTGTGGACGGACTGCCGTGAACTGTGCATCGATTACCACTGGGTAAATAGGTAAATATTTTGTGGCGAGATGTCTCTCGGTAATTTTAGTTTAAACTGCTGTATTAAAATCTAAATTCAGCTGTGCATTAAGCTTGAAAAATGTTTAGCCTAACTAATACTGCACTTACATGATAAGTCAGGGATGTAAAGGCTGTGATGTTAAACAAAAAGGGTTAAAAGTTGAATTAAAATTAATCTGATTTAAATAACAATAATAAAAAAAAGAGCCATGGCTAGAGCTACATGACCCCTGAGGGGCAAGGGATCTGACAGAATCCTTGTTATTTTCGGGCTCTAAAAGGATGTGTATCCATCTGGGTCGTGGGGGCGGGAGTTATTTTAAAGAGATTGAGGTTGTTGCTCTTCTTCGGTGTTACCTACGCTTTCAGCGTCATACAACCACCTGTAACTGTTACACAAATCGGGTTATTATGGCTGTGTTTTTCGTTCTTGCTTAGACCTGATGAGGTTTATTTCAGTGTTAAATGCCCATTGTTTAGGGGCAGATTTTTTGTTCACAGTGCTCTGAAATGTAAGACTACCTCCTTACCACCACTATATCCTGTCAAATTTATATATTTTTTTTTCATTGCTCACAACCTCGAATGTAATTTGGCTCGTGCATTACTGATTTATCTTATCTTCATTTAACAACCATGAGTGACATTAAGATTATTTCTTTAAATGTCAAGGGGTTCGGCCATGTTGTTAAAAGGCAGAAGATTATTTCTTTATTAAAGAGAGAGAATGCACAAATCGCCCTTCTACAAGAAACACATTTGACAGATTTGGAACACATTAAATTAAGGAGAAACTGGGTAGGCCAGGTGTTCTATTCATCCTTCAATTCACATAGTAGAGGAGTAGCCATTCTCATCCATAAGAAATTACCATTTACTTTAGAAGAGGTTATTAAGGATGATGAGGGACGATTTGTTATTATTTCAGGTTTCCTTTATGGGGAACGAATCCTCATAGGCTCTATCTATGGCCCTAACGCATTCGAGCCTTATTTCTTTTCTAGGCTGCTTGCAGCGACATCCTCACGTTTAACCCCCTTCACAGTATTCGGAGGAGACTTTAACTGCATTCAGAATGCTAGTGTTGACCAATCTCCATCAAAACCTGCTTTTATATCAAAAAAGACAGCAAGGCTGAAGGAGCTAGGTGCAGACCTGGGTCTTTTTGATGTTTGGAGGATTATAAACCAGACAACAAAGGACTACACTTTTTACTCCCACCCCCACCAATCTCTATCAAGAATTGATTATTTTCTAGTGTCTAGAGAGGTAGTAGATATATATATATATATATATTATCTGATCATAACCCAGTATCTATGACGATACCCCCCCCTCTCAATCCCTCCTCACACCACTGGAGACTTAATTCCTCACTTCTAAGTAGCCCCCCATTTTTGGATTTTCTGGAGAAACAATGGGAACTTTTTATGGCGACGAATAATACACCAGGTATCGATCCCTCCCTTTTATGGGAAACTGCTAAGGCGTTTATCAGGGGGTCAATTATATCTTACACAGCAGCTCATAAGAGGGAAACAATCAGGAAGCAATTGGAATTGGAACAGTCAATCCAGGAGTTAGAGAACAAATTTAAAGGGTCTCCATCTAAACATAATCTTAAAAACTTAGAAGCAGCAAGATCGGCGCTTAATCAACTCCTAACAAGCAAAGCAGAGGCTTCTATCCTTTTCGCTAGACAGAGGCTATATGAACACGGCAATAAGCCTGGCCGCCTTCTTGCCCGCCTGGCAAAGGGCAGAAATGCCATTAATTTAATATCATCACTTAAAGATAGGAATGGAGACAAATTTCATGAATCAAAAAAATTAACAATATTATGAGAAAGTTCTATCACAAGTTATATTCCACCGAATGCAATTCATCAGATGAATTAAGAAAATCCTTCCTGGATCAAATAAGTCTCCCCTCTCTTACAGAAGAACAACGGGAACTCCTGAATAGACAGGTTACCAGGGAAGAGGTCCTGGATGCTATTCGCACACTTCAAAGTGGGAAAGCACCAGGGCCGGATGGCTATGGGCCGGAATATTATAAAAAAATGAGCAGGATTGTGGTGGGCCCTCTCACTGATATGTTTTTGGACTCCTTCAAAAATGGATGTCTCCCTCCCTCTCTAAATTTGGCCAATATCTCTTTAATCCTAAAGAAAAATAAACCCCCAGATGAATGTGGTTCTTATAGACCAGTGAGCCTTATAAATGTGGACAGCAAGATACTTTCTAAAGTGCTGGCCAGAAGATTGGAGAATTATTTACCTTCACTTATAAATGATGATCAGACAGGCTTTATCAGGGGGAGGTTATCGTGCTCTAATGTGAGAAGACTTCTTAATGTAGTACAGTACTCCTCGGAGATGCAACACCGGGCACTAGCTATATCATTAGACGCGGAAAAGGCGTTCGACAGGGTGGAGTGGGGGTTCATGTGGGATGTCCTGAGCAGGTTTGGATTAGGAGAGGAGTTTATAAATTGGATAAAACTTATTTATCATTCAACAGAGGCCTGTGTCTTAACCAATGGTATGCGTTCTTCTCCCTTCCGGCTAGGTAGAGGGACAAAACAGGGCTTCCCGCTCTCCCCCCTCCTCTTTGCCCTTACTTTAGAGCCTCTAGCAGAACGAATCAGGAACAGTAACGAAATACACGGCATTACTTTAGGCAAGACCACTCATAAGATAGCATTATATGCTGATGACGTTTTACTTTTTCTTTCAAGGCCTGAGGTGTCAGTCCCGGCCACTCTGTCAATTATCAACTCATTTGGCTCTATATCTGGCTATAAAGTTAATTACACAAAATCTGAGGCCATGCCCCTGGGAAATTATGGTAGCACAGGCTCAGTTACAAATTTTCCATTCTGATGGGCCACTTTGGGCTTTGTTTATCTTGGTATTAAAGTGTCATCAAATGTTGAGGACCTGAGGAGACTTAATTTTGTGCCCACAATCAGAACAGTTAAGAATGACCTTGAGAGATGGCATGACCATCCCCTCTCCTGGATCAGTCTTATAAAGATGAACATACTCCCCAGGTTGCTTTATCCTTTGCAGATGTTACCATTATGGATATCAAAGAAGGTTATTTTAGATTTAGAAAAAGCCTTTTCACGATTTATCTGGCACAATAAAAGACCCAGAATTAAAATTAAGACTTTACAACTGCCAGTGGAACGAGGGGGCCTAGCCCTACCCAATCTGAGATTTTATAACTGGGCCTGCCACACCCGAATAGTCTGGGACTGGCTCCAGTCTCATTTAAAATCTGAAGCGTGTATCTATGAATGGTTCTCCTCTCCCTACTCTCTGCTGAGTAAACTTGTTAGTTTTGGGAAAAAGAGGTTGCCACACATTAAACGCAACCCTATTGTTTACAACACTATCAGTGTCTGGCGAGACCTTACAAAATATTTGGGGGAAAACATTTCATCCTTTGCATTAACGCCTGTGACCAGAAATGAGGAGTTCGCCCCAGGAATTAATAATAGAGTGTTTGATAGCTGGCATAAAAAAGGCTGGCATAAAAAAGGCTTCAACAAAAATACAACATTGCACCTGAACACTTTTATGGGTATCTTCAACTCCGTAGTTTTATTCTGTCAATTGTGAAAAATCTCCACACAGACACTCCCTCTCCCAGTGATATAGAGTTATTTGTACTGAACCGAAAAGACACAAGACATTTTCTCTCTCATTCCTATTCACTGCTCTACTCCTTAGATTCATCAGATATAGGTAAGGTGATACAGAAGTGGGAACGAGATCTTGGTGGGCAATTTATTGAAGATGACTGGCATGAAGCAATAGTCTCTGCCAAAACCACATTTATTTGCAACCGAATGAGAGAAACCCAATTTAAAATACTCCATAGATCCCACATAACACCATTCATTCGTAACAAGATGGATAAGCAGATCTCCCCTCTCTGCATCAAATGTAATATGTCTGTTGGGACATACATTCACTGTTTCTGGGAGTGTCGTTTGATTGCAAGGTTTTGGAGTAATGTAGCCCAGGAGTTGAGTAGAATTTTCTCACGCAAAGTTACAAAGGATTCTGGCCTTTTCATATTAAGCTTGCCGTCAAAAACATTATCTTTGAGTAGAACAGATTTTAAACTCTGTGACAAACTTCTGTTTCTGGCTAGGAGATGTATTTTAAAGCAGTGGATAAGTGACAAACCTCCAACGGTCACACAATGGTACCAAGAGACGTATAAAGTTTTACCCTTAGAAAGACTTACTGCGCGAATGAAAGGGGATGATAATCTGTTTGAGGTAACATGGTCGGCTTTTCTGAGTTACTTACCCCCACCCCTCCGGGACACTGTAAATAAGGGGAGATATACTTTAGACTGGAATACTTCCACTAGATGATTTATGGTATCAGATGTGTTATTGCCAGTCTCTAACTCTCCCCTTCAATGCTTTTGTTTAGATCTTATACGACTATATCTACTTGTGTAATTTATTTATGTATTTTAGATTTAATTTTATTGTTTATCTGTCTGTATTTCGTTTACTTACTTTTTTAAAAATCAATTCCTTTTTAATTATTATTATTTATTTCTTTTTTTTCTTTTTTTGCTTTTCTTTGTCTTTTCCTTTCTGATGCCTTTTTTACTTTTGGGGTAAGGACAGTCATGAGCTAAGTTTGGGTACATTTGGGTTTGGATGGTGGCTTGTTTTTCTTTCCGTATTGATATGTGAATACAGAGAGCACTTGTATGTTGTCGATGTTTTGTTAGATAAAAATCAATAAAAATCTATTGAAAAAAAAACAAAAAAAAACGTACTTACTGTAGCTTTTACAAGTGTGGGTAATGTGACAGTTGACGGTTCCTGTCACTATGCCTCCAATTGATCCTGCGCCCTGGCTACTTGGCTAAGGGGATGTCCCTTTGGGTGACTGGCAAGCGCGCAGCAGAATGGCTTTTCTTTTTCGATAATGACGTATCGAAACACCTACACTCAAATCGCATTTTCCACAGAC
The DNA here is from genome assembly GCF_045865225.1 of Trachurus japonicus. NCBI lineage: Eukaryota > Metazoa > Chordata > Actinopteri > Carangiformes > Carangidae > Trachurus > Trachurus japonicus. The sequence continues at coordinate 5,254,206 of NC_140924.1, forward strand.
GCTGCTCCCTCTGTTGGTTTCGGGGGCTTCTTTTAAGGAATGGCCTTCTAGAGCCTAAAGAAGTGCTTGATCTGCCTCAAGACAAAGGTCAACTGGGCTGTTGAACTCTGTCCCATGGTAGGGCATAAACAGATTGTAGCTGCAGGTATCTTGATTAATAGGAGTGCTCTAATAAACTTGCCATTAGTTGCTTTGTCAGTTGCCTCACCCAGACATGTGTGACTAGACTGATAACTTTATTATCTGCACTGTTGTTGCAGCAACATTCACTAAACATTCATTAATTGCTGGAATATTGTGTGTAATTTAGAAAAAAACTAATGATAAAATATCCTCTCTTTTCAGGTCAGTCTCAGTTAATTGGTTCATCTCAGCCAATAGTGTCCACAGTTGGTGGTGACGTCATTTTGCCGTGTCACTTTGAACCTGCCGAGGATGTTACCAGCTACACAGTGGAGTGGTCGAGGTCTGACCTGCAGCCAAGATATGTCCATGTGTGGCGTAGAGGACAGGAGCTGATAGAAATTAAACATCCATCGTACTCAAGACAAACATCACTGTTCACTGATGAACTGAAGCACGGAAACATTTCACTGAAACTGTCCAGAGTGAAACTTGGTGATGAAGGGAGATACACATGTTACATACCAGACAATAAAAAAGAATCCTTCATTGAACTTCGTGTTGGTGAGTAGTGAAATACTGTGTGAGCAGTTTAGTGTCGTCTTGCCAATGAAAATTTTGGGTAATCTCAGTCAGTCACTGATATTGGGTTGTACATTTATTCAGGGAGTAAGGTTGTCTGCAAACATCATCATCATCAGCATCCAAACTACTTGTCACTAGTCTACCCTCAATATGGAGATAAGGGGGAGGTCACACACACACTGCAAAGCAAAAGACACACAGAACACAACAGATATTAAGCATGCAAAATGAAACTCTGAGAGTGGAGAAGCCCTCGACCTAGTGAGCCACCACCTGTAAACCTTTGACCAGCCCACCTGTACTAGCATTGAGAGGACCCCAGAATAGGATTAAGTCAAAGCTGGTTTTCAAGGAAAACAAACAAAAAAATAAACAAAGAAATAACTAAACAAAACTAACTTGACTGGAAAGAAAACAAAAATCTAATAAAAAAAATTATAATCAAGATGCTAAATAAAACAAGGCAACCGAAAGTACACAAAATATATTTAAGAGGCAAAAACAGTAGTGGCTAGAGTTCAGACTGTTCTAGTCAGTGGTTCTCTGTTTTCAAGAGACTCTAGAAGTTGTTGTCCTGAAATTTCCTTGAAAGTAACAGACGGATGATTAAATGTTCATGTCAATGAACTTGGCAACAGGAAAATAAATTAAGTAAATTATTGCCATGGCTTCAAGCTCCATGAGTGCATTGGTTTAGTGTTAGGAGGGTTAGGGTAGGAACCAACTGTTGCTTACTGTAAAGCCCCTACAAAGAACTTTCAGTTTGTGTTGATTTTGGCGACCCCTGTGGACAAAAACGGTAGTGTTTAGTCAGAATGAAGACTGCATTTCCCATGAGTTCTAGCGCGTATTGTCACAAAGACACTTATCTGGCTCACACGTCAGGGCTCCAGACAAACTTTTTTATGAGCAATTTTCACGCGAGCCCATTAAGAGCTTTAAAAACAAACATTAAAATCTTAAAATCAACTCTAAAATGAACTGGGAGCCAGTGCAGCGATGCAAGGACTGGGGTTATGTGGTCAAATTTACGTGTACCAGTCAAAAGTCTGGCTGCACCATTCTGGACCAGCTGCAGACGGGAGAGTGAGGACTGACTAACACCCATATATAGACCATTACAATAGTCCAGTCTTGAGGTAATAAAAGCATGAACAACTTTCTCAAAGTCTAAAAACGATAAAAACGGTTTGACCTTTGAAATTCTTAGTTGATAAAACCCGGCTTTTACTACAGAATTGATTTGAGTATCTAGTTTAAAATCACTATCCATTTTTTACTCCTAAATTTGTGGCCACTGGAGTGACAAAGGGTCCAAAGGGACCTAGGTCCATTGTAAAGTTCCTTGGGCTGCCACTAGGTTTAAAAATGATGACCTCTGTTTTACTTTCATTAAAATTTAAAAAAATTAAGGCCAACCAGGCTTTGATGTCATTAAAACAGTTTAAAAGCAAATTAAAAGGGCTTCCATTGTTTTTAAGAGGCAAGTAGATCTGTGAATCATCAGCATAAAAATGGAAAGAAATGCCATATTTCCTTAAAACTGAGCCAAGAGGAAGAAGATACAGGGAAAACAGGATAGGTCGAAGTATGGAACCTTGGGGGACTCCACATGAAAGTGGGGTTGATGACGAGGTGGAGCCCCCAAGGCTCACTTGAAAACTCCTTTCATTTAGATAGGACCTGAACCAATCCAGGGCTATTCCTTTGATGCCAACACAGTGCTCAAGGCGGGAGATGAGTATATGATGATCTACTGTGTCAAATGCTGCTGTTAGGTCTAAAAGCATGAGGAGGGCACATTCACCAGTGTCAGTTAAAATAAGAAGGTCATTAAAAACTCTTAAAAGAGCTGACTCTGTGCTATGAAATGATTTAAAACCAGACTGGAACACCTCAAGAATGTCATGCTCATTTAAAAACAACTGTAATTGAGAAAAGACCACCTTCTCCAAAATCTTTGAAATAAACGGCAATTTAGATATGGGGCGGTAGTTGGAGAGCACCAGCGGGTCCAAATTTGATTTCTTAATTAGAGGCTGTACTATCGCCTGCTTAAAATAAGATGGGACAACACCAGAGGTCAGACTACTGTTTATAATCTCAAGAATACTGCCAATTGTGTCCCAAACCTCTTTAAAAAGACGAGGAGGGATGATATCAGACGGACAGTTTGATGGTTTGAGTTTGGAAACAACTTCAAAGAGACAGGAGAGGGAAACTGGTTCGAACTGGTAAAAAGCAGCAGGGGACCGGGGAGTAATGGATGGGTCCGATAGAGGAGTTAAAATATTGGCTCTTATCTTATCAATTTTATTTACAAAGAATTGTAAGAACTTTTCACAGATCTCTGGGGAAGTTTCATAAAACGTGGATTGGGGAGGATGTAGTATCGCATTAATTGTATTAAAAAGAATTCAAGGTTTATGGCTATTTTTAGATATAATATCAGAGAGATATTTACACCTCTCTTTTTTAAGGATTCTCTGGTAGTTCTGCCAGCTACTTTTGAGAATGTCATAGGAAACCTGTAGTTTATCTTTCTTGAATTTGCGCTCAGCCCTCCTACAGGCCTGCCTGGCAGAGCGCGTTGTCTTGATAAGTCTGCATTACATTTTATTAAGACAGAGACCAAGCTAGTGGACTGGTAGCTCCAGGGGTAGTGGCAGCAGACGCTCGTTGGCATTCTTGAAGTATTTATAATATTACTGTGCACATGGGAGGAGTTATGAAAGTAGGGACGCCAGTGCGTCACGGCGTCCCCCTCTGTAAGCCTGCCCTTAAAAACAAAGACCACTGAAGCAGAGTGAAACTGTGAAACCCTAACCTCTAAAATTAAAGCAGAAGGAAGTGATATATTTGTGTTAATATAAGTCTTAAATAGTTATATCTTCCGACAGCAATCACTTACATAGAGTGTTTGGACTGAAACACGGGTCTGTCAGTCCCTCTGCTCTGCTCTGAGCCGAGGAGAAAACATTTATCGTATCCTACAGTTTTTATCCAATGAGGAGAGAGAACGGCATGCAGGGCTGTGTGTGCAGCCAAGGAACGCCGTGAATGTGGCGACGTAGCGACGAGGACTGTTATGGTGCGTCCAAGGAAACTCGTATTTTTCCGAAGGTGAAGTGGTACCAGTTCGATCTGGTACGAGTTCACCGGTCGGAAGTTACGAGTGGCCGTTATAGTGACTTTCACCGGTAAAACAGGTCGGAAAAACACGAGTGGGTTGCCTGAAACGCTACAAAGTCGTAAGTTGTGACTTGAAGCTGTAATTTACAATTTCAAAAGCCAGCCTGGAACGCAGCATTAGCGAAAACGACCAGACCACTTACTTCTGCTTTAAGCACTGTACAGAAATGAGTCTTTTTGCATGATTTTATCAATACATTTCGAACACTTTTAATATATTTTGAAACAAAACTCCAATTTCACTTTCCAGGGACTTTAACACTGAATGAAATTGTGTTAGTTAGGGTTACGGTTAGGGGTTTAGAGGAAGTAAAAAAGAAACCAAAACAGTTTTCTTATGTCATAAGGGATGCTATGAAATATCTTTCATAGCAAAGATACTTACAGTAAGATTCTTACAAGTGTAGAACTGGTTCCATTTCAGTGCAGTATGCTGAGTTAGCAGTTAGAGCTTCATTTTCAGCTGTGCTGTCATTGTCAAATGCCAGGTTGATTTACCTGCTTTAGATGTTCAAATGTGATGAGATCAATGATTATTACTGTAAAGCTTTGTTGTGTGGTGAAAAAGTGCTCAGCTGAAATTATGAAAAAATAAAATGAAAATACAACCTAGATTGGTTTTGCAGTGCTTATTTGAATAATTTGCACATTTTCATATCACATGTTATGTTATTAACACATAACTAATGGAAGACCACTGGGGCAATTTGGTATCTGATTGTTTACTCAATAGATTCATTTATTAGCATTCATACCTTATTTGTCAACAATATATAATTAGATTCAGAGCTGAAGAAAACTGTACGAAACCAGACCTCAGAGTTAGAAGAAACTATGTGATTTCAAACAAAGGCTGAAGTTGTTGACTGTTGCCACCTGCAGTGTTGGTAATAACGGCGTTAGAGTATAGCGGCGTTACTAACGGCGTTATATTTTTCAGTAACGAGTAATCTAATTAATTACTTTTCCCATCGTTACAACGCCGTTGCCGTTACTGAGAATGTGAAGTGGCGCGTTACTACAGTTCGGTTGAATGAAACGCAAGGTGGTTTCGGCCACACATCAGCTGCCTCAGGTCAGGGCATGACGGCGAGCTAAAGGTAACGCAGCTAACGCAGCATCCGAGACCCATCAGCTGTGCGCCAGTGCAGCTCCTGGGACACAGCTCGAGTCACAGTGAGACACACAAGCACCTACTCCACCGAGCAGCAGCAGCGGTATGAATCCGACAGACAGACGGACTCCAATTGACGCCTGAAACACAGCTGATAGATCGAAAAAAAAAAAAAAAAAAAAAAAGGACCGCTGGAGTGAATTTACCTACTTTCCGTCAGGTTCTTGAATGTAACTCGGTCAAGATGCAGCATGATGATGATGGTAAAATGTACAGATAAAAATACGCGTTTTTTCATCAGCATCAGTCTACAGAAATGACGGATAGAGGGGAAAAGGCTTTATGCACAGCTCCACAGCTCCACTGCTCCTGATTCCAGGTGTATGACCATTGTTGTGACTACTGAGGTCAGAGTCACAGACACACCTGGATTAATCAGTTTGTCCAATAATGCAAGACAGGAAATAAAGGAGCTGGTTTAAGTTCAGGAAGTAAGTGGAGCTGTGCATAAAGCCTATTCCATCAACCTTTATTTAGTGGGAGCATTGGAAAAAAACCACCAAAAAAAACGTTTTAAAGTAACGAAAAAGTTACTTTCTCAGTAACGCATTACTTTTTGGTTTAAGTAACTCAGTTACTAACTGAGTTACTTTTTAAATGAAGTAACTAGTAACTGTAACTAGTTACTATTTTTCATTAACTTGCACAACACTGGCCACCTGTACCATCGATGACAAATAAACTGCTCCCCCTAGTGGCCATTTTCACTTCACTACTTTAGTTTATTTTTGACTAATGGAGAATCTCCACCATATCCCAGTCTCACCTGCCAGGTAGTAAATTCATAGATTCATATTTTTTAGGATTTGTATTCAGGGAAACACTGAGGCTCTTGGGTTCTCACTCAAACATAACATGGTAGCAACACAAACACAGGGAGGCTGGATGTTCAAGAAAATAAGATTTTAATATGTAAACAGACTCACAGGCAAAAGAACAGGCAGGTGAACAAGCTGAACGGGAAACAAAAAGTGGGTGTGACATGAGCTAAAACAGATGCTGCTCTGGATGATGAGGGAACTGGCATCAGGTGAGTGAGTGCTGGGAAACTAGGAAACCTAGAATACACTGAAAATTAACAACAAGATAAAGTGAGGTTCTAATTCATTAACCGGAAACACTAACACAATTATTTGCTACTGTCATTACATTTTCAAATTCTCCAAAATCACATTGGTCATCTTAAATTCTAGGAATAAACAAATGAAAAAGAAATGATGTTATTGATGATATTGCTCAAAAGTGATCCCCTCTTCTCTCGACAACAGTTCACCTTTCCTTCTGATTCCTCACAGTTCTTCTTTCGAAGAATAGTCATCAGAGAACTTGTGATCATCTCGATATTTAGTTGGAGGAGCGATCAACTCTAACCATATGTTTCCGCTTGCTTCCTTCTCAACTCTTCTCAACAGTTTATAATTTCCACTTGCCTTCAGCTTAGTTACAAATTGTTTAAACATATCAAGCACAGGAAAGGCACATCCCATGATATTGTTGTCTCCAAACATACCATTGTGAAACCCGAAAACTCGGCCAAAGGCGTTCAACACTGGGGAACCAGAAGAGCCAGGACGCATGGAGGTTTCGTAGGTCACTACGTTATCTGCCACACCTCCATCAGGCAGTATGTGCTCAATTTCTTGATCTATAATGTTTTTAATGATGGAGTAGGCAGTGAACAGATTGTCTTTATGTTGTCGCAAATGATCATTGATGGCCTGCAGCCTGTTCTTTTTCTCAATTATGTATATAGTCTCCATTTTTTTCACTCCTCCTCCTGGGTGGCCAATGATAAAAGCTTGACCAGACTGAGGAATTGGACCAAAATTCTTGAGGAGCCCTGGTGGTACCTCTATTTTTGTGAATTGGCTGGTATAGTTATTTCCAGCAAGATTGAGCTCCAATATGGCATAATCTTCGTCCTTGTCAAAGTCAATTAACGTTTTTTTACAAATGAGGTAATAGACATTTTTATAAGACTGAGGATCGTCATAGTGGAATATAGTCCACACATCTACATCCACCTGCATCGTTTTTTCGTCAATGTGACCATTAAATAAATGTGCATTGGTCAGGATAAAGTTATCAAACAACACAAAGCCTGTTCCATAACGAACACCCTCAACAGTGACTTTACAAACTGACTCACCGAGTTTCAGCAGATTCTTGACTTTGTAAACATCATTATAAAAACTTTGGAAGTGTCCAAAATCGCCCTTCCTCTTTGTCACTTCTTCCTCATAAGAATCAGCACACAATGTTTCTTCAATCCACTTTTTCTGAGAATCTGAGGTCTTGGTCAGCGAGGTGTAAGGAGTCAACTGATCTATCAGCACTTTGGGTAAAAACTTTGCAAACTCAGACTCAGTGGGATTTGCTGCACTCCCTTCTTTTCCTTTAGCATACAAATCTGAATAGGCCTCATTACAGTCAGCTAGCTCACATCTATCAGTAGGAGAGTCATATACAATGGGGTCAGTTGCCCTTTCTGTCTGGGTAAGACCTTGACAGACAATCTGTGTACCATCTGTAGTGGTAATGTTGTGAACTTGATCACTTTGCCCAGCAGCTTGGCCAAGTCCACCCAACAGGAGGAGGAGGAGGAAGAAGAACCATCTTTCAACTTGCTGTGGCTTTTCACCTCCCGAGAGGCTGGAGGAGGTGCCAGTCTGCTCCGGGACACATGCATCCATTCTTCTCTGCTTTTATGCTTTTATAATCCTAATGTTTGTTGTGGTTTCCACCAGCACCTGGAACATACAGAGTATTAGCTCTTTGCTACTCAAGTATCATTCATCCACCCATCTGTCCAATAGCTACTAAACTGCTCACTTTTTGAGGCATGCAGGCGGACTTGAGCCAATCTTGGTATTAAGCAAGAGTTTGTTACATGTTTCATTTTTACTGCATTTCATAGTATGTTTTGTGGCAATGCACGGTTTGTTATTATAACAAGAAGATTACTGTTTGGTTTACAAAGATGCTGGCACTAACACTGGACTCACTGTGGAATCTCGGCAAACAGGTTCAAGCTCAGACCGAATTCTCAGAAAGAGGTTCGCCCACTCTCTACTGTAGGTTTACACTTAAAAACTGTAACACACAGAGACAACTTTCATGGGTTCTTGAGCAACTGAAATAAATTTGATTTTTTTTAAATGATTGGAAATTCATCATAAAGCTATTGTTTTACAAGGTTCTTTTGCCACATACAAAGCATATTGTGTATATAAGGAAAGCACCTTTCTTACCTTGGAATTGGTTGAAGAGGTATATCCTGACTTCCAGTTCAATTGTTTATACTATGCTGTTTTTTTATTCACTATTTTTTACTTGTGTTTTAATGTCCTAATGACTTTCTCGCACTGCAGGGACCTGAGTACAAATTTCAATCTCATGTGAAAGCATGATTTACAATGACAATTAATGGACCTTGAACCTTATAAAACGGTTGTTCCTCCCACACAAACACTATGTTTCCATTGGAACTGCCAATAGAAACACAGGGTGAAGGCTTTGACAACAATTGTACCTCAGTTGGAAAATATGATCATATGAGGAGATCAAAGTTATCAGCTGATAAGGCTGATAAACCTTGCCAACTCGTCATTGTCAAAGCCTTCACTCTGTATTTCTGTTGGATGGTTCAATAGAAACGCAGTATTGGTGTGGAAGGAACAACTGTTTTGAAAACACCTGAATTGAAAGCTGGAATATACTTCTTCAACCAAATCCAAGACATCCGGGTGCTTACCTTACACTGTAAGTATGTTTTCTTAATTATGTGACTGCCAGGACCCTATTGTTTTCCTCAATGTTCTTTCTTTCTTTCTTTCTTTCTTTCTTTCTTTCTTTCTTTCTTTCTTTCTTTCTTTCTTTCTTTCTTTCTTTCTTCTTTAAGAGTGGCATTTATAAACAACATACTTTCTCTTGTGAAGCAAAACACTTATCATTTAAAACAAATCACCAACAGTTAAGTTTAGTTTAGCATGTTTATTTTGGTCTCATAAAAACAAATACAATAGACAAATATAAAGGTATAAATACAAAACAAAACAAATCAGAACAAAAACACAACAAGCAAAATAGTTTACCAACATCACCAACATTTCCATGTTGTCCAGATGCAATTTATGTATTATCAGATTTTTGTTTAGATAACCGAATTTCTGACATTTTGACCAGTTTTGAAATCTGCTTAGACTACGGTTACTCCCTGAGTCTATTTAATAAACCACACACGGTCTCACTTCCAGTCAATAAGCCCCATGAGTTCGGAGCTGGTTCTTGATGTCAGAGGATGTGGGTTCAAGCCCCAGCAAGGGTGACTGATGATGGTGACATACTGGGCCCTAGTTTGCTGGCGCAGCGCAGGTGGCGCAAGGTAACGCAGCCGGTCTAATGCAAGTTTCGACCAGCGCAGCCTAGCGCAAAGTCAGATTGGAAGATTGGCAGATCGCGCTGCGCTGAGATAGGCGTGGCCGCGCAGCAGGGGGAGGCGTCACAGATTCAGCTTGGTGCAGTGGAAGTTTTGTGCGAAAATGTCCCGCCGAGGTTGCGCTGAAAGCTCGCCACCTCCAACCAGGTCTAATCTCAGCGCAGGGCGGAGCGCAGCAGGTGCAGTGGAAGTTTGGCTGACTGACCTGCAGTGCACACACGTCACCAAGACCTCACAGGCAGATCTCCACAGTTCCAGACACATTTCAATGCAATAAATATCCACAATAACCACTATTTAATGCAACTAACGGAATCAACACGTGAATTTATATCTATATAGATTGTCCCGTCACATCTGACGTCAGATCAAAGCAGAGATCAAAGGCTGTGGCACGCGTAATGGAAACTCCACCTGAATTAACACAGCAGGGACGAACTGGCACTGAAAAGCAGCTGTGGATGTCCCAAAAGCAGGACTGAGGGTTTATGACTGCATGTCGCTGCCATACCACTCTGCCCTTGTGATGATCCCCTTTATTTATTTATTTATTTATTTACTTATTAACTCATAAGCGCGTGCGACCGCATCACGCAGCCGTAATGAAAAACAAAACACAAATCATCATCTCTCTTAGTCCACCACAACAGCCTCGGTATCAGATAGTCAGTATATAGCCTACTACAGTATACTCAGCATCTCTATCACAGAAAAAAAAGAGAAAAAAAGAGACGGACAGAGTGAGAGAGAGAGGAGGACAGAGAGAGAGAGGGAGAGAGAGAGAGAGAGCGAGAGAGAGAGAGAGCGTCCTTTACGCTGATTTCATCCACATGGCGTTTGTTTATGTTGTGATTAGTGTAGCCTACACCTCTCATCTGTCTTACACAGGGTTTGAATAAATGTGAGTTTCTTTATTAGTTTATTAGTTGTTGTATCTTACACTGGGCAGCCGTTCTCAGTATATCAGATCAATCCTGGTTAAGTATATTAGTAAACTCATTATTGGTCACTCTGAGCTCGGACCTCCGGACCAAAACAGCTGTTTCCTCCTGGGAGAGGTTCGGCCTCTGGCGTCGCTGTTTCCTCCGTCCATGTCAAAGTATAAAATGACAAACTTTCAGCGAGCATCACCCGCCGCGCAGTTAAAGGTGAGGAGAGGAGCTCCTTTGATTGGTGAAGATCTGACTCGGCTGTGTCAAACCCACTCCACACCTTTCTCTCCTCCTCCTGTCTCCCTCCCGCCCTCTCTCCTCCCTCTTTGCCGTTTGTGCCGGTGGGAGGGACGAGGGGAGGGGCTGCGCTGGTCTAAGTCTGACTGCGCTGCCCACCAATCTTGCGAAATGGACCTGGGCCACACCCCGTTGGCGTGGCGAAGCTGCGCTGCACTTAGACTTCGCTCGGTCGAGGAAACTAGGGCCCATTGTGTCAAAATACCAGATGTCCTCAACTAGTAACACAAGACAATAGTCCTGATGGTGGTGTTACAGGACACATCTAAATTTCAAAACTTTGAAAATAAATTCATAACAGATCAACCATATGTGCTACGCTTTGCAACTTTCACTTTAACATTAAACTAATTTTGTCTATAAAAAAATTGTGCGGCCCCAGATTGTGGGAAAATATTTCAAGCATATTGTCTGTTGTAGTGGAGAGAACTATTCCTTGCTCTCCTTTTCTACTATTACTTAATCATATTTCCTCTCTGAAACTAACAACAAATAATAGTTGTCTTCTGTTTGCTGGGCTTACAGCAGCTAAGAGGATGATAGCTTGCCGCTGGAAACCCCCACATGTAATTTCAATCAAGGAATGGCTTTCTTCAAACAAGGACATTGCACAGCTTGACCACTGCACGATTACATTCAGCTAAAACACAAAATATCAGCTGTTGGTCAAACTTGGTAAAAAAAATTGAAAGTTTAATGTAAGAACTGTATTTTTTTATTTTTTTATTTCTGGCTGTACATGTACATTTTATATGTTTTAGTCAGATAGACAGGAACCAAAGTGCACAAGAGATAAGCAGTTCACTGCACAGCCAGAAAAAAAAATAAAAAATAAAAAATACAGTTCTTACATTAAACTTTCAATTTTTTTTACCAAGTTTGACCAACAGCTGATATTTTGTGTTTTAGCTGAATGTAATCGTGCAGTGGTAAGCTCTAGCTGTGCAATGTCCTTGTTTGAAGAAAGACATTCCTTGATTGACATTACATGTGGGGGTTTCCAGCGGCAAGCTATCATCCTCTTAGCTGCTGTAAGCCCAGCAAACAGAAGACAACTATTTTTGTATAGTTAGTGTGAATGCTTTCAGCATTCACACTATTGTTCTTCTGTTCGGCCATTTTCTTCCGCCTTTTTACGGTCTTCTTCAAGTCCTTCATACTTTGTGCTATTTCAACAATTCATATATCAAAACGTGCAGCTTTTTCTGGACTTTATCGGATGTATTCAAATTGTTCATACTTTTTATACTTTTTCAAATATTTAACTTTTTCTGATTTTTTTCAGCTTTATAATGTGTGTGTGTTGCGTCTAACGAGCAGAGCTAGAGTGGTGCCAGAGTGGAGAGAGGCAAAAAAACATTCTAGAGTTTTTCTGGCTAAACTGTCAGCACGGCCACAAATTAAACTCTAGACAAATTATTTTCTCCAGTTTTGTAGCCACACTTGTCTTCTGGCTAAAATTCTGGTCAAAAATGCAAAGAGACTTAGATAATAATTTAAAATATTTTTTAAATGCAGCCAGGGAGCTCTCTGCTCTCATTCAGCCCAATGCATTTTTTTCACAGCAGCAGGAGAAGGAGCTCAACTTTGCAACTTGCTGTTAAGTGCTTTTTAATTCATTTTAATTCACCAAAAAATAGTCACAGGTCACAAAAAAGTCCTCTTCTTACTTGGTGTGGCTAATTTCTGCACTTTCCTTACTTTTTTTTTTAAGCAGGAGCCAGTGATCCTCTTATTAAAGGTTTTCTTTGCCCCTCACATACTGTCTCTGTCTGTAGCCTAGTGGTTAGCTTGCTGGGCTGGAGACCTGAAGGTTACTGGTTCAAATCTTGCCTCAATAACAATTATAGTGAATTATTTTCCCAGTCGTCCTCTGTTGACTTCAGAAAACTTGCTTCATGTTGAAACTGCTGCTCTCAGCCTGAAATTCACAGAAATTTTCATTGTAAGTCATTCAAGCTTGACTCTCAAGCTTTCTTGGTGTTGACACAGTGTGTTTCCAACAGGTGCAGCTTTGGGCTCGTTAACTTCAGAGTGAGACAGAGTGCAGCTCATCAACAGACAACAGTCTCTGCAACTGTGTGTACACTGTGGCCTAGAGGCAGAGTGAAAGTCTACTGACCCTGAGGTTGTGGGTTCGATTCCTACCTCGGCCAAACATTTGTATGGTGATCACTGCTTGCATTATTTGCTAATTCTGCAACAGCGTTCAGCTGCTTTCAGCATTCACACCATTTCCATTCTTGGAAATGCTTTTTCTAGTTCTTTGTATTGTTCTTCTGTTCGGCCATTTTCTTCCACCTTTTTACGGTCTTCTTCTAGTCCTTCATACTTTGTTCTATTTCAACAATTCATATATCCAAACGTGCAGCTTTTTCTGGACTTTATCGAATGTATTCAAATTTTTCATACTTTTTATACTTTTCAAATATTTAACTTTTTCTGATTTTTTTTCCCCCATAGAGAATGCATTGGAACAGTCTTCAAACTCTTCAAATCTTCTTACTGCTTTCAGCCACTAAAGCTTCACCATACAGATGTTACTGGTTCAAATTTGCGGACTTCACGCGTGGTCCACGCGAGACGCCACAAGACTCATGCATTTTTTTTCTTTGGCGAGACAAGAGGTTTTAATGAAAAGCCTCAATGTGCCAAAACAACCGCCAGGTGGCATCTGTGAGAACGGAGGACGACAGGCGGATGACTCAGTGATCTGTGCAGTAATCCACAGCTTAAACTCTAGGCTATTAAACTAGAACTAACTACTGTATACCCTGCCTAAATCACAGAAACTATTGTAATATGATAAAGCCTGTCTTGCTTTATGACTTGATGATTATGTATCACAAATTATGAAGGATCATCTGCGCAAGGCAAAGATGATAGCATCAACAAAACACGGCGTAACACACGCGGCTGTATGGGACAGGCTTTTATTTAATTCAGAACAAACCGCTTAGCAAAAATGGAAAATATAGTCTATAATAATTAATTGATCTGTTGTTTGGCCACTGTTTGAAAATAACCCGAATTATGAGCAAATAATCTGATCCAGAGCAGCAGTCATAATCAGACTTCTTCTAAATAAACCTTAACATTCAATAACTGGGTCAGGTCGGACCATGGGGTTATTTTTTCTCTTCTTCTTCACAGGAGAAAATGAGGTGCCGCTCACGGACGCGTTGATGTTTTGTGATTTATCTGCTGCCTTGACTCTGCCCTTTATACATGTGCGTTCAGATTAACAATAAGACAAGCCATGGTTGAGTTTATTGAGTTTTAGTTGCTCAATCTCATTGTTTCAAAGAAAAGGGATTGATTTTTATAACGAAATGAAACGAAAACAATATTATATTGATACATTGTTGTAAAAAAAATCCAAAAGAAACGAAAATGAACTAAAGAAAATAACTTTCACACACACACATTAAAACAGTGCGATTGGTTGAAAGCTGATAATTAGATTCAATCCAAGTTTGCTCGAGGCATCTTATTTTGTCAAGTGATTCAAAAAGCAGTAAGCAAGGTTATTATAGCCTATAAAGCTCTATAAAGCTAGAGAAAAAAATCAGTTCTTTGTTCTAAAGACTCATTTTATTGTGGGAAATATTCATTTACTAGAGACAAGGGAGACACACATTAGGGCAGGTGCAGAGTGAAAACAGGCAAAAATAGAGAAAAACCACAAGCATATAATAAAACCAAATAAAAGCCCAGGCTTTGCTTTGCTTAAATCGCTCAAATCAACCGGCGTCTCCACTCCTCTCCCTCACTTTAGCACCTTGTGGGGGACAGCTCTCCATTTCAGCACCTCCACCCCGACAGCCCCCCTCCCTCCCCCCGCAGCAGAACGGTTGCTTTCTCCCCGGCCAAGTTGGTGGAGATCTCCCACACAGTAAAAGATTTAGGCAACACATTCTTCCAGCTGGCTGTTTTTCTTCCAGTTACAGAAAGTATACAGCCTATGTGCAAAGTACCACATTAACATCTCTATTCATATAACGCCCATCGAAACAGCTGATTTACATGTCGGCCGTTAACACATGGCGATTGGCCATTCACGCGGCTTTGTTCTTGGTTTCGGCCAATCAGCTTATAAGCACATGGCTAATTATCAGCTTTCAACCAATCGCACTGTTTTAATGTGTGTGTGTGAAAGTTATTTTCTTTAGTTCATTTTCGTTTCTTTTGGATTTTTTTTACAACAATGTATCAATATAATATTGTTTTCGTTTCATTTCGTTATAAAAATCAATCCCTTTTCTTTGAAACAATGAGATTGAGCAGCTAAAACTCAATAAACTCAACCATGGCTTGTCTTATTGTTAATCTGAACGCACATGTATAAAGGGCAGAGTCAAGGCAGCAGATAAATCACAAAACATCAACGCGTCCGTGAGCGGCACCTCATTTTCTCCTGTGAAGAAGAAGAGAAAAAATAACCCCATGGTCCGACCTGACCCAGTTATTGAATGTTAAGGTTTATTTAGAAGAAGTCTGATTATGACTGCTGCTCTGGATCAGATTATTTGCTCATAATTCGGGTTATTTTCAAACAGTGGCCAAACAACAGATCAATTAATTATTATAGACTATATTTTCCATTTTTGCTAAGCGGTTTGTTCTGAATTAAATAAAAGCCTGTCCCATACAGCCGCGTGTGTTACGCCGTGTTTTGTTGATGCTATCATTTTTGCCTTGCGCAGATGATCCTTCATAATTAAAAATAAAAAGTCCAGGCCGGCTGCATGGCTGACGGTGTCACTTTGTATCGGCCGCGTCTTCTATCGAGGGAAAGTTATTTGTCCTATGTTTTATCGCCCAGCCCCAAAGTGACACAGACCCGTTCATTCACAAGAAATCATCCAGCTGCACTCTCAAACAAGGTGCGGAGTGAGAAATCTGCGGCACTACTGCACAGTACTGTAGTTGGCTCATTTTAAAAACACATTTTGGAGATGACGAGACAGATGACCGAAAAAAGAGAGTGAGACGTGGGCTATAGTCTACTGTAGCTGCCGTTGTTACATTTTGTCATTGAAAAACTAGGCTACTATATTATTTACTGTCTGCAGCTAGTTCTCCTTTCATCCTCTTGTATTCTGTATCATGAACATCGCCACTCCTAATCGCGGCTATCAGGCTGTCAGCATTGTCCCCAAAACGTCTGAGCAGTATTTAGTACGGTGCTGCCACCTAGAGGAAAACAGTTGTGGTGAAAAGTCACGCGATCACGCGATCCTGCAGTGCAGGACAAACCCCGCAAATTTGAACCAGTAACATCTGTACTTTCTGCTAGAGACTTCATTCAAATTCTAAGCTGTAGACAAACTTTTTAAGTGTTCCTCTATGACTCAGCTTATTGATATCTTCAACAGTTTCTGATATTTGGCAGTTTTAAAATCATTAGGTTTTTTGACAAAATCCAGCTTTATAATGGGTGTGTGTTGCGTCTAACGAGCAGAGCTAGAGTGGTGACATTGTCAGCCAGAGTGGAGAGAGGCAAAAAAACATTCTAGAGTTTTTCTGGCTAAACTGTCAGCACGGCCACAAATTAAACTCTAGACACATGATTTTCTCCAGTTTTGTAGCCACACTTGTCTCCTGGCTAAAATTCTGGTCAAAAATGCAAAGAGACTTAGATAATAATTTAAAAATATTTTTTAAATGCAGCCAGGGAGCTCTCTGCTCTCATTCAGCCCAATGCATTTTTTTCACAGCAGCAGGAGAAGGAGCTCAACTTTGTAACTTGCTGTTAAGTGCTTTTTAATTCGTTTTAATTCACAAAAAAATAGTCACAGGTCACAAAAAAGTCCTCTTCTTACTTAGTGTGACTAATTTCTGCACTTTCCTTACTTTTTTTTTTAAGCAGAAGCCAGTGATCCTCTTATTAAAGGTTTTCTTTGCCTCTCACATATTGTTTATGTCCGTAGCCTAGTGGTTAGCTTGCTGGGCTGAAGACCTGAAGGTTGCTGGTTCAAATCTTGCCTTAACAACAATTATAGTGAATTATTTTCCCAGTCGTCCTCTGTTGACTTCTGATAACTTGCTTCATGTTGAAACTGCTGCTCTCAGCCTGAAATTCACAGAAATTTTAATTATAAGTCATTCAAGCTTGACTCTCAAGCTTTCTTGGTGTTGACACAGTGTGTTTCCAACAGGTGCAGCTTTGGGCTCGTTAACTTCAGAGTGAGACAGAGTGCAGCTCATCAACAGACAACAGTCTTTGCAACTGTGTGTACACTGTGGCCTAGAGGCAGAGTGAAAGTCTACTGACCATGAGATTGTGGGTTTGATTCCTACCTTGGTCTACCATTTGTATGGTGATCACTGCTTGCACTATTTTCACAAAAAAGTCCTCTACTTACTTGTTGTGGCTCATTTCTACTCTTTTCTTTTTTTAAAAGCATCATTGAAAAATCTCACATTCATCAAAGTCTCAACCTCTGCTTCAGCAGAAGTGTTGGAATAGCTCAGTGGATAAGGTTCCTGCCATCCAACCCAAGGTCACTGGTTCAAATCCCACCTGAGCAGTCTTGTTAGTGTGTCAGCCACTTTGAACTTTAACCAATACCACTTGGTCTGGTCACATGATCAAACTTGATAATGCATATGCGCCCCCCACCTATTCTCTTTACCTCTTTCAATCTTGGTTTGTGTTAACATGTTTCTTGTGTATACCACTGCACTATGATTGATTGGCACTGGAACTTTGAAAACCAAGAATGCAGCAGAGAAAAGCAAAGCTTTTGAATATGCACTGGCTTAAAGCTCTTGAATGATTTGTACCCATCATTTCCTGTCCTGCGCTGCCCACTATTGGACGTCACTGGCAGAATTCACCTCCCCTCCCCCCGCCTTCAATTGGTTACAGGTGTTCGTTATCTCATTGATTATTTGTACCACATCATCACATTACAATGAATGACAACAGTTTTGGAAACAGTGTGCTCTCTGTGGCGAAGCGGCAGAGTAAAGGTTTAGTGATCATGAGATCATGGATTCGATTCCTGCCTCAGTCATGTCATTGCTTGACTTTACTTGACTGATTCCAACTATTCAGCTGTCACTGGACAGTCTTTGATTCCTCACAGTATAAAGCTGATTGTACCTCATGTCCTTGGTGGCCATGTGGTTAGTGTGTTAGGTTACCACTCATGAAGTTGTGGGTTCAATTCCTTCCTTGGTCATGTTTCTTGCATGTCATTCCGCATGTCTTTGTCAATTTATTCTGCTAATTCAGGGATATACAGGGATTTATTTTACCCTTCTCTCATTGAATGTAACTATGGTGAAGTGGTTAGATCACTGGGCTGAAGACCTGAAGGTTGCTGGTTCAAATCTTGCCTTAACAACAATTATAGTGAATTATTTTCCCAGTCGTCCTCTGTTGACTTCTGACAACTTGCTTCATGTTGAAACTGCTGCTCTCAGCCTGAAATTCACAGAAATTTTAATTCTAAGTCATTCAAGCTTGACTCTCAAGCTTTCTTGGTGTTGACACAGTGTGTTTTCAACAGGTGCAGCTTTGGGCTCGTTAACTTCAGAGTGAGACAGAGTGCAGTTCATCAACAGACAACAGTCTCTGTAACTGTGTGTACCTGTGGCCTAGAGGCAGAGTGAAAGTCTACTGACCCTGAGGTTGTGGGTTCGATTCCTACCTTGGTCAAACATTTGTATGGTGATCACTGCTTGCACTATTTGCTAATTCTGCAACAGCGTTCAGCTGCTTTCAGCATTCACACGCATTTCCATTAGGAAATGCTACTTTATCTAGTTATTAGTGTGAATGCTGAAAGCATATTCTGGGTTCTTCTGCCGTTTTTCGCTGTTTAACTAGTCCTTCATACTTTGTGCCATTTCAACAATTCATATATCAAAACGTGCGGCTTTTTCAGGACATTTAGGCTATGATTTTTCTCTTTTCAACTATTTATACTTTTTAAAATATTCAAACCTTATTGAAATGTTTTCCCCATAGGAATACATTGAAACAGTCTTCAAACTCTTCAAATATTCTCCTTCTTTGAACTTCAACTGCTTCAACATACTTTCACCTACAGACTTCATTCCACTTTTAAAACGTTCACAAAACTTTCAAGTATTCACCGCAAATTCAACTTTTTCATATCTTCTACCGTTATTGATCAGTACCCTTCAACTGTTCATGATCATTTCTGACAAAATTCAGATTTAACATTGGAGTCAATGGCATGGAATGTTCAGAGCTAGAGTGGTGACTTTGGCAGTTAGAGTGACAGAGAATCTGAAAATCCTCTGACACTTTGCTGTCGCTACGGCCACAAATTTCACTCTAGACACATAATTTTCCCCCACGTTTGTAGACAAGCTTGTCCTGTGTCTCACAGTGTGCTCGAAAATGCAGAGAGACTAACAGAATTTAAACTCGGAGCCTCTGAGTGTGGCCAGTTCCCTCTCTTCCTCTCATTGACTCTCATTCAAAAGTAGGAGCTGATTTTCTGAGAAAAGCAGAAATGACCTCCTTATCTTACCTGCGACTGTGAGAAAAGTTTTTGCCCTACAAACATTTAATGCACATCACCACGTTCAGGAAGGTCTTTTGAACCAGCCAGTCTCTACCACACTCTGATAAGAGGTACGGTTCTCTTTTCAGAGGCTGTTGTTCGGGAGCTGTACCGAGCTCAAATCTCACTGCTCTCCGCTGTGACACCAGGCACAACAGAGCAGCATGGGAGGAGGCGGGGCCGGCTGGAGCATATGTCCATGGGCTGGAGCATATACCTCGGCATGACCATGTAGGGGAGTCCAGCACGCCATGACGTCAACGCGACCTCATGTCAAAAAAAAGTCAGTGCAAACGGGTAAAAAAAAAAAAAAAAAAAAAAAGTCAGTAGAAATCCCAATCATCTAGCAGGGTTTACCTCCAAATGCATTAACCTCATGATATGACACTTCCACGGCCTCTAGAACCATTATCCAACATTTTAAACATATGTAAAAGTCTGAAAAGCTGGAAAAGCATAATAGGTCCCCTTTAACCCTTACATTTTATTTTGAAGGATTTTACCTTTTCTCAATAATTTCCAACAATTCAGACTCCACCATTTTAGGAGTTTCAAATTTTTAATTTATTAATGTATAGCCTATATATCTTTACCCTTTCTTTTTACACCTATCTTTAACAATTCAGGTATTTTCCTGCATTTCATGTCATTCAGCCTCCTCATTACAAGTTCTACTCTTTAGACATTGCCTCATCTTTATTTACATTTATATAACAAATGTTTTCAAGCTGTTAATTTTATAACTTATTAGAGTAATTTGAGTGTACTTAAAATGTTAAGTTTTCTTTCACCACAATCTTCAACAATTCAAATAATTTCCAACCACCTAGATATTGTTTAATCTATATTAGTAATAGTCCAACAATGTTTTCATGCTATCATTTTTAAATATATTTGAGTAGACTTCAGCTTTTCAATTTCTTCATGCTAATCTTCAACAATTTAAGTAATTTCCTATCATTTCATACAGGTTCCATTTGTTAATCTATTTTCACTTATTGCTTTAGCCATGTTAGCACTTATTTATCTGTTTTCTGTAGCAGTGCTTTTTGCAGCTGACTGCAGACTCCTCAACTGTTAGACTTAATAATGCAGGATTTTCCAACACATTCCTCTGCCTTTTCAACATTTCTACTGCTTTTAGACTAAAAACATATTTATTACACTTAAACCTAAACAATTCAGGATTTTTTCCACCATGTCATGTCATTCAGCTTTCTGCTTACATGTTCCTTCTTTTTAATCTATTCTCACTTGTTGCTTCAGCTATGTTACTGCTGGTTCATCAGTTTTCCTTTCTGTGGCTAGCTGCAGATTTCAACTCTTCAACTGTTAAACATCTTCAACATGCAGGATTTTTGCATTTTCTTCTACCTTTTTTTAACATTTCTACTGCTTTTCGTCCTTAAAAAGGCATTAATCTTCAAGTTATGTGTTTCAGCTTCAACGTTAGACTTTTTCAACAGTTCTTCAGCTAATTCAATTTTGTTTCAATGATTTCTTCAGCTTATTCAGCATTGCTTCAGCAATAGCGTTCAGCTGCTTTCAGCATTCACACCATTTCCATTCCTGGAAATGTTTTTTCTAGTTTTTTTTCATCTTCCGGATGATTTTCGATTCGCTACTAGTCCTGATTAAACAAATTATATATCAAAACGTGTGGCTTGATCAGGATCGGTATGCTATTACTTTTCTCAACAGTTTACGAATGTTTCGCGACGTAAGTCGCGAAAAACTGTGCAAAATTTTGCATTGAAGTCAATGGGACGGGCGGAGAAAAAAAGAGCGAAAAAGACCAATCATTGGAGTTTAACAAACGTCTACTGCTCAGGCATACTTTCACCTAGAGACTTCATTTAAACTTTAAACAGTAGACACAAGTCTTGTGTATTAGTGTATTACTCCACGTTTTGATAGGTCATATAGTTTTTGATCAATCCCTGTTCAATGACCATGATCATTTTTGGAGAAATTATAGATTATAATGGTTGTGTATTGCACAGAATGTTCGTGTCAGAGCGCGTGACATCATCGGTTAGAGTGGGAGAGAGTCCAGAAAAACTCTACACACATAATTTTTTCAGAATTTGTAAGACAAACTTGTTATCTCTCATATCATGTGCTCAAAATATCAGAGAGATTTACAGAATTTACAGAATAAGCCTCTGAGTGCGGCCACGTCTGTCTCTGCTCCTCATTGACTCCAATACAAATATTTTCTGAGAGAAGCAGAACAGACCGATGTTTTAAAACTGCCAGCGTCTCCAAAATATTTATTGTATTTATTGAGGGCGGGGGCTGCTAACTCCATCAGCTGACACACGTTATGGTGCATTCAAGGCAACCCGTGACTCGTATTTTTCCGACCTGTGAAGTCGTACCAGTTCGATCTGGTACGAGTTCACGGGTCAGAAGTTACGAGTAGCCGTTATAGTGCACTTTCACAGGTAAACACGAGTGGGTTGCCTGGAACGCTACAAAGTCGTAAGTCGTGACTTGAAGCTGTAATTTACGGTTTCAAAAGCCTGCCTGGAACACAGCATTAGCCAAAACGACCGGATCGCTTACTTCTGCTTTACTGTAATGGGTGAAAACGAAGATAACAAAGGCAGTATTTCATTATGCTACCTCACCGATTGTGTTCTTTTTTTTTCATGTCTTATCAGTTGTCTGTAAAAAAACAATAAATAATTGATCATAAAAAAAAAAAAAAAATGTGCGGCCCCGACCGGATAATTTATGTTGTTATGTCCAACAAAACATGCAGTTTAAAATAAAACTGTTATCTGCTTGCTATGATCACAAACAGTGCATTGCGATATGAGTATGAATAGTATAGTATGAAATGCAGTAAAAATGAAATTAGTCAACTGGCTGAAATATAGCATGTTCCTACCAATATTGGCTCAAGCCTGCCTGCATGCGTCAAAAGGTGAACAGTATAGTGGCACTTGGATGGATGGATGAATGGTATTACGGTAGATACTTGAGTAGTAATAAAAACTAATAGAATGTATGTTTCAGGGGCTGGTCACTGCATATTTTGGATTTGAAAGCAGAGAAGAATGGATGTATGTGTCCAGCAGACTGGCACCTCCTCCAACCACTCAGAAGGCGGTGAAAAACCACAGCAAGTAAAAGGATGTTTTTTCTTCTTCCTCCTCCTGCTGGGTGGGCTTGGCCAAGCAGCTGGGCAAGGTGATCATATTCACAACATTGCCACAGTTACAGATTGTACACCACACGCCCAAAGATGCTCTTTGCAGAACTTTCCAAATGAAGTGATGAAAACGACAGAAGGAAATGACACCATGGTGATGAGACAACAGGAGAAGGACACTTCAGACAGGACCGACCAACATGTCCATCAAGGTCCTACCCAAACAGAAAAGGCAGTTGATCCCATTGTATTTGACTCTCCTACTGACAGATGTGAGCTAGTTGACTGTAATGATGCATATTTAGATTTGTATGCTAAAGGAAGACAAGGGAGGGCAGCAAATCCCACTAAGTCTGAGTTTGCAAAGCTTTTACCCAAAGTCCTCATAGCTCATTCAACTTCTTACAATTCGCTGGCTAAGACCACAGATTCTCAGCGAAAATGGATGGAAGAAACATTGTGTGCTGATTCATATGAGGAAGAAGTGACAGAGAGGAAGGACAATTTTGGACACTTCCAAAGTTTTTTTAGTGATGTTTACAAAGTCAAGAACCTGCTGAGACTGGGCGAGTCAATTTGTAAAGTCACTGTTGAGGGTGTTCGTTATGGAACAGGCTTTGTTCTGTTTGATAACTTCATCCTGACTAATGCACATTTATTAAGAGGTCACGTTGATGAAAAAACGATGCAGTTGGATGTAAATGTGTGGGTTGACTTTTACCATGACGATCCTCAGTCTCTCACAAATGTCTTTAACTTCACTTGTAAGGAGACATTAATTGACTTTGACTATGAAGAAACCAGAGACTACGCCATACTAGAGCTCAACCCTGAAAACACAAAAATAGAGGTACCACCAGGGCTCCTGAAGAATTTTGGTCTAGTCCCTGAGTCTGGTCAAGCTTTTATCATTGGCCACCCAGGAGGAGCAGTGAAAAAAATCGATCCTATATATATAATTGAGAAAAAGGACAGGGAACGGGCCATCAATGATCTTTTACGTCAATATAAAGACGATCTGTTCACTGCCTACAACATAATTCAAAAAATGACAAAACAAGGGATTGAAGACATTTTGCCCGGTGGATATTGGGCAGAACACCTAATGACCTACAAAACCTTCTTGCGTCCTGGCTCCTCTGGTTCCCCAGTGTTTGACACCTCTGGCCAAGTTGTTGGGTTGCATAGTTATATATATCATTACAACTCTGGAGACAACATTATCATGGGATGCGCCTTTCCTGTGTTTGATATATTTAAACTGTTTGTACACAAGCTGAAGGCAAATGGAAATTCCAAACTGTTGAGGAGAGTTGAGGAAGGAGTAAGAGGAAACACATTGTTTGAGCTGATCACCCTTTCAATTCAATATCGTCATGATTATCTCTAAAAAGTTTGAGAGAAATCTGGAGGAAAAAAAAGTTTCAGAAAGATGAGGAGAACACATTTGTTATGACTATAATCATTCTATTTTCATAGATGATTTAATAATTTATATTGTTTGAGCATTTTGATCTATATAGAGAATGATTCTAATGTTTATTGAAGAATTGAAAAAGAGAGCACTGAATAATTGCGTGTTTGTATAGTAATTCATGGTTTAGTCTCTCATTTGATCTTGTGAAATTAAAGTGAAATAAAAACCTATAGGCTAGTGGTTCTGCAGTGATTTTGCCACAGATTGATTTGTACATTTTCATAGCCAATGTGTTGTTATTCATACGTTTTGGGACAATAAGGGCTATGTTTGTTCACACAACTGATTATTTTCTTGGCATTTTTAATAATGTTTAACATTTCTCTAATTGCTCTATTACTGCTGTTGAGAATTCACTATCGGGAAGGTGAGACTGGAAGAGGGTGGAGAATCTCCGTAAGTCAAAAAGAAACCAAAACAGTTTTCTTATGTCATTACAGGGGTGCTATGAAAGATCTAGCTCCAGATTTCAGAAATACTTTAGATTCTTACAAATGTAGAACCGGTTCTGTTACAGTGCAGTATGCTGAGTCAGAGCTTGATTTTCAGCTGTGCTGTCATTGTCACATGCCAAGTCGATTTACCTAGTTCAGATGTTCAAATTTGATGAGATCAATGATTATTAAAGCTTTGTTGTGTGGTGAAAAAGTGCAAAGCTACAATTATGAAAAAATAAAATGAAAATACAACCTACATTGGTTTTGCAGTGCTTATTTGATTCATTTGCACATTTTCATATCACATGCTATGTTATTAACACAAAACTAATGGAAGACCACTGGGACAATTTGGTATCTGATTGTTTACTCAATAGATTCATTTATTAACATTCATACCTTATTTGTCAACAATATATAATTAGATTCAGAGCTGAAGAAAGAACTGTACAAAACTAGACGTGTTGAGATAAAGATACGTCAGAGTTCAAAGGAACCATAAGATTTCATACGAAGGCTGAAGTTGTTGACTGTTGCCTCAAACAGTCACACAACAAAATAAATTTCTCCCCCCCAGTGGCCATATTACCTTACTACAAGCAAAGTAACTGACCAACAGCTGTCTATCTGGGCTATTGTTCTAACTTGATATTGATATTTCCTTATTTTCTATTCCCAGTGTGAGAAAATGTGTGAGAATGTTTTAATGTGCAGCTCATATATATAAAAAAATAAAAACATCTTGTTGCCTTTAGTGTTCAATAACTCTGTCAGTCTGAACATAGAAATGTTTGTATGATTGTATGAACGTCTCTGATATTGTTTTTTTTTTTTTGGTCTTTTCTCTCCAGTTGTTCGAAAAACAATCTGAGCTGCTGCAGCTGATCCTGGATCACTGTCAGACATTGGAGAAGAACCAGGAGACCTTGATGACAACAGTTTGTATTTAACAGTGTTTAAGTGAAGCAAGATGTTATGGTAGTGAGCAATACTGCATTTTTAATTCTGGATGTTGTTTCAAGTTTTTAACTCATTGAGTGCCGCGCTCCTTTCCAAAGTTTTAGTCAATTTAGGCAATTTAGACCATTTTTGACGATTTTTGTAGAGCCATAGTGTATTCTATATTATTGCCACCAACACATACTGTGGCTCATTTGAAAGGTGCAACTTTATGCTTCAAATGGCCATAACCCATTTGTTTCTACGTGTCTCTGTTCCTGAGAAAAGTCAAGCTAGACATGACTGGGTTTCACCAAAATCCCGCCTTTTTTTCTAGAAAAGGAGATACAGCGTCTTTTATGAAAGGTGCTCTGTTTGTGCCTGGTGGTCGCGGTCCTTCCGTGGAAACACTGTTTCAGTTGTTTTAAAAAGAACAGTCTCTGGTGTGCTTTCTTTAAAATGGTGCTGGCGTTGTCCTTCCACTTCAAGGAGGATGATATGTTAATTCCCAGAAATGTATAACTGTCCACTCTCTGCACTTCTGTGTTGTTGATGGCCAGAGGCAGGTGGTCTTCTTTGTGTCTGCAGAAATCTACAACCATTTCCTTGGCCTTTAAAGCATTCACTTCCGGATTGTTTGTACCGCACCAGTCCACTAGAAATGCTATTCCTGTACAATGATTCATCGTTCTTGGTGATTAAGCCCACTACATAGTGTCATCAGCAAATGTAAACAATTTAATAGTTTGACAATGTGAGACACAGTCATTGGTATATAAAATGTTGCTGGGTTAAAGAAATAAAAGTATAATTCCCCCAATACCCAGTGGCAAACAATAACATTTTCTGTCTCATTTTTACCACCAAAATCTGAAATAATGAAAAAATTGTCTAGCTCATCTTTGCTTTGTTCTCTTTCCTCTCAGACGAAACAGAAACCAGATGAACTCCAGCAGCTCCAGGAAGAGAAGAAGAAACAAGAAGATGAACAGCAGAGACAGAAGAAGGAGCTGGAGACCAAGAACCAACAGGTTCATCTGTTCAATAACTGAACTGAGATTCACATGTCTAGTTAAATTTTCTTCATCTCACCTCCACTCAGTGACATGATGTCTCAGATAAAGTCCACTGGCTGTATAATGAGCTCCTGGGTTGTAGAATTGAACAGAGACTTTAAAGTGGTCATCATGTCTCTAGCTGTGTCTCAATTCAGGGGCTGCAGCCTTCGAAGGCTGCATTTGTAGGCCGATTACGTCACAGCGTCGCGACTAGGCCTGTCTCAATTCAATTTAAGTCGAAGGCTCCTCCAAATGCAGCCGACAAATGCATCCTTCAATCTCTGAATTCGGAGGACACAACCGTTGGATCCTTCACGACCCACCCTATCCCAGAATGCATTTCGGCGAAGCGAAGTAACAGCTGACAGCAGCAACAGCGACCAGAGCGACAACAACAACAACAACAAGAGGAGATGGCATCGCCGACAGCGGAGGAATACACTTTTAAATGTAGGTGGTACTGGGTTTAAACTCATCCGGTTTTAACAGCTTACTACCATTAAAACATCACTTTTTTCTAAATTGATTTCGTGACGTCCCTCTGTTGGAGCCGCATATCGACGGCTTGCATCTGACCAACCAGTTTAAAACTAAAATGCTATAGCCTGTCTTACCTAGATTGTGGGGATTTTTTTACGTAACTTATGCTTCGTATTACTATGTTGCTGGTCATTTTCATATGCAGTACAAACGTTAGTATTATTTAAATAGCACATCTATCAGTGCAACGTTAGGATTTATCGGTACAAACGTTAGTATTATTTAAACAACACATTCATCGGTACAAACGTTAGTATTATTTAAACAACACATTCATCGGTACAAACGGTAGTATTATTTAAACAACACATTCATCGGTACAAACGGTAGTATTATTTAAACAGCCAACGTTAAGCCAACAAAACAAAACGTCCCTTAGTTGATTTGCTGTGGTCCAGACAATTGTAAACAAAGCCACATGTACATTATGCTGATCAGAAACGTGAGGGGCGGGGGGAAGCAGATGCGGCTAAATTAAACAATCGTGGGGAGTTTACACACAGCAGTTGTTGTTCTGATACTGATCGACCTTCACACATGATTCACAGAACATTTTGAGCATTACAAGTGTTTGAAAAATGTTTGTTTTACAATGCTGTTTTCATATTCTTATTATATCTTATGTCATGTTTTTTTTCTTTAGGGAACAAGGAGCAGACTGCTCAGTTCATCCAACTAAGAGGAAAAAACCAGGACCTCTTCACTGGGGCCAAATACTCAGCCAATGTGGCGTGGAGGTAATGTAAATGCAACACAGACCATAGTGCTGTCACAGGGATGCAAGCTTTTTCGAGTAATTGATTTAGTAAAGTATTTTGTGTCTGTCCTGAGGTGTCATCTTTTCCAATCTTCTTAAGTCTGCATCGTTGCTTTAACATGATTGATAATTAAGTGAATGAGTGTTTTTATACTGATAATTGTTCCCCCTTTCTCTTGTTTTCTCTTTTCTTTACATCTAGGACAATTCTGGAGGAAATGGGCCTGCAGGACAAGGTCACGCCTCTGCAGGCAAAAAAAAAGTGGGACAACTTAAAAAAACAAAACAAGGTATGCACGTATGAATGCGATTCCCTCCCCCCACACATAAGACAGTCAGACTCCATCATTCACAACCTTCAAGTCACAACTCAAAACTCACCTGTACTTGCACACAACTTAACTGGTCACTGTCTTGTTTCCACAATGTCTCGTTTTTAATGTTAAGATTTTATGCTCTATAAGGTGACCTTGGGTGTCAAGAAAGGCTCCTCTAAATTAAATGTATTATTATTATTCTACATTTATGTCAGCACTTCTTTGCACTACGTGTATCCTGTTTGCAGTTACAGAAACACTTTTCATCTGTATGTAGTTATTCTTTCCGTGTGTTTGTCTGTTGTGATTGTTGTTAATTCTGTGCTTGTATGCATGAACATGCTATTAATAAAGCTGATTCTGACACACACTTTGCAGAAATTTGTTTTGTTGCCGCTGCTGTTGTTAACTTCTGTGATTGATTTCCTCTGCCTTAGGATTGCAAGTGTCCAGGGTCAGGAGAGGGAGTTGGAGGGAAACCCACTGCTGCTACCTGGCCCTGGTTTGTCCTCATGGATGAAGTGTTAGGGCAGAGGCACTCCATCACACCCCCTGTGCTAATTGCCTCCATCCCTGAGGACAAACCAGGGCCTAGTGCAGCAGTGGGTGACCAGGAGGAAGAGGAGGAGGAGGAAGACGATGAACAGGAACATCAGCAAAGCAGAAAGAGAAGGAGAGGGAGCAAGAGAGAGGATGAAATGTTAAAAATACTAAAGGAAGACATGCAGTGGCAGAGAGAGGTGGAAGAGAGGAGAGTGACCGAGAGCAGGGAGAGAATGGACAAACTTTTTAGTATTTTGGAAATACTAGCCAGAAAATAAAATCAATCAATTGTTAAATAGATGGTTTGATTGTTTTCTTTTTACTACAAATATTTACAAGATTTACAACTATTCAGCTGAGTAGGGAGGCCCGGGTGCTGCTGCTGGACCTGGATGGGGTGCCACAAATAGAGACCCTGATGTCCTCTGTCAGTGGGGCATCATCTGGGGTGGTCTCCAGAGTTGAGTCATCTCTCCACTGTCCACCGCATTGTCCATCATGTGGGTTTGCAGGACTGACTTCGACGGCTGCCATGTCTACATTAATGAAAATATTTGCAGGAAAAACCAAGAACAAAAGATAGTGAATGAAAAACACTACTCCACAACTTTATTTTGAAAAAAATAGGGCAATACTAATGAACCATTTTTAATTTGTTGTACATATTGTTAATTCTGCTATAAATATATACAGACACATAATAGCCTATTTAAATAGTATTATCCATAACATATCTACATATCCATCCACATTTATTTATTTCAGGATTTCATGTTTGTACTCCCTCATTGTTTATTTGCACTACTGTACTGTCCAGTCCAGTCTGGCCACTGACCACTTCATTTAACCATTTTGCTTTATTCTTAACCTGTTGTTTAGTTGTTGCTGTTTGTTCTCCACATCTTTTTATCTGTTATATGTAAGGATACTACAGAGCAACGAAAAACAGTAATCAAATTCAACTAGACTCAACTCAACTTTATTTATAGAGCCCTTTAAAACAACCACAGCTGAAACAAAGTGCTGTACATAATGCAACAGAAGAATAAATATAACATAATAATTGTTAATTGCTTTTAAAACAATTTAAAAGCAATAAAACAATTTAGAATTTAAATAAAACAATTAAAAATAAAAATAAAAAAACATTAAAAACAATGAATAGAACAAACCATAAAACACTAAAACAGAGGAAGAGTCTCATGCTGAGTTGAACGCCAAAGAATAAAAGTGGGTTTTAAGACTAGTTTTAAAAATGGACAGTGAGGAGGCCTGTCTAATGTGGAGGGGAAGCTCGTTCCACAATTTTGGAGCGGCAACTGAAAAGGCTCTGTCCCCTCTGAGCTTCCGTTTGGACCTCGGTACCTCCAGGAGCAGCAGATCAGCTGACCGGAGGCACCGAGCAGGGGCGTAGGGGTGAAGAAGCTCAGAGAGGTAAGATGGGGCCAGTCCATTTAAAGATTTAAAAACAAATAAAAGAATCTTAAAATGAACTCTAAAGTGCACAGGCAGCCAGTGGAGGGAGGCCAGGATGGGGGTGATGTGCTCCCTCTTACGTACTCCAGTTAGCAGGCGTGCGGCCGCATTTTGCACCAACTGGAGACGTGCAAGGGAGGACTGGCTAACTCCAAAATAAAGTGCATTACAGTAATCCAGCCGAGATGTGATGAAGGCATGGATTACTGTTTCAAAGTGCTGATGTGCAAGAAGTGGTTTGACCTTTGCCAGCTGTCTAATTTGGAAGAAGCTGGACTTTACCACAGAGCTAATTTGTCGATCCAGTTTAAAATCACTGTCCATCTTAAAACCCAAGTTTAAAACTGTTGGCTTTGTAAACTCTGCCAAAGGGCCCAAGTCAACAGGGGGGGGGTTCGCAGAGGCCACTGGGACCAAACACCATCACTTCTGTTTTCTTCTCATTAAAATTTAAAAAGTTGAGGGCCATCCAGGCTTTGATGTCCTCAAGACATGCAAGAAGTGGTGCGAGGGAGAAGGCATTTTTCTTTTTTAGAGGCACATAAATCTGACTGTCATCGGCATAAAAATGGAAGGATATGCCATGCTTCCTCAGAATGGATCCCAGTGGCAATAAGTACAGAGAGAAAAGTAGGGGTCCTAAAATCGACCCCTGTGGAACCCCATATGGCAGTGGAGCAGAGCTGGATTTCGAGTCCCCAAGGCTCACACTCATTGATCTACCGGTAAAATATGACTTGAACCAGTCTAGTGCAGTACCACGTATACCCACTAGGTAGCGTAGCCGAGCCACTATGGTGTTGTGATCCACGGTATCAAACGCTGCAGTCAAGTCTAATAAAACCAAAATAACATGTTCACCAGAGTCATTTGCCAAGAGTATGTCATTGAACACTCTAATCAAAGCTGACTCGGTGCTATGCAGACTTTTAAAACCTGACTGGAAGACCTCCAAGACATCTTGTTCATCTAAAAACGACTTGAGTTGAGTGAACACAACTTTTTCTAAAATTTTGGAAATAAAAGGCAGCTTAGAAATAGGTCTAAAATTGGCCAGCACACTGCCATCAAGGCCAGGTTTTTTAAGTAGGGGCTGGACCACAGCATGTTTAAAACACTGAGGAACAACACCAGAGGACAGACTGGTATTGATGATGGACAGGACAGACTGACCTAAACATGGGAAAACTTCTTTTAAAAAACCAGGGGGGACCACATCATACGGAGAGCCTGATGGTTTAAGGTGGCCAATCAGGTCTTCTAAAAATGATAAGGACACCGGCTCAAACATTTCAAAAGTTGCAGAACAAGGAACAGGAACAGAGGGGTCCGATGCAGGAGCTGAAATGAGAGCCCTTACAGTAGCAACTTTATCGATAAAAAAGTCCAAGAAGCTATTGCAAGTCTCAGGGGATGCCTCCAAGATGACAGGCTGTGGGGCATTAAGAATGGTGTCAATTGTTTTAAATAATACACGGGGATTGTGGCGATTTAACTCGATGAGGTTTGCCAAGTATTTTTGTTTGGTTTCTTTGACCGTGTCCTGGTAGCAGCGCCAGCAGTCTTTTAAGATTTGGAAGGAAACCTGCAGCTTGTCCTTCTTCCACCTCCGCTCGGCTTTGCGGCACTCCCGTCTAGCTGCACGAGTCTCCTCACTAAACCAGGGCTCAGGTTTAGGCTTGGGCTGCACATTTTTTATCGGAGCCACAGAGTCCAATATGGTTCGGCAGGAAATTCATAGTATGTCCACATTATTCTGTCATATACAGCTGACTCAGATTTTATTAAACGAATAGTATAGCTTTATAATTCATTTACTTACGTCTTAAATATAGTCATGCTCTGGTGGAACCTCCTCCAGGGCAGACACCTGTGCGCATAGGTGGTCACGCCAGGGAGCACCACTGACTGCCTCCAACCCATCCTCCCCCTCATCCTCTGCCACGTGGTCGTCCTCAGGCTCATCCTCCGGAGCCATGATGTCACCGACTCCAAGACAGATGTTATGGAGGATGGCACATGCTGTTATGACCTGAAATGACAAAATGGTAAAACAGAAAAATTAAATACCTGTGGAAAATTGATTCACACCTACTCAGTACTCTATAAAATCTTGTTGAGTGATTTCTTACGTGAGGTACGAAGGTGTGGTGCACCTCCAGCGCTTGCAGGAAGATGGCCCGGAACCTGGTCTTCATCATTCCAAAGGCACGCTCTATAATACAGCGTGCCCTGGAATGACAGTGGTTAAAGCGCTGGGGTCCAACACCTCGTAGTGGCCTCTTGTAGGGAGTGATGAGGGGGAGTGGATGTTGGAGGCACGGGTACCCACCATCTGCCAGGATGAAGTGCCCTGGAGGAGGGTAGATTGCACGCCTGTACAGTGGGCTGTGCCGGAGTACCCTGGAGTCGTGCACCGACCCCGGCCAGCCCACGTACGTGTCAATAAAGCGGCCCTGATGGTCACAAACTGCTTGCAGGATGACTGATGCAAACAGCTTGCGGTTCTTGTAGCACTGACCATCAGGACCGCTTGGTGGCTTTATTCTCACATGGCAGCCGTCGATTGCACCAGCAGCCTTGCTGAAGGCTCTGTGTCGTGCCAGTCCTGCAAACCCACGGGTCACTGCCTCAAGGTCTTCTGGGGTCTTTGGGAGGTGGATGACTCGGTAGCGAATGGCCACCACCTCCTCAGTGACCCTGTGGACTATACGGTGGACAGTGGGACGAGGCATCCCAAAGACTCCGGAGACCACCCTGTATGATGCCCCACTTGCTATCCAGAACAGGAACACCAGGGTCTCAATTGTGGCACCCCATCCATGCCTGCGCTCCTGTTGGAGCAGGTCCAGCAGCACCGCCAGGGCTTCCCTGCTCAGCCGAAAATCTGGGCGTGTGTCCTCCTCGTTAAAAAATCGATCCAGCACAGGCATGTTTAGATTTATCCTGCAATACAGGGGTCTGGTCTGGTTTTTGGAAAGAAGGAAAAGAAGGAAAACTGTTCAAATCTGTACATAAATTGTAATCAACCTGTTTTAGCTGATTAGGTAAGGTAAGGCTATGTTTTTAATGTTATTATATTGTCAAAGAAGTACACAATTGCACAGATTAACGGTTATTATTAATCGTACTTGTTTACATTTTTTTTTGTCCTGTATCACACTTAAAACACACAACATAAAACCATCCATTCATCCACTCACTCTCTCATTATGAATCACTACAACTCGTCCACTCTGCTTAACTGTTAATCAACCCCTTCACTGTGCGCACACACACACACCCACCCACAGCTGTGACACTTAACACATAACCGTTGTTACTTTACCTGGTCGCGGTGGTCTCTAAGACGGAGAAGCATCAGTCGCCGGCGCTGGCGCAGGCGCTGAAGCTTCTCCAGCTCTTCCATAAGCATAAACATGATTGTAAACAAAATTATCATTTCCTCTCTCTCCATCGTCAGTTAGATTAGATTAGATTAGTTTGTTAGCTCGTTAGTTAGTTTGTTTGTTTGTCTTCCGTTAGACGGTCAGCTGTCAGCTGTCAGCGTTCCTAGGCAACAGGAGCGACGCTATGTTACGCAGGGACACTAACGGCGACGCAAAAACGACGTAGTCGAAGACCAGACCGTCTCATTTAACAACGGTCTCCGAAGCCGTTGCCTCCGGAGACCGCGTAGGCTGGGTCCTTCGAAGGCTGCAGCCCCTGAATTGAGACACAGCTTCTGTCTGTCTCTCCCTCCTCCCTCACAGCTGAAGACGATCATAAACACAACACCCTGGTCTCTCCTCCATCCTCTAGTAAGTCCTGATGTCATGAATCCAGTGAAACTCTGTGATGTTCCTCATGAACTAAGTCAAAGTCATTGATGATCTCATCAGCTGTTCTCATTCTGACTCATCTTTTTACTACTTTTAAACTAATCCTTGTGGTTTCTTAACTCATTGGCTGCCAACGTCTATAGACGTCAATCTAATTACAACCGTTCACTGCCATTGACGTCGATAGACGTCAATTGCGTTTTTCAACGGGAAGGGCTGAAGGACGGTCTGGCGGAGCTTGTCCATCAATATCAAGCTTGTAAACTAGTGTAATGACGTGTAGGTGCCCTGTAGGCCCTGTAGGTGGCAGCAGTGCCCTCTTTGGATGAGAGATCAGCATTGATTATGAGAAGAAGAAGCGAGATGACAAGAGATATGCTAAAGAAACTTATGCACGGAGCCTATGTGTTCCGCACGTCGGCACATTATGTACCGTGTGTGTCGCGGTAGTTCGGAGAGGAAGAGGATCGCGATCGTGAGAAAATGACGGAGATCATTGAAAAAGACACCGACGCTGGACACCGGCGATCAAGCCGGGCCGAGTGGTGAGAATCAGCAGCTGACGGTGCGTCACCACAGACCAGAGCCCAGCTCAACTGACGGCTCGGTGGACGTGACCCGAGCGATTCCGTCCGGATCAACCAGGAGCAGCAGAGACTCGTCCCCACGCTCCAGAAAGACATGAAGGTAATAATATAATACATCAATGGTAAAAATAATAAAATAAACTAACTTGCTAGCGAGCTAACTTTTACTGCTTAGAGAAGGGCGGATCGCTTTGATCGGAAAGGTTAAAAAAAAAAAACTCCACATCACACTTGACTACATCTATAAGAGATGTATTTTTATGGTAATTCTATATATTTCTATAATTTACAGGTGGTGGATCGAGCAGTGGTCGACCATGGGGCAGAGGTCATGTGACAGCTACAAACGTACAAAAAAGTTAATGCATTTTTACTGATATTTGTAAATAAATTATTATTTTGCCATCAAAAGTCCTTTCTCAGTGTTGTTTTTGTTGTTTTATAGAAGGAGAACACTGTTCAGATGTGTGAGGTGTCACTAAAGCAAAAAATATCAACGTCAAAGTCACTGTTCTGCTTGACATGTTTCTTTCCACAAAAAGCTTGTTTTCTCAGTGTTTTGGTCAAAAACTGCTGTTTTTGGCGAAACCAGCCTACGTTCTACTGCTGTTTACAAAAGAACGGAAAAAGGGAGAAACAAACTTTTTTTTTCCTATTGAACAAAGAGAGTCTACTCTTTCTCTTGGTAGTTTCGGTGTTTATATAGTCATAGAACACAATATTCTGTGGGTCTTATAAGATCGTTCAAAATGCTCTAAAACGGCTGGCAGTATGGGGCTCTCTGCTCTGAAAATGGCTGGCAGCCAATGAGTTAAATGCCTCCTTGCCTAAAACACATCTCATAAACAGTGCTCTCCAGTTTGGGCTGGTCATTTTATTAATCGGACGGACCGATTGTTCGCTTTTAGCCTATTTTTGTCACCAGTGCCACTGACCCGAGCCTCCATTGAGGGACTGCCGGATTTTAGCATTGTCATTCTCTTTTTTGCTTTTATCCACACAAATCGGGCTGGGCTGCCCACCCATTCCTGAATGAACCCCCCATGGTTTTTTCGGCTCTTGTCAGACCACTCCAGCACTAATAGGGACCCTGGAGTGAACTGCTTTTCAACAGATGCTACAGCAGCGATCGGCAGGAAACCACTGACACCAATCCAACTCAGACGCTGAACCCCGAAGCTGGCCCAGTCTCTGGGCCTTGCCTGTAAGTTTCCTGACCTGTCTAATCCAACACAGATACTACTGAGTGATCTGGCTTCTGCACGCAGTGGGCTCCCGGTGTGGAGCCCTGCCGTGTATGTTTTTGTTCTGTGCTGTGGCACCCCGATAATAGATACAACAATAACAATAACAACAGTAATTCACCACATTCCTCCAGACACTTTTACTGGCCTCAGCCGTTTTCTTTCCCCAGCTTCCCATCATCGATAAGAAGGCAAGAAGGAGTTATGACGATGGTCTCCCCCTTGGTTGTCTCTGAGATCAGGGGTGAACTAACCTCCATCGAGCAGCTCATCTCACTCCTTCTCCAGCGCCAGGCTGACCTCGGCGCCCGGTTTTCCTCGCTGGAGTGTCCCGTGTCCACCAGTCTACCTGCCGGATCAATACTCCATGAAGACCTGTCTCCTGGCTGTTCCACCTGGGCCACGGTGGCCAAAAGCAAAAATAGACGCTCTCTCCCCCTATGTTTCCCAGGATGACTCCACTCATCTGGAGCTGTCAAACTTCTTCGCTCCTCTGGCTGCACTACCAACATCGCCCGCGCCGCCGCTGAGTGGCAGCTATGCTGAGGGTAATCTCAGGACTGGTGGTGCTCCCAAAAGGGCCAGGCTGAGATCATCGGGCAGTGACACTAGCACCGGCGCCGCCTCGTCATCTGTTAAGTGTCCACGAGTTTGTACATCATCACCGGAAGGCAGTGATGAAGCTCCTGCTCCGTCCTCCAGAGCTGCGGCCACTATGGCAGGTATCAGATCCCAACCTGGCCTTGGTCCACCCAAGCAGGTACCCGCACCGCTGAGTCTGCCGAGCACGACCTGCACCGACGCTAATCCGGCTAGCAGTCAGCTTCCGCCGAAACTAGCCGTCTACGGGGCGGTAAGCAGCAACCCGGAGATCTTGATTGTAGGTGATTCTATCGTTAGGTATGTGACTCTTCCTTTTGCTATTATACTGTCTCTCAGGTGCCAAAGTAGTCGATTTAATTGAACTCATTCCCACGCTCATTGACCTACATCCCACTGTCAATATTGTTTTAGCGCATGTGGGAACGAATGATGTCATGGCTAGAAACTCCAGTAAACTACATACAGACCTAGAGTCCTTGTGCTACACTATCGAGAGTCTGGGGAAATGCTGCCTGTTGTCTGGCCCCATTCCAACTCTCTCCAAGAATTCTGAGCAATTTAGTCACCTTTTCAGCCTCCATCACTGGCTAAAAGACTTTTGCTCCGCTGCAGGTTATAATTTCATCTCAAACTTTGACTACTTTTGGACAAATCAAAACCTGTACAGGGCAGATGGTGTGCATCTCAACAGAAAAGGCACAAATCAGATGACCACTAATTTCATTCAATTTATAGCATTCTCGCTCTGATATGCACCACGGCAAGACTCGTTCCAGATCTCCACCTTCCCAAATAACACAGCGAGTCCTAACAGCATGAGTCCTGCCACAGGGTGCTCTGTCCCTCAAAGACTGTCAGTAAATAACTTCAACTATCTTAGGCAAGAACCT
This sequence comes from Trachurus japonicus, assembly GCF_045865225.1. Lineage (NCBI taxonomy): Eukaryota > Metazoa > Chordata > Actinopteri > Carangiformes > Carangidae > Trachurus > Trachurus japonicus. The sequence continues at coordinate 5,291,342 of NC_140924.1, forward strand.
GCTATAACTGGCACTTTCACTACAACCATTCCAGTAATTATTAGTTATAGGCCCCGTTTGAGAGCTATCCAAGCATCGACTGTTAACAATAATAACTTAGTCAGACCTACCATTCACCGTCAATTAGCCTCTCACTGTCCACCCACTTCTTCCTTTGTTAAAATGTGTCTCCTATCAAATAAGACCTTCATCTGTCATGATCTCATCTTATCAAGCAACACTGATTTCTTTATGTTGACAGAGACTTGGCTTAGACCAGGTGACAATGTTCCTCTCAATGAAACCTGCCCCTCAAATTTCTCTTATTTCAACCTACCAAGACCAGTGAAGAGGGGTGGGGGCCTGGCTGTATTTTATAAAAATATGTATAAATGTTCTCCCATGTCCTTTGGAAATTTTGCTACCTTTGAAATCCTTTGTTTTTTAATTAACAGTAAGGACCCAGTTCTCTGTGTTTTAATCTATAGACCCCGAAACCTGAACTGTGGTTTCATTACTGAATTCCCTGAACTCCTGTCCCTCATCACTCAGCGCTTTGATAATATTATTCTTCTTGGAGATTTTAACATCCACATTTGCTGTCCCTCTCACCCTCTGGCTGCTGAATTTATTAGTCTTTGTGAGTCGTTTGATCTTGTTCAGTCTGTAAAGGACATCACTCACAATAAGGGTCATATTCTGGACCTAGTGCTTTCACTTGGCCGGACCCCTGACAACCTTGAACTCATAGATGTCTGTGTATCCGACCACAAAGCTGTAGTTTTTAATGCTCCTCTTCCTTGTCCCTCTCCTATCTCCCCTGTCCCCTTCCGATCTCGTGTCTTTAACTCTGCATCTGCTAGTACTTTTTGTATGGCCTTCTCAGCCTCCCTTCACCCTCCAGAGCAATACTGTTCTGTAGATGATATGACCGACGATGTTAACAGTAAATGTTTGTCCATCCTGGACTCCATTGCTCCCTTTAAAACTAGAATCCCTAAACAAAATCCTCAACCGTGGCTTAATGAATATACCAGATCCATCAAGAGAGAGTGCAGAAGAGCAGAACGCAAGTGGAAGACAAACAATTCTACCACTGCTCTTACCTGTCTAAAACAACTCATGACTCTCTACCAGCAGGCAGTTAAGAATGCTAAAGTTTCATATTTCGCCAACATCATCACCAATAACAGTAGTAACCCCAGGACTCTGTTTAAAGTGATAAATTCTGTTATTTGCCCTCCTCCAGCTCCCCCTATAGATCCATCCCCTGAAAAATGTGAGGAATTTCTCAAATTTTTTCTGGACAAAGTTAGTAACATCAGACTTCAGATCACACCTTCTACCCGCACTGTCTGTCTCACCCACAATCTCAGTTTCTCTCAATCATTTTGAACCCACCACTCTGTTAGCGCTTACTAAAATCATCTCATTTATGAAACCCTCATCCTGCTCACTGGACATTATTCCTGTTTCCTTCTTTAAAGAAATTTTTGAAACGATTGGTCCCAGCGTCCTTTCCATTCTAAATAACTCCATAGTCTCTGGTGTTTTTCCCTCCTCTTTTAAGCATGCCTTAATTCATCCTCTCCTAAAGAAACCAGGTCTTGACCCTCTTCTTCTCGGAAATTATAGACCCATCTCAAAATTACCTTTTGTATCAAAAATTCTAGAGAACATGCACATTTGAATGAAAACAGTCTTTTTGAAAAGTTTCAATCTGGTTTCAGAACCTGCCACAGTACTGAGACTGCCTTAGTTAAAGTTACAAATGATCTGCTTCTTACGCTTGATGCCGGTGACTCCTCAATTCTGGTCCTCTTAGATTTAAGTGCGGCCTTTGACACGGTGGACCACGGGTTGCTTCTTAGCCGGCTAGAGTCCTGGGTAGGCCTTGGTGGCTCCGCCCTTAATCTGCTCCGCTCCTATCTCTCTGAGAGAACCTTCTCAGTGGTTTTCGGAAATACCTCATCATCATCCGCCCGTCTCTCTTGTGGTGTCCCTCAAGGGTCCATCCTTGGCCCGTTATTATTCTCCATTTACATGCTCCCTCTAGGTCAAATCATCCAGAAACACAACATCCATTTTCACTGCTACGCTGACGACACTCAGCTCTATGTCCCTTTAACTTCCTCAGACCCCACCTCGCTAGCTTCCCTCATGGCCTGCCTTGCTGACATCCAATGTTGGATGTCTCACAACTTCCTCCAACTAAATGCAGATAAATCAGAAGTTCTTTTGTTATATTTCTAGAATCAGACCGTTTTTATCTTTCAACGACCTCAACAAAATGGTAAATGCCCTTGTTTCCTCCCGTTTAAATTACTGTAATGCCTTGTACACAGGTCTCAGCCAAAGTTGTCTCCACCGCCTGCAGTTGGTGCAGAATGCTGCGGCCAGACTTATTACTGGAACTAGAAGATTTGAGCATATAACACCAGTTCTAGCTTCACTGGCTGCCCGTCAAACTAAGAATTGATTTTAAAATTTTATTGCTGACTTTTAAAGCTCTTCATGGCCTTGCTCCTAGCTACATCACTGAGCTTTTAATTTCATACAAACCAGCTGGTAACCTCAGGTCCTCAAACTTGTCTCTTTTGGTTGTACCCAGGTCTAGGCTGGTGACCAAAGGTGACAGAGCTTTTGCCATCTATGCTCCTAAACTATGGAACGACCTCCCTGAGGACATCAAATCTGCCAGCTCACTAATGAATTTTAAATCCCTTTTAAAAACCTACTTTTATAAAAAAAAGCTTTTTAAATCCCAGAAGGCAGCAGTAGGATCTATCTATGCTCTTATTTCTCTCTTGTATTTATCGACTCATTTTATTGTTGTTTGTTAATGTCTAATATTGTCCTTTTGCCGTTGTTCTATTGTTACTGTATTTTATACCTGTCTATGCACTTTGTAACTTTGTTAAGAAAGGTGCAATACAAATAAAGTTTATTATTATTATTATTATTATTATTCTCAGCTGTAGACTGTGAATGAGATCAACACTGAGACACAGACTGATTCTCTGCTGCTTGTTGCTTCACTTTCTTCACTTTCTTCATGCACACAACATCTGAACTGGTTCAGTCTCCTCTGAGGAGAAACCACATGTTACCAACCACAAGACACAGAAAAGTTCAGCAACGACCTGATGCTGCATTTGTTTCTATATGAGTCATTGGACAGTCAGTTCAGTCACATGTTCTTCATTTGATCCAGGGTCCAACCAGAGGAGAACTGAAGAAGATGGAGGAGGAAGCTGAACAGGAAATAGAAACACTAAAGGAGAAGTTGAAGACCACAGAGACTGAGGAGGTTCAGAAGATTTTTGTTTTGTTTCTTTTGACCTCTGTCGCTTTCTGTTTAACATTGAATGGAATTATGTTAGTTCATCTTAATTCATGGTTTTTCATTTGAGTCTTTTATCTCTAGTTGTCAGAAAAACTGTCTAAGCTTCTGCAGCTGAGCCAGAATCACTTCCAGACACTGGGGAAAAACCAGGAGACCTCAATGATAATGGTTTGTATTTGTGCTTTTTACACTAATAAAGTGAAGAAAGAAATATTGGAAAAGAGGAGAGCTGCTGGAATCTAACGGCTTAAAAGCTCAAAGTGAATAGTTATCAAACCTAAAACAAATCAATCACCCATGGATGAAATAGTTTACTAGGGGTGTCAACAATAATCGATTCGGCGATGCATTGCAATGCGGGACATGCACGATTCAGCATCGATGCGGCAACGTGCCATAATCGATTATGTCACTGTTTATTTTCTGGCCTCAAATAAAGTTGTGAAGTTTCAATTACCTCCTGGGGCATTTCCGTAGCAACTACATGCGCGTGACATGCGCAGCCTGTAGCTACATGCTAAGCGGCAGCACCAGCAGTAACAGTGTTGCCGCTGGCTTTCTTTTTCCTTTTTTTATTTTTCACCCGCGGTCGGGTTGAAAATTAATTAATTAACGCTCATGAGTCCGGCTGTGTCGGGTCCGAGATTCAACAAGCCGCTCGGGTTTTACCGTTAGGCTACTACAGGCAGTATGCCCGTTTATCACCAATAAACACAGTAGAGGAGGGGGAGTGACTGAGCTCAGGCTGTGGGGTCTCTGATGCAGAGAGAGAGAGAGACCTCCGTGCAGTGTAAAAACAACAACAACAAAAAGTGTCACGACTTCCTGTATCTGGTCCTTCAAAATAAAAGCCCCATAGTCTTTCATATAGTTCAGTCATATTGATTTTGAGTTAATGTTGACAAGACAGGGCTCCAAAGGTTTGTTTGTTTTTTCCTGCGACCAATCGATCAATGAAATTTTGGTCGGCTAATTTTTGGGGGCAGCCCTAGAAGTGATTTATGTTTTCTTTTTCAGGTTTGAAAATCCCATGTCCTATACCCTGTACCATTCAATTTTATTTTATTTAATGACATTTATGTCAAAGATACAGGAGAGTGATAATACTGACATAGCAGTCGATAAAATCTGTTGTTCAATATCTCATGACTGATGAAAAATTTGCCGTGTTGTGTGCAGTAGAATTTTGATGCATTGCAATGCATCGCAATGCATCGTAGAATCGAATCGAATCGAATCGTTACCTGCTGAATCGTAATCGAATCGAATCGTGAGGGCAGTGCCAATGCACACCCCTATAGTTTACCAGTCCATCCTCTGTCCAATCAGGTGGAAATGTATTGAGATTTTTTTTCCACATATCAATTTAATAAATATGTGTGTCTCTCAACCTGTAACCACCAGAGACACTGTAGGAAACATGATGTGTCGTGATTGTCACGCTTATGAAAATGTGAAGAACTTTACTTTTAAGAAAATGTGAAACAAACTCATGAATGGAGCTTTAGGGTTCAGTCAGTACAGAGTAAAACATAAACAACATGACTGAAGGAAACAGACCAGGCTTCTTCCAGCTGATCTTCTCCTCCATCCACCTCCACTCACTGCTTCACACATCTAACTGGATGTTTCCTCCTCCATCAGACATCCAGCCAGCAGAGACAGGAGGAACCAGACGAACGCTACGTCATTACAATTAACAAATATGGAAACTATGTTTTTCTCAGAAACATGTCCTCTGAGGTAAAGTTGTTGTCAGTGAAGATCAGAGAAGAAATGTGTGAAGCCCAGTAGAAGCTGGATTTGAGCTGAGCTTCTCCTTTATCAACAAGAAGAAACTCTTAGTGAAGTTTAGTGATTATTGTCCTTCATGGTTATTTAGTCAGTCTCATGTTGTCACATCCTGTTTGACATGATCCACTTTCCTTCAAACAGAAGCTGGAGCTGAAGAACTGGAAGTTACAGCTGGAGTTCAGCAAGGACAGTGAAACCATCACACTCAAAGAGTTTCTCCTGGAGCCACAACTGCTACATACTGTGAGTTTCACTTGTTGTTAAAAGTCGTTTAACATTTCTTGATGCAGCTCCTCTCCGTTTTTTCCTCCTCATTTCCTGCTTAAAGGGACATTCTGACTATTTACTGCTTCACATCCATGAAGCTGGGGAAGTGATGGACGATCAAACCTCTACAAACACTAGACTCTACAATTTCCACAGAGCAACAGAAACATGATAGGACTTTCCTCACAGCCTGGGGCCTCATTTATCAAAGAGGGTGTAAAACTGCTACTAAATATTTGCGTACGGCGAAAAGATGAAAATGGCGTACACCCTAAATATTTACACCTTTTTCAGATCAATCAAACTGTGCGTACGCACAACTCTCCGCAATACATGACACAGGACTCAAGAATGGTGCACACGTGAACACAGCTCTTACTCCGCCCCCGGAACGCCTATATACAACTATATATGGTCAGCACGTGCATATTTAATTAGCCATGTGCTCTCTGTGGCGCAGCAACTTTTGTGACAACAAAGTGACAACGGAGACAACGGGCGGAGGACGGGGGAAAGAAGCGGAACTTCTCCGCTTCTCCGAAAGCAGATACACGGGCAATAAATCAGTCAGAAAAATGATCTTGCATTTTAATAAGCTACAATAAAAACAAAAACCTCCCAAATCTCAACAAAAGGGAGCAGAAAGAAGAATAATCTTATGTAATCTGCCCGTTTATCCCAGAAAATCTTTTTTTTTTTTTTTTTTTTTTACCTAGATGTTAAAACAATGTAGGAAGCAGGACGATAGTTACCATTACTTTGCACGCCTTTCCACTACACAGTTACAGCTCTACTGGACTCGGTTTAGGTCATTTTCCATTAGGCTACAGCTGAGTCCTTCACAGTTCCTCCTCAGAGCCGCGTTGTCTCGCTCTTTATTCTCTCCTCTCGTCAGCTCCAAACACACGTGCACCTCGTTAACTCAGGTGACAGAATAATAACAGTCTCAGTAGCTGCAGATCAGTGTGCGCTGCTGCCGATGTGTTTTTAAACTTGGATGGTTTGATCCTTGTCGGACGTCACATATAGCCTAATCAAAAAAGCAAAATCCACAATCCGCTCTGTTTATCAATTAACATAGAGCCTAGTGTTATTATAGAGCGGGTTGGATTGCCAGCATCAACGGCCCACCACTACCACAATTACTTCAAAAAATCCGGTAACGCTTTATATTAAGGTCCTTGTAATAAGCATTAGTTAATAGGTAATAAGGCCCTTATAAGTGATTACAAGATGCTTATTAACATTATTATGCATTTATAAGACTATATATGCATTAATAGACTCATTATAATATAGTTAATAGCAGACTATAAGAGATTTATAATAACTTATAATAAACTTAGTTAACTGTTTGTTGATGCTTATGAACATTAATAAAATCCTTATGAGTATCTTATAATTGTTCATAATAACATTACAAACACATATATTGACTCAACTAGCCCAATCATTATGTCTTTATTAATCTTAAGGTCTGTGTAATAAGCGTTAGTTAATAGGTAATAAGGCTCTTATAAGTGCTAACAAGTATTAATAGTCTCATTATAATATAGTTAATAGCAGACTATAAGAGATTTATAATAACTTATAAGAAACTTGTTAACTGTTGATGCTTAAGAACATTAATAAAATCTTCATGAGTATCAATCTAACCCAACCATGATGTCTTTGTCATGCCTTTATTAATCTTTTTTTTGTTTGATACTTTATTGCTCATCTAGCCTACGTATTATAAGTTTACTTGTTTACAGTAAACTGTGCTTTTTGCAGGTACTGGATCTAAAGCGAGAACAATGTCTTATTAAGGCTGATAAATCTTTTATTATGCATTTGATTTTGGTTTTCAGAAAGGTGCGTCGGAGGAGAAGAGCAGACTTGTAGAGTTTCTTCTCACTTGAAACATTTTACCCTTTCGCTTTTATTTTGAAGGCAAACAGCAAAACCGGAAGTTCCGGTTTAAGCTAGCAGCTGATAGCTTAACACATGCCCATGTGTAAAATGGAAGTAGTTGCCCAACATTTTTGCCCCCGAGTAGAATTCAAACCCATTCTGGGCCTCGAAAAGAAGCAGCTGACAAGAGGAAGCGTTGTGAGACGGAGGATGACTCTTCTGGTAAGTTTAACTGCTGCTAACTAGTTAGTACAAACTCAAACATGCATAGCTAACGTTAGCCGAAGCTAGTGTAGACCTAGCCGCCTCAAGAATGTTGCTGCCCTACGGAAGCGCTTCTCTGTGTATCAGTGAGAACGTTTTTATATTAAAATGTAGTTTATTTTGTCTCCAGCTAGGCTTATATACATACAATGTACATTGTCGAAATATATAACTTCTCTCTTTCGTTGTGCACCGTCTGATATGTTCTTGACACTTTTCTGTACATGATAGCCTACTTACTGCTGTGTACATTCAGCACAGTCATTTGAGTTTGAGTTTGAGTTTAATGAAATGTGCTACATTAAGACTCTATTTAAAATGCTTGAAAATTAAACTGTAAAGTGTTATTGCAGGATATATCGAGACTTTTATTTTTTATGTTTTTACATTAAAAAAACTGTCATTATGAAAACTCAGATGTAAATTTCCTCTATCCTCATTCTCTCCCGACCCCTCCTCAGACTCCTCAAGCTCCTCAACCTCAGATGATGGCAAGAAGAAGAGGAAGAGGGAATTGCTTTTGATGCAAACAAGAGTGCAAAAGAGCAGCTGCGTTAAATGTTCAATGGAATTAAAAATTAAAAAAAATAAAAGTGTACTTTTTTTTGAAAGACCTGTTTTAGGTTATTTTTATACATTTTAAGTATAAAAATCATGTTGCACTTTGCAAAATTGCACTTTTTTGAGTTAAATCATTTGTATAATATGCCTAAATGTTTTAAAGGTGCTTTCTACCTGTTTTAGGTGATTTAGATTTTTATACATTTTCAGTAAAATGTCTCTTTACTTGACAGCAATGAATAAATCAATGTTGGGCTTCACTGTTGAAACATTTGTATTACTATGCAATCTTTTCTTTACATTTCATCAACCTTGACCACATGTATTGTTCATTACAGATGTGGAAGTTGTGAAAATCATTGTTTATTTATTTATTTTAATGTTTATTTTGCAGGGACGATACATACAACATTGCCACAAAGAATGAAAAATGCGATGCATACAAGACGTCTAGCTTAACCATTAATGAATGCATTACAAAAGATTTATTAGACTTAATAAGACATTGTTCTCGCTTTAGATCCAGTACCTGCAAAAAGCATAGTTAACTGTTAACAAATGCATAGTTAACTGATAATAAGGGCATAATAATGCACAATAAAAGATTTATCAGCATTAATAAGACATTGTTCTCGCTTTAGATCCAGTACCTGCAAAAAGCATAGTTAACTGTTAACAAGTGCATAGTTAATTTATAATAGATGAGCAATAAAGTATATATTAATGTTAATAAATCAAACAAAAAAGATTAATAAAGGCATGAAAAAGACATCATGGTTGGGCTACACTCAATGTGTTTGTAATGTTATTATGAACAATTATAAGATACTCATGAAGATTTTATTAATGTTCTTAAGCATCAACAAACAGTTAACAAGTTTCTTATAAGTTATTATAAATCTCTTATAGTCTGCTATTAACTATATAATAATGAGACTATTAATACTTGTAAGCACTTATAAGAGCCTTATTACCTATTAACTAACGCTTATTACACATACCTTAGGATTAATAAAGGCATAACAAAGACATAATGATTGGGCTAGTTGAGTCAATATATGTGTTTGTAATGTTATTATGAACAATTATAAGATACTCATAAGGATCTTATTAATGTTCATAAGCATCAACAAACAGTTAACTAAGTTTATTATAAGTTATTATAAATCAATTATAGTCTGCTATTAACTATATTATTATGAGTCTATTAATACATATATAGTCTTATAAATGCATAATAATGTTAATAAGCATCTTGTAATCACTTATAAGAGCCTTATTACCTATTAACTAATGCTTATTACAAGGACCTTAATATAAAGCGTTACCAAAAATCCTACTGTGCTCTTCTAAATGTACTCCGCTCCTTTCTCCCTCTCACACTGCAGTTCTCTGACTCAGCAACGGTGTCGCCAATTCCTCCTGTTCCTCAAAAAAGGCGTACGCCAGGGTCAAAATGGGTGTAAATGTCCGCACTTTTCCCCGTCAGGTTTTGGCTTGATAGATCCCAAATTTGGCGGAGAAAAGTGCGTACGCACAAAACGAGGGGAAAATGGCGTAAAAAAAGGTGTATCCACAATGATAAATGAGGCCCCTGAGCTGTACTCTGTGTGGCAAACACACTTCATATGTCAAAGAGCTGCAGGTGAACACAGGGTTTCTGTCATGGAGAGAACAGCTTTGGTCTTCTCTAACTTTATGTTCACAGCTCTGGAGGAATCACAATCACTGGGAAACTGGAGATCTGGTTAAAGCAACACTTATAAACTCCAGTGGAGAGGTCTGACACCATGTTACATTATATACTCTAATATGTTATTACATCACATCTGTCTGATTATGTTATATTTAATTATATTTTATCCACAACCTTTTTCTCTTTTTGTTACAGATTGTGGACACGGCGAAATGTCCTGAAGATGTTTGCTGATGTAGTTTAATATTGTGTTTCAGGTTTTTATGAACTTCCACACATAACAACACAAACAACACAACACACTGTAACAGTGAGACATTACAGTAAAGTCTTTACTGCTTATATACATGAGAAACAAATAATAGTTCAAAATAAAAACTGATTCATCCTTCAATAGAATATAATAAAGACTGTGAGGGCGACTGTGGCAGTAGTTTATACAATAAACCCTGTTTTTATTTTGTCCTCTGTTTCAAACCAAGTCCACTGTCCAACAGATGGACAGAGTCTTTGTATACTGTATGGAGCTTTAACAGAAACCTTCAGTGTTGAGCTCTCCAACTCTCTTCTCAGACCCGTCATTGAAAATCTGCCGCTGGAGCCAAACAGCATAATTACACATGGAGCAACACAACACAACTTGAAGCTCAGCCATGAACACACACACAGACACACACACACACACACACACACACACAGACACACACACACACACACACACACACTGTTGAGATCCGCTCGTGTGGATCTCCCCCGGGTCGGGAGGCAAGACACAAAGTGGAGGAGGCGAAGGTTGAATCAAATAAGTATTTAATCGCAGTCTGCAGAGAGCGGAGATCATACAGCACACAAAGACAGTGTTACCAGGAAGAGCTGAGCATGATCTGATCTGTGTATGTTTCTGTTCAGTCTTACACACTGTGGGTTTGGTCCCTCCCAGCGTGCAAGGCCTGTACTACTGTGATTGGTCTGTGTGAGCTCTGACGTGTGCTGATGTGCAGGCCTATGGTCACATGATCTATGTGTAGTGAAATTCTGTGTGTAGCTGTCTTAAGGTCATGGTGACTCTCAGTTCCGCTCTTTCTGATACATTCTGTTATGCACATGTCATTTTGTAACATAGCTATTATTATTCACAACACACACACAGGAAGCGGCAGCAGGAGGTGCGTGTGTGTGTGTGTGGACTTTCTATTCTGACTGTGATGATCAAAACTTTTCTCTTGTTATTTGTCTGTCACTAATCTGACTCCTCTGACTTATTAAAGTCACATTTTACACCTCGTTAACGTCTCTGTGATGATTTTATATCATAGATGTCACATTATGAGCAGAAGAAGAAATAAACTTGTCAGCACAGAGATGATGTCATCAGTTATTGTCCAATCAGGGCTTTTCATCTTGTTGCACATTTACTCACAGCTTCAATTTTCCATAATGAAAGAAAATCTAACTTTTCTTTAACTGACTCCTGAGCTGCGTCTTCACACCTCATCACACACACACACACACACACACACACTGAACTGCGCTCTCATTTATCTGCTCGTTATCTGTTTCCACACGTTTTCCTCAGAGAAGCTGCTGAAGTGAAACAATGCTTTCTGTTTTGTCAGGTCAAGTGGAGGTGTCGGTGTCACACGCACACAGACACACGGACACGCACACACACATCTTTTTTTTCCCCATGTGACACCGTCGACATTGAGGAACATGTGTAAGAACGATTGCAGAGCGGCTCCAGCAGCTGCAGCCGCTGAACAAAAGCTTCACAATCATCACGGAGCATTTTTCATTTTCTTCTTAATCCGAAGCTGCCGTTCCCGCGCCAACTTCCTGTTCTCTACTGGATCGCTGTCAAATTAACCCGGAAAAACCACTGACACGCTTCTGCTGCCACTCTAAAACACACACACACACACACACTCTTACACACACACACACACACACACACACACACTCTCTCTCTCTTTTTCTTTTTGTTTTGTTTTTTCTTTATCGCTGCAAAACCATTTCCAGTCTTGGAACGACTCTTGATTTTCATTGCAGGCTGAAATGAAGTGAAACCAGCGGTGGAAAAACATGAGAAATGCTTTTCTGGGAAACAGTCGGTGATAAAAAAGAAAAAGAAAGAAAAAAACAAAACACAATTTGTGTTCGATGATCTACAACTGGTCATATTTTCTCAAAGTCAGATTTGATTTGTCGGATGTGATTTCCTGCAGCACAGAAACAGTTGAAGTGAACAAAGTGCAGAGGAAAGAGAAGCTGCAGAGAGACGAGGTGGAAAAATGAGTCCAAGTGACGTCGCTGCCAAATGTCGCCTGGGCCTGGGAGAGGGAGGGAGGGGGTGGGGGGTCGTCAACAAAATGACAGCCAACTGAATCCTCTAATTAAGCGATCAGTGAGCAGCAGGGGACCGGGGACCGAGCGGGGACTTGGCCGAGCTCAGAGACAAACGAGCCTCGAAGCGACGACGATGAATTCTTTTGCTCGAGAGTGAAAAACAAAAACAAAAACACCGGCAGCTCTGGATGGAGGACGACAGAATTTAGTTTAGCTTCGTTGAATTGCACCTTCTCCTCGGTTCAAATGCGTGAAACAAGAAAAAAAAACAAAACAAACAAACTCCAGCCTGAGTGACTGTGCAGCGTTTGTCCGTCCAAACACGAGGCTCTGCTGAGGACTGATACTCCAAACCCTCCAGAGCTCAAACATTAAAACCTTTTCAGCTCAAGAGGCTTGAACTGTTGTTGTGACAAAACTGAAGGTTCAACACTTACTTTGGTTTGTCAGTTGTGAAATGACTCAACTGCTGAAAATATGGAACATTAGTAACGTCTGAACACTTCGAACAGGATCAAACAATCAACAGAAAGGACACTTTGATCCTTTATCAGAAGGTAATAAACCAGATAAACAAACAAACATCTGCTCGGCTGGGACACTCAAACGCTGATTTACAAACATCTGTTGGCTGCTTTTCCTCCGCAAGGTACCGGCTCAACTGGACTCTACTCGGCTGTTCTGGTTTCCTGTTGTGGATAGAACCTGGTCCTTTTGTTTAGTGTCTATTGAGTCCCATTTCAAATGAAGAAGTTAAATTAAGGTGGCGGGAACTTTACAGGAACGTCCTCTGGGCTGACATGCCTCCACCATGTCATCAATGTGCAACAGTTTCAACAGTTTTGACTGAGCTACGTTTGTTGTGCGGCAGTTTTTCCTTTTACTGCTCTTGTTATTTAGGCCTATGTGTTATTTATATGTTAGTAAACATTTTCTACTAATGCTCTTTTTCTGTTGAGTTTTAAAAATGCTGCTTTTATACCCTACTTGGTTCCAGTGCGCCATTCCAAATGTTTACTTTTACGTTTTGGAATGCCAAAAAAAATTTCAAAAGGTTGGTTAGTACTATAATGTGCTGGGTAGACCATGTGTAGTGCTTGCGGTGGTAGTACAGTGGGTAGAGCAGTTGCCCTCATCATGAGTGACTGGGGATCGAATCCCAGAAGGGATGCACACTGGTACTGTTTTTTTGTCTTGTATATTCCGCGGCCGGCAGCGATCGTTTCGGCATCTGGTCTATTTGCTGTGAGTGATCGTGTCAAGTCAGGCAGGAAGTCAAACAAAGAAACTCTTCTCAATTTTCAAAATTAAAACAACACAGTGATTGACACCTTCGGAATGGTGGCCCCTTGGAAATCCGGAATGAGGGACCTTCAGAAATTTTTGGAATGGGGGTAAACGTTCTGGGTAAACCTCCTTCGGGGGCGGTTCCTGCTCCTCCATAAAAATACCCAAAATGCAAACAGGAGCCAGCCAAGTTGATGTTGCTATCAGTGTTGGGAAAAGAGGAACCGCTGACCAAAAGTTGAGTTGAGTTGTGTTGGCGCCAAGCAACAACATCACCAGCTCCATTGACCATAACCCTCCAGATCCATTGACCGGGAAATAAAACCAATGAACTCGCCATTTAAATCAACCGTTTTCATTTTGACATTTTGTTGACGAGTCCAGACGAAGTAAATATGCAAAAAAAAAAAAAAAAAAATTGATTTGACGATGTGAAGCCAAACATGTAGAGGTTTTGTGGATTCTTCAACAAGTCGCTTCAATAATCAGGTCTGAAAGGTCAGAAGCCTCCGTCTCCAGCTGTGACTCATGATCACCAGCAGTCAGCAGCTTCTACGGTGGAAACAACACGTCAGAAAAAAAATGTACATTTGATTAGATTCTCTTGAGAAATGATGGAAGATAATTACAGGCAGGAAGCAGTAATTCAGCCGATCAGTGTGATCATTGCCTGTGTAATTAGCATAATTTCCTGCACTTTGCTAAATTGGTTGAAAAATGTTGACGGCTACAATCGGTTGTCTGAGCCTCCCGCCACCTCTCAGACACACACACTTCCTGCTCGACAGACATCAACAAGGAAACACACACACATCTCTAAGACTTCAGATTGGAGTTGTTTCCATAGTAACGTGTGAATCAATTAGGCCTCCATGCACAGATGCAAACACAAATTATTCAGATGTAAATCTTCGAGGCTAAAATCAAACATATGATTGATCTTCTCAGTTCGTCCGGCGCTTCTTGGTCTGAGTCTTTGGTTCTTCAGCAGATCTGGAACATATGTCGGCCTGAAGGTTGATGAGTCACTGAATGACACAGACAGACCCAATCAGCCACTTTATTACTAACAACTGTGATGACGAAGAGAAGAAACGTTTCTGTAGGAAACAAGAATCAGGTTGATGTTGAAACTCAACAGCGGCTTATTGACATGGTGACCTTTAGTGGATGATTCTGACGTTGGATGTAAGACTCTTTAACGTGAAGGAATAGTTCACCAAAAAATGAAGTTCAGTCATTAGTGACTCACCCTCATGCTGATGAATACTCCGGAGTAGTTTTTTATTCCTCAAAGTGCATCTGGAGACCCGGGAGGCCGGTTCCTAGTCCAACGAAAACTTTATATGAGAGTAATAGGACCCGACACAAAAATGTCCATAATACTACACAAAAACCATTTAATATTCCTCCACACTGCTCGTCCACTGCAATCCAAGTGTCCTGAAGGGAGATAGTCCAGAGTTTACTGGAAACAGCCTCATTTAGGACATTTTTACAGCCTAAACAGTACAGACTATATCCCTTCATGGCTAAATTTCATTTTTTGGTGAACTCATATCATATTGTGTGGTATCACTGTACGTCAACATGTGGCCTTGCTATAAGGAGCTAGCTAGCTAAGTGTTCACGGAAAAGAGGAAGAGATGATGATGAAGAAGAAGAGCCAAGCAAGAGTCAGTGACGTCTGAGAAGCCAAATTCTAGTAGATTGCCAATTATTTCAACTTCGATATTAAAGGGACAACGAGGAGTTTGTATGTGGTTATAAAAAAGTCTCATGTTAATGTGGATGAATCTACGCTACCCACACTTGTGAATGGGCCCATTTTCGATAAATATATCGTTTTGTTTCTATCGTTATTTTGTTACTATAATTAATGGTGGAAATGCTGGGCGAGCCGACCCTATGAAATAAACTAATAAATGAAATGAAATGAAATGAAAATGACGCTGCCCGGCAGGTCATGGGAATAACGCTGCTGAATCGCCGTTAATGGTCGGAACTATGACGGTATCTGATCGTCTTCGAACCTCCAACTTTCATTCTTGATGAATGAAAACATTCTTGGCAAGATGTCCGTGTTGCGCTGGTCCAAGAATTTCACCGTGCGCGCGGAGGCTCATGGTAAATGTAGTATGAGAACACTTCGCTTTCCAAAACTCCTTGTTGTCCCAATTGTCTGCCTGTGATGTTAACATGTCTATAAACTTTTGTCTGATAGACAGTGAATGTCACGAACAGTGAACAAACAAAGACACAAGTCCAGAGTGAGGACAGACAGGAATTTAACAGAGACTGATGGACGGAGCTGAGACAACTTGTTCTTCTCTGATCCACATGGACGAGGAGCTTCACTTCACGCTGACTCACATGTCTGAGATCAATAATGTCTGACAGTTGATATGTCATCACTTCAGCAGAACGGTCGACAAATACAACAACAACATTCAACATTTATTAAATTCTGAAGTTTAGGCAGCGACACAGATAAGCTGATTAAACTTTCTTTGATTGTACTTTTTTACGCTTTTATGAGTGTTTAGTGAGGTCAGGTTTTTCTTTTCTCTTTTGTCGCTTTAACTGTCTAGTCTTTTCAAAGTGACGCCTGTTTTCTCACATTTGCGTATTGACAATATTAATTTACTGTAGATGTGAATTTACCTCGGAGGGAAACAAAGAGCTTTTAATTCAGTTTTTTTTAAAATGACCTTCTTACTTATGATTTGTTATTTTTCTACTTCTTACAGTGACACATGAGTTCCCATCTGAAACTGCAACTTTCCGTGTTGACTCTTTCCTGCTTTTATTTCAAACATGTCTATCCTCCACTCCTACTTCCTCACACTCAGCTCAAAGGAAGAAGATGATGGCTTCAGGTTCGTCCTCTGGGATTAAATGTTTCCAACAGAAGGTAAATATACATAGATATACATACATATACTATGCTGTGTCTATAGCTGCCAGCCAATCAGAGGTGTTTGTTACTGGAGGGAATTCACAGTGCTGGAAAACAATGAGAGCAGAAGAGCGGGTGGAGGTGTGGATGGATCTCAGAAGCTCGTTTATTAATAAAAGTCCTAATGATAAAAACCCTGGAGGAGACGCTGCGCTGTCACTGGAGCTGCTCATGAATAATAATGGAGAAGAGAGCGGACGGACGCTGGTTTCATCTGAATACAGAGTGAATGGGAACGGGAAAACCATCTCTTTAACGCCTTGAACCCTGGAAATATCTGCAGGAAATGAAACGGGAGAGAAGAATAAATCCGGCACATTACCCCCCCTTGGCTTCCAAGTTATTTAGCATAACAAGCAATTATATTTCTAATGAAGAGCCAGGTTGAGGAGCTTTATGGCTATTATTGGCACAGCTGGAGAACGTCCTTGACCAATTTAAAAAAAAGGCTAAAATTACCTACGGGTTATTATTAACTCCAGGTCCTGGAGGAAAGCTCAGGATCAGTGAGAGCTGATTAATTCAGACTGGAAGTGAATGTTTGTTTTACACTGTGAAAGGTTGTAGAACTACAGTTTCACAGATGAATCTACAGAACACAATAAATTACTAAATGCAGCTTGAAAATTGATCTGATTCATTTTATTGTTGTATTTTATGCATTTTTATGACCAAGTCTGCATCATGTTATGACTGCTATTTTGAAAAGTGGCATATTTAAAATGTTGCCTTTTTTTTATCTATTTACATTTTTTATAGGCTACTAAAATCATGACATTAAAAATATAATATTATATATATATTATATTATGAAATTATACACTGCAAGTGTTTTGTTCTGAATGAATTGTTTGTTTTGTGAAATATTGAAGAATAAATAAAAAAGAAAAAAAGAAAAGTTTTATAATATTGATAAAATGATATATTAAATTGCAATTTTAAAAAGTAGAAAATATGTCATAGAATGATTGAAATTCGAGGAGAAGAGAAAAAATGAAGCAAGAAAAACAGAAATGGTATAAAAAGTAGCACTATAAAAAAAATATGGAAAACTGAAAAAAGAGAAAAAATTAAGGATAACGTAATACAAATGAAATCATTAAAAAAAGTAGACAATCTGTCAGAAAAACTAGAGTTAATCAAAATAATACATTTTTTTTTCATTCATTATAGGGGAGAGTGGGGTAATTTGTGCCATGGGGCAAGTAGTTCCACCCCTGTTATCTAGAAAACCATAGAAGAAGTTGGTCATGTGACCACATATTTTTGAAGGGGCATCCATTTCACCCATCCTATTAAGAAGGGAGACACATGGCTTGAGAGGAAAGCACATTTATGTTCAAAAAACAAGTTTTTGCCCTCCAAAGTAAAATTTCTATGATCAAGGTTTTTTGATTGCCATGTTTGAACAATTATAGATAACTTTGAAAACAGTTCACAAATGTTTTAGTGCTTTATTAAGCTACATCATGAGTCTATACAGTTAGCATGATGCCAGCTCAAAAGAGCTGGGGAATCCTTTTTTCTCAAAATGCTGGGCTTGGGGTAATTTGTGCCAAAGGGCCTGGGTTAAGTTGTGCCAGTGGCAGTGCTGTCTGTGTATAGGAGAAACATGGCAGTGGGCACGGATTTGCTTGAAACTTAACATGTGTGATGAGGGACCGCCCCTGAACACACCTGCCCAGTCTGGTTGTGCTCGTAGCCCGGTGGACGAAGAAAACATGGCGTTTCTTTGCGCCACAACCCCCAGCGTGGCTCAGGCCTCCACGACTGCATGGGGACAAGCGAGGACCCGATCATCGCCGCTTCCGGCTTTAATTTTGTATTGAATGTCTTGCTTTTATATAGCATTAACATTTGTGAGATTAAAATGATCTGTTTTACTTCAATTATCAATGGCACAATTTACCCCAGTGTATTCTCTCTAATGGCACAATTTACCCCGCACCGGGGGCAAGTTGTGCCAGATTTTTTTTTTTTTTTCTAAAGCTATATTTCTGAAACAGTTGATTTAAGATTCAAAGTGATTGTTCCCAGGGATGCACAACATCCTAAACTATATGTACATATGTTAGTTGGGGGCATTATTATAATCCCCTTGCTTTAAAGGCAATTTAAGTAAAAATTGGCACTACTTACCCCGCTCTCCCCTATGTGTTTGTATTCAGATGAAATCAGTGCTGTTTTACAGTGACACTCTTCACTTCAGCTGCAAAGTTCACCATCACATCTTTGTTTTATATATTTATGAAACACAAACAACCTACAACCTATTATCCATTATGCATATCCATTATTATTCATATCCATAACTATAAAAAAAACAAAAAAACAACCTACAAACAGCAGCAGCTCTGACATCATCACCACAGAGCAGGAAGTGAACCGTCCAATCCAAGTTAAGAGCTGGAATCTGTTTCATATTTTCTTGAACATGGCTGCAGGTGGGAGGCCGACCTGCTGACACAGCGCTCTGGGTTTTCTTTTAGGTTTTTTTTTTTTTTTTCACTTTCACCCACAATCTGTGAGGCTGACACACGAGAGTTGTGTATTTTCTGCATGAACGATTCGTCATCATCAGCTTTAACTGTGAGAAAAACGTCTGTGACCAGATTCAACGTGTCGGAGCTTTAATATCAATTTGTTGTTTGTCACGGCTGAGTTTCCCATCCGTCAGCACCACGAAGAGAAACGAGCACACAAACAGCTGGGAAACGGTTTCCCACTGTTTAATAAACTTCTGTCCTGGAAGTCTGGAAATGATGAAGTAGAATTAAACATGTGAATGAAATGAACTCTGTGACCACGGAAACTGACATTGACACACAACACACACACAGAGTCAGATTTCCATCACTTTAGGGGACATCACATCGACCGGCTGTACATTAATGTCCAGAGGACGTTTCCTGACCTCGACCTCCCGAATCAGTCGACCAGGACTAATTCAACACTGCACAGACAGCCGGTCTGGACTGGTTCTGCTTTGAAGCTCACATCACCTGAACAACACACACACACAGAAACACACACACACACACATACACTGCATGTGGGTCACTGTTAAACTGATCGAGACACGGTTCACAGTCTGCTAATTGGTGAAACTGTTTGTTTTCTGTCTGTTAAGTGGAAACTGAAGGAATGCACTTGTTTCTGCATATTTCTGTGTGTGTGTGTGTGTGTGTGTGGTGACAAATTATTGATGTTTTCTTGGCCGCCCCGGTGTGGGACTGTGTGACAAGTTTCACACTGAGCCGAGCCTGAGGGGACAGTTGTTAGGCCTCAGATCTGACAGACTCACACCAGCAGAAAAACACTCGCCGGAGGAAAGTGACGGGACTCTGGTGCAAACGGCAGCAGCAGCATCGAGGTGGGGGGGTAGGGGGGTTAGGGGGGCAGCAGCAGGAGAAGGGGTAGTTGTAGGAAGAGAAGCAAAATCAAGTTTAATTTCACCACACATTTCAGAACAGCTGTTAATGTTTGTTTCATGAAGCAAGAAAGAAAACGAGAAAAAAAATCAATACAAGACAGAAAAGTTGAAGAGGAAAGTTGAAAAAAAAAACAGAATAAAGCAAAAAAGGGGATTCATGTTGATAGGAGAAAAAACATCAAAGAAGAAAATAGGGAAAACGTTTTAAAAAAGAAAAAAAGATGAAAAGGTAGGGCAATGAGGACGGAACAAATAAATAAGGTGATAAAAAAAATGAGTAGAGGGGAAAAAAACTAAAGTTAGGACAGAAAATTAGTTGAAAAGGGAAACAGATAAGAAAAAAAGAAAAAAAAACATGAATATAAAAAAGACGTAATTAAAAGAAAAACAGGAAAAATAGAATTAAATGAAAAAAAGTGTAAAAGTGTAAAATGTAAAAGTTAAAAAGAAGAAAAAGGAAACATTAATAGACAAAGGAAAACCAGCGAAAAAGTTGGAAAACAGAAAAATAAATTATTGGTTAAAGGAAATGCAGTTGTTTGAGATGAAGCTTCTCCATTTTATTTTTTTGTTAACAATTTTTTATTCATTTTTCATATAGCAAAAAAAAAAAAAGGAAATCAGTATAATAAAATAAAAACTTCTCCATTTAACTTCTCTCCTCAGTAAAAGGCTTGGGGTCGACCGTCTCAACAGCAGCAGACGTTCTGATTGGTTTATCTAGTTTATTTGTGTCACAGCTGCTGCTGATGGAAGTAAACAGTGAAACTGCACGTGGAGGACGGCCGTTACTGCGGCCAATCAGAGGACTGAACCGTGTGTTTCACCTGAAGCTTCAATCATCCGTCGGTGACCTACATCTCTGAGCTCCATTAAACCAATCGATACTTCACTGACACCGTTATGGATCCGTCTGGCACTAAACTCTGAACTCACTCGTCTCAATCACAGTTCACTGAACCAACAGGAACAGATTCTTACTTCCTGTGTTGACATCAAACCTCCAGGTCGTTTATCAGGTTTTACTACGTCAGATCTCACTCCGGCCTGCATGCGTCCGCTGCTGCTCGAGGCCTCGGACACATTTCAAACATTTCACACCGTGTTTATTATCAGAGTTCCCAGGTCTGGTACTTATCTTCTGCCTCCCTTCCACTTTATTTTTGACTTTCTATCACACTGGCTGAGTCTCCGTATAGAGCTGTGATCTGGTGTTACATCAGGACTTCAGTCTGACTGATTGTGTCTTTTTACAGTTCAATCACTCTCACACTTTATCACGTTCCCCCAGTGAGTGTGATATGAAAGAGTTTACTGTCAGATTTCACTGCCTCCATGTTTACAGCTGCTGTTGGTCAAAGTCACAGAGAGAAGTAGGCAACATAAAATCAATAAAAACTTAATTTTCAAAAGTGATATGATGCAGCAGGACGCTGTTAAAAACCTGCACTGAATACACCTGAGTATGTGACTGCTTCTCTAACCATCTGAGACTCATTTTACACTGTTAGGAATCAAAAACAGCAAATTATTCATCAATTATACAAACTCTAATTACTAGATGTTTCAGGTGATAATATTAGACAGTTACCTTGTCTCAATGTTTCTCTAATTTTCCGTCAGTCCTTGTGTTGATTTGGACTTCAAAAAGAGTCTTTGGTTTTTTAAAAAGTAGAAACTTAATGAGAAAAATCAGTTTTGAAAGAAAAAAGACACATTTCCAAATTGTAATTTTAAAATATTTTTTTGTCATTAGATGTTTTTCTGCCTCAGGTGGCTCCATCTAAACCTTCACAATTCATTAAACTCTTTTTCAAAATCTTTATTATTGATCTTTTTTTATTATTTCCACAGTTTTTCCGTCTCTATCTAACTAGTTTCATTATAGTTTTGTCCGACTCTCAATATAATGGCAATAAAAGTAACAACGACCATAAAAATGAAATTATTTCATCGATTGGGATGTTTTCACAAAATGAAACTAGATGTTGAGGTTACAATCTCTTCTGAGGTAACACTGTCTGTGGATTAGAGATACACAACACTACACATACCATACAATGTAAACACAATGTAAACACATCACACTTTCATGAGCTGCTTTCTAGGGGTGGGAGAAAAAATCGATTCACATAAATATTGCGATATCTTTTTTGACGATTTTTAAATCGTTTTTTTTTTTTTTTTAATCGTTTTTTTTTTTTTTTTTGCAACATTTTTTTTAGGGGGGAATCTTTTTAAATATTGTGCAATGTGCATTTGTTCGCCTTTTTTACATCCAGAGAGTCCAGGTTTTGAAAAGGGTTTAAGTTCACTTTATAATGGAGTATGTTAATTTATAGGCTCCTACAGTATTTGTGTGCAGATAAATGTTAAAAATGCAGACTAAAAATCGAGAGAATCGGCAATATCGCAGAATCGCAATTTAAATCGAATCGCTATCCAAAAAATCGTAGAAGAATCGAACTGGGAGCGTATCGTCCCAGCCCTACTGAGAGACACAGAGACAGGAACTGTCCCGACCTCGGCAGGAACCAGACGTCTGGCCGTGTCTGTGTGAGTCTGTGTGTGTGTGTGTGTGTGTGTGTGTGTGTGTGTGTGTGTGTGTGTGTGTGAGTGTGTGTGAGTCTGTGTGTGTGTTTGTTTTGGCACCGAGCCGAGCGCCGCGACCAGGTGTCTCATCAATACATGATGAGCTTCAGTGTGTTGTTGTAGCCACTTAGCTGTAACGTTGTCCTACACCATGTCCAGGTCACACCGACTCTTGTCTCTGTGAATGCTTTGTTCCTTCCACTCTTTTGTTTTTGTGTTCGTCCGTTTTGTTTAGTTTTGTTTTGTGTTTACTTTAATTTCAGGGGCTGACTCAGGTTTTGGACTCGGCGGAGACTCGGCCGGCAACACATGTTGTTAATCTGCTGTCACCCTTCACTGGCTATTGAAAGGCATTTGTTTTGAACCACGGCCAAAACCCGGACAATTATTGGGTTTGGTGTGTGTTTGTGTGTGTGCGTTCTTGTACATCTGTCTTTGTGAGGACTCATTCAAACCATAAGAGACATTTTGAAGAAATGCTGTTGGGTTTTTTGGGGGGAAATTGAAAAACTAGAGGAAGTAAAAAGTGAGGAAATTAGATTCTCTGTGGAAAATGAGGAGATTTAGTGAAGTGACGACCATGTAAATATGATATTTGGACATATTCTGTAAAGTGAAGTTGTTTTCAATGAAAGAAATGACTCTAACAATGGATGAAGTCGATGTTTTTGTTTGGTAACAGAAGAAATATCCAACACACTTTGCCACCAAGTGGAGACTTTAACACTACATGTCCTGGTTTGGACTTTGACCTCTGGCTGGTTGAAGAAAACACAACATTTGAGTTAAGGAACTTTTCTCATTAACACACACACACACAAAAGAAAATCCTGCTTTGTAGTTTTCTATAGAATCGGTCTGGAGGGGACGCTGCAGCTGTGGTTGATGTCCCCCATCGATGTGAGGACGTCGTCCACCGCAGGACATTAATATATACAGAGACTCATAACCTCAGAACTTCACAGCAGCTTTCAAACATAAACTTAAAAGACCTTGGTTTCATAGAGATTTCAGTCTTTTTGAATGCTGGAGTCTAATAAGGACTGAACCACCTCCACAAAGGCCTGTAGCCTCCACACACACTCTCTGAACTGTGTGTTGTGTAGAACTTCTTGGCCTTGTGCATCAGGTGGGTCTTTTTAATGCATATTGCCTTCACTAAAGCTCCTTTAATAATAATGTGCCTTAAATGGACTTCAGTAACACTGAGTGTTCTTAATAAAACCGAGTTTCTTTTCACCTCATGAAGGTGAAAATGTGAAGAAAGTGAAAGTCAGAGCTGCTTATGAAACGTCAAGCTGACATCACGACAGATGATAATTGAACGACCTCTTTGAGAACTTGAGTGAAGTCCATGTGGTGATGAAGAGATGTGATTAAAAGCCCAGGGAAACTTCTAATGAATCTGTCAATCTGAGGTTAAAAAGTCAAGGGAGGTAACTAAAAGAAAAATTTGATAACAGCTTTTTTTATGGACTTTGAATCAGAAGTGGCAGAAACAGAAGAAGTGGAGATCTGGAGAACAGTAATAAACTGCTCTGAGAACAGCAGCGTGTCCTTGTGTCAGCAGCGTAAATGGAATTTCTCGCTTTGAAGTCGACGTTATTACAAAGCGTGTGAAGAGTTCAATAATATCCCTCATTGATGCGTCGGCACACAGTCTCCTAGACCTGCTTTTTCTTCTTTTCTCCACGGACCTCAATTATCAAAACTACTCACTTACTATTCAAGTGTGAACTCGTTCTGAACCTGCTGCATTAGAGTCTCCGCTCCGAGACGCCTCACACACAAAGTGAAGTGTGATTTCATTGTCGAGGAGTGACGGCTGTAACAAAGATCAGCCGTGTGTTTCATTTTCAGACAAATCCAGTGACTCATTGTCCAACAGACCGATATTGATGGTTCTCTAGAGCCACGCTGCTGGCGATTTCTTAAAAAAAAGGGAAAAAAAAGGAGTAGAGGATCAGGGAGGAGGTGAAGCTGAAAGGTTGGGGACGTGGAGAAAGATGGAAGTGAAGAGGAAGACGGGTTATTAACTAAAACTACTAGTGAAAATATAATTTATTTTTACAAGAATTAAACTAAAAAACTACACTGAACAATGCAAAACTAACTAAAACTAAACTGAATTGCAGATAAAATTAGTTTTAATTGTTGAATGTGGCAAGGTGAAGAGGGCCCGGGCGGGGATTGAACCCACACCTCCCGGGTAAGAGTCATGCGTGCTTGCCAGTCACCCAAAGGGACATCCCCTTGGCCAAGTAGCCAGGGCACATGATCAATTGGAGGCATAGTGACAGGACCACCACTGTCACACTTAGAAATGGCTAAATGAAGAAAACACCACAGACTCTTTCCAGTCCGACCCCCCAGAAGGATTAGAGTAAATGTATCATGATGAGGACTGATGTGGGTTGAACTAAAAGAGAAAAATCCCATAAATTTGAAAGTTCATCTCCTGAGCTCTCACAGAGAAGTTTCTATTAATCAATGCTTCGTCCCGATAACTGAAATACCGTACTTTTCTGACTATAAGCTAAGACTACTTTTTCCCCCGCCGTCTCTGCAGCACTGCAACACAATACAAAACAAAACTCAGAACAAAGAACAAAAATCTTTTGTTTATGACAGTTAAGACTACGCAAACACACACGTTGTAACATCGTATATGTTATGTAACGTTATCCACCGCTCCATTTATTGATTTTTCGCCGGCTTCGTTGTAAACAAATGCACATGGGCAAGAGGACCGTAACCAATACAGCGGAAAAGCGAGCGGACTTGCATAGTTCCCTACTGTCTTTCTGTGTAAATATCTCATCTTACAACATCTTATATTCAAGTGCGGCCTATATGTACAAAATGTATTTTCTTTTAAAATTTAGGTGGCTTATATTCAGGTGCGCTCAATAGTCAGAAAATTACGGTACTAAAACTATATAAAAACTCAACTCAAACTGCTTCATCACTTCTTGAACTAACTTAGAGTGCTGGAATAAGAGAGTAACGTCACTTTCATTGAGTCCTGAGGTAAGCCTCATGCGCCCCTAGTGGCAGGATATGGGTATTGCAAAAGTGCCCAGAAAACTCATTCACTCCAATGTATGTGTGTTGCCCACTTGTTTGTAAATTGATGAAAACGGCAGTGTTTTTGTTTTTAGGTGTCTTGGTCATATCAAATTATAGTACTTATAATTTGTCTATTTCAAAATGCAGATTGTAAGACAACTGTTTTTTTTGTTTTTTGTTTTTTACTGTGTTAATGTTTATCTGTAAGGGGTCTACAATGATGCTATTAATGTGGGTGATCTAGAAATGTGCTTCTACTTACTTACTAAACTGAACTTAAATTAGAAGCAAACTGAAAATAAAAACTTATGAAAACTGTAAAACTATAATAACCTTGGGAGGAACCAAGAGGATGAAGAGGTTGAAGCCTGTTGTTTCTTACATTGTGTAAAGAACCAGAGTGTCGACTGTGTCTTTGTCTCATTGTTGTATCTCAGCATCACGACACATTACACCACGAGGATCTGATGAGATTTTCTTCCATACAAACCTTTTTTTAACCGAAGCGTAGCGAGTGGTTCTCTCAGTCCACTGGCTTCTTTTATTCCGTCCCCTCATGGGAAATCGCTCAGCATTATCATTATATGCACCTTTTATATACGTCAAACCAAGTCAAACCAATCTGTCCCCTGCAGCCCGTAATTCAGTCTCAGCGGCCGCCGGCCCGAGTCATTACGCTGCAGAATGAAATTGGAATCCGGTGTTCGGTGGTAAAGGTCAGAGCCATTGATTCTGTCCCCTAATACCAACCATTATCCCATCAGCTCAAGTCAACTGGGAATGTATGGACTGAAATAAGCTATTACTCTCTGTCTCCCTCTGTGTGGACTCCCCCCACACCTCCTCCTCCTCCCGCCTCCTTCCTCCATGTTCTTGCCCTCTTCCCTTATCACTGTCAACGTGATCCATCTCCTCCTGTTTACTCTCACCACCTTTCCCATCAATAACTCCTTCCCTTTCTATTTCCCTCTTCCCTCGTGTGTCCGTCTTGTCTCTACCTCCCAGGAAGCGTCATCCTCTGTAATCTTCTTCTATCTTCTTCTGTCTTATGTCAATACCCGCTGATGTAACAATTACACCCCGGTCAGAGCTTTCTAAAGCCTCACGCTGGTGTAACGACCGACCGATCCATCAGCGGCCACCATGGGGGGTCCTCATCCTCATCAGGGGACGTTTTGATAGAAACCCCTTTGTGTGATGTGTGTTGGTAAATGGGTGATGTTAAAAAAGTCAGAAATAAACATTGTACACAAACAGCTTTGGTCCCTACGGATCATTTCCTGTTTAAAAAAAAAGAAAAACTCACCAGTTTACACTTAATTTAGGCTTCAAATTCTGCAACCCAAAACTTTGGATTGATTTGGAGCCAGGGAGCTGAGTCAGGCACTGCCAAGGTGGCGACAGTGGAGCAGCTCAGTCTGACCTTCAGAAATCTGAGTGTTGTTGAATTAATTTCAGTTTGAATCCAGATATACTTTGAAAAACCCATTGATCAAACATTTGCTGTGTCTCAATTCGAATACTTCCATACTTGCACCAACTATTTTGAGTATGTAAGTCCTGGATGGTGCACTCAGAACGGTCAAAAGGTTGAGTGTGGAACGATGGACACTTACCACCCTCGGTGATCGCTGTCTTGGCTATATAGCAAAATATAATACATATAATGTTTAATATGTAAACCAACATAATGGTAGGCCAATGTTGTTATGATGCCATGTAAAGCCCTCTGAGACAAACAGTTTGTAAAAATGGGCTATACTAATAAAATTGCCTTGCCTTCCCAATGGTTTCTAACGCTGAGTCACCACTGAGCATTAACCAGGTGGCGCACACAAGCCAAAAAAAGTATGAGTAAGGCATTTATTTTTGCTAATTGAGATTACAAACTATATAAGACAGTAAATGTTTTGACGAGCGCCAGACATTGGCGACCATTGCAGTCATTTTTTTCTGGTAAGGGACCGTTCGTTATTTATGGAATGGGCCACCGGAGGAAAATGGGGGGGGGTCATGTCATAATATTCTTTGTTGAGGGGTGGGTCCACTAAAAAAAAAAGGTCAGTGAGGGGGGGTCATTAAACATTTTGTCTGGAGGACACTGCAATGCCCGCAGAAAACAAAAACAAAACAAAAACGGGACATTTCAAAGCTGCAAGCACTGATGACAATGAGAGCAACGGCCCCCGAATCACAGCGTTATTTTATGTTGCCCTGAGTTGGTTTCGAACCCGGGTCTCCCGCACGGCAGGCGACGATGCTAACCGCTTCGCCAAGAACTCAATAAGGGTTCTGCCCGCGGCTTAGCACGTTTTTTATGGGTGAGTGAGTTTAACTTCAGTACCGTTACCGTACAGAGGCTACGCTGCCTGCCTGCCTCATTGCGTAACTCTACATAGTCTGAGCAGCACGTACGTTCACGTTGCTTTTGTGAATTGTAAACAAACAGACGCCCCCCCCCCCCGGTTTAGCGTCCAGCAGTTTAGCGGCTAATTCAACTGCAGTGATGGATAACTGTACCAGAGACAACTTCATGAACTACATTTGAGGAATAAACGGCAGCTTTTACCTGACGGGAGACCGACGCCTGAGCTACGGTAGCTAACAGTTAGCTGGTTTTACGTACTTTCTCTCTCTCTCTTTCCCTCTCTTTCTTACACACACACACACACACACACACACACACACACACACACACACGGTTGTCTGTCATATCTGTCGTAAACCTTGTAATAATACGTTGTTGTTGAGTACGGTTCACATTATTGTTGCTTCGGTTTGAGTGTGGATTAATTGTAATGGCTTGTTGTGTAATGTGAGCTGGTCCAAAATCGCGATTCTGTTATTGATGAGTTGGGTTTTAATAACAGCTGATAAATGGCATGGATTGATGAGGTGTTGCACACATGGTTGTCAAAATGAAATAATGTAGTGTCACGCGCTACGTGATACGATGTCACGTACTTGATGGCTGGGGGGGGGGGTCATGTATCTTTTGATAAGGCTTAATGCAGGGTCATGTTAAAATTTACTGACTCCGACAGGGGGGTCATGTAAAAAAAAAAAAAAGTCCTGTGAATCCCTCCGGTGGCACTGATGATAAATAACGAACAGTCCCTAAATTACATTTTTTTTAACACTAACTGTTGAAATGTGTGCACTACAGAAGTAAGTACATAGTTTACATGGTATACTGCATGACAGTGAACTCATGGAAGTATTCAAATTGAGACACAGTTTGAGTTCAGACATGTGTTGTGTCTTTTTCTCCAGTGGTTTAATGGGAGCGACTGGATATTCAGAGGCACTTGTTGAATATCTGGATGCAGCAGGTGCACTACTATCAATATTTATAGCTCTGAATGTCCCGTATTTGTGTCTTATCACATATTTAATACGATGTATGACAAGTGTAATTTTTTCTTGTTGCACTCGGCTGCTCCCTTGATGTGCTGCAGACAACGAGACGTTCAGGTTCAATCAGGTGTTTGGTTCTCGCCAAAGGAAAAAGTGTCGGCGGATGAGTCACCTCGTGTGCATGTTTGTGCACGGATGTGTGAAGGTGTGAGTCATGAAGTGGGCTAAAAGCTGACCCCCAAGAATGACTCTGCATTTGTTGTGTGCTCATGATGTTCATCCCGACGCTTCACACTGAGCTCCCTCTGAGGAGCAAGGACGGCTGAGTTCTGGCTCTTTAATCTGAGTTTTTGTGTAGTGACCTTGGTGAGTCTGGAGAACGAGCTGTTTTACCTCAGACCCATCATTAAACAGCTGTGTTTTGCATCGTCAGCTTTCGCAGGCTCCATCAGAGCAGAGAGGCAACGGCAACTGGCTGGAAGGGCAAAGCAGTTTCTGAGTTACTGGGATCGTTTCCATGAATGTCAATTAACTATCTAAAGTCCAGAAGTGATGATTTTGAACTCTTGACTAATTAATCTTTTTCAGATTTAATTAAATTTGGGGACATGAGCCAGAGTCGTTTCATGGATGACGGCGAGTCTAAGAGAAACATGAAACTGGGATTTCGGAGACATTTACGACATGTCAGTCCTCATTCGTTGTCCCTCATGTCCTTTCCTGTCACTGCTGTCCCCTTTCAAAATAAAGGCGGAATAATTAAAGACTGAAGATTTGTTGTAACTTTTGAAAGAAGACAAAAACTGAATGAAAGGTTGAATCAAATTGGATAAAGATCAGTTCAACACTCAGGTGATAAGTTTGATATGTATTTCCGCCTCATACGACCCCTACCTTTTAAAACACAACAGCTAAACTAGATTATGTGTTTAAATGAATGGATATGAGTTAATTAGAAATGAAAGGGAGCTCAATGTGTCATTGTTTTATAATAAGCACTTGCTAATTTGGCAACATGCTTATCTGTGATAGATTAAATATGACTTTAATCAGCTAATTATTCGTTTTCAAGCATGAAAACTGGAACAAAACTGAATAATTGCACTTTTTTTTGTTCTTCCATCCATCGTTTCCTTAAATGTGTTTGTTTTTTTCTCTTTTTCACTTTCTTTTTTTTTCCATTTTGTTTAAGAAATGATCAGTAACACACACAAAGAAGAGGTGTGATATCATATCCCCCCTTTTGTCAGTAGTCTCCAGATGTTACATTAGATCATCTCTCACATTTAGAAACTGTGTGTTTTATCATCTGTATTGTCACACACAGGGAGGAAAACTGATGGTGACTGAACATCGGTCGAGAAAACAACTGATATTTCTGCTGAAGTGGATCACACCTGGTCCTGGAGCCGCCAGATGGGGTCCGGTGTGAACGTGAGACGGACGCCGGTGGTTGTGAACACAGTTTTCAATTGTAAAAAGAAAAAAAGAAAGAAAACAGACCGTGCTGTGAAGCCGGAGGTGGTTGAAAATAAAAACACTAGACACTGGAGGAAGGTCCTGCAGCTGCGACCCAGCCTACAGTGACACTGGAGATAAATGGAGCTGTGTGATCTCCATTTAACTTCATATTGTGATAAATATATACAAAACACCAAACATACATCAAATCCTGGTAATAACAACAATTCAAGTGTGATTTCAAAGTGATTAATAGTTTGCTAAATTTGTTGCAAAAAACCTCTGGAAAGTTAAGGATCTTTATGCAAAGTAAGTCACAGTGCTGCATTATAATTACATAGACACCCACCTACTGCTGATCCAGTACAAATTTTAAGTAGATCATCAATTATGAAGACCAGAGCTCATAGTTGCTGTTTGTTTATAGTAGAAACATCGGTCGCAGCTGCAGAAACTTTTGAATCCAGTGTGTAAAACAATCAGAATATAACAGAACTAAATGTGACGGACACAAATCTGCCAATCTGTATTCGTGGCGCGCTGCTGCTTGGATAACGAGCTGCACTCGAGTCATTTGCATGATGTTGCATATCAAGATGGAAAGTTGTCCAACTCCTAGTCGCCATGGAGACCTGCGTCCTCACATACTTATGCAGCTAATTAGGACCTGCTGAAAGTTAACTTATTAAATCTGAGCCACAGCCATGCAAATAAACCCCACGGACCACCTACACACACATACCGGTTCTACTGAATTTATGGGGACCCCGTACTGATACTACAGTACCAGGACCCAAACACAAAACCAGGACCCAAAACCCTGATGTTAACCCCAAATCTAGACCCACAAACAGGCCTTTGACCTCTGAAAAGCAGTCGAACACCACATGTATAGCAATAACCTGGTCCCCACAAATATAGTAAAACAAGACCACATACACACACACACAATAAGAAAGAGGCCACAGGAGTGTTTGTGCTTGAGAATAGTACATCGGTTGTTGGACACAGGTAAAGGCCAACAGTTTGTGCTTGGTTACAGTCTTTCACACGGTCAATATTTACACAGAGTTACACATGTAGAACATTACAGCCATGTTACAAAGCAGTTTACATTCATGTTTAATAAAAGGTCAAGCAGCATCTGTGTCCTCCCGTCACAAACCTCATCAGAAACGCATCAGAACTTCAGCGAGAAACAAAAAATATCTGTTGGAACAATTTCCTCAAAATGAACCAAAACCATAATCCAAAAAAAAAATTATTTAAAGGTGAGGTTCGTAACATTTTTCATGTCATCTTGTTTACTTCCTGTCCTCAAAGTTTATCCCAGGCAGCTGTAGCATGAGTAATGTTAGTGAATGTTAATGAAAAAAGAGTTGGTGAGTCAATTTGCTCGTTAGCTTGACATTTGTCAGTGAGTTAGCTTGCTGGTTAATTAGCGTTCTTGCATGCTTCTATCTATTTATGTTTAGTTGAGGCCGGGCAATTCGATTGCAGGTACTAAAGAGCGCTAGTTTGACCTTTGTCAATGTGTTAGCTAGCTTTTTAGCCTCCTGGTTGGTTTTCTGCATTAGCTTTGACAGTTCTGTTTACTTTCTTTTAAAGCTGAGTACCATGCCAATATAAACACAAAGTAAGTGCTAGTTAGTTTGCTCATTTGGCTAGTTAGCTTTGGCAATGGATTAGCTTGCTGGTTAGATTGCGTTCTTTTATGCTATATAATTAGGTTTGTTTGAAGCTAAGTTGTTACTAAGCATTAAGGAGCTGATCAGCAGGTTATAAACAAGGTAACAAGTTAGAAAAGTATAAAAGTTTTTATTTTTACCAGATCTTTTCTGGCAAAAGTTCCTCTTTTCTATTTAACCAGGAGAGTTGTATGTCCAAAACCTTGAAGTGCTCTGGTGAATTGGACTTTTTACTTTGAAGACCTTTCGGCCCCAAAACAACTCCCTATTCCCAACTCTGTTGACAAGATTGGGCAATAACCTGTCCATGCACTGCATTGTGGGATAGCTTTGGGGTTTCAGAGTAAACCAGATGACGTCAAAGTGTCTTTACCTCTGCTTCCATGTGAAAGTAACACTCTACAAAACTGAACTGGAAAAACGTCCAAACTTAAATCCAGGGATTTGAACTCTGTCTTTTAACTAAAGCACATTATGGTTTAATTTTTAAATGACCAACTTTGAACATGATGTTTGTTTTTTTTCAGGTGGATACAGTCAAGTGCATGTTTAAAATATAAAGTGAGAACAACATCTCAGCTGTTCCGAAAGAAAACCTTTCATTGAAAAACTCCGGTTTGCTTTTTTTTTTGTTTTTGTTTTTTTGTGGGGAACATTTGTGACTTTGCACTTAGTGAAACCAAAACAAAACAGACACGTCTCATAGTTATTTCATGTTTGTCCTTGGAGAGAGAGAGAGAGAGACACCATTTCAGCTTTTTGAGGCATGCATTAATAGGGAAAGAGAGACAGACGAGGAGCTGAAACCAGGACGGAGATAAACAGCTGGTATAAGGTTCAGGGGAGGGAAGGGAACAGAGGGATTGTGGGATTGCAGGTTGAACGAGGTCATGACGCAGCTCAGACAGAGCAAGAGAGAGAAAGAAAGAGACAATCAAGGAATGTAAAAAAGGTCAAGACGAGAGAGGGCCACAGGCCGAGTCGTGGAGAAGGAAGGATTTCATCTTCAGTGGTCAGTTTATGAAACAGTTTCAACTAATTCCTGCCCTGATGTCGCTTCACAATTGTGTTTAGACACAATTAATTTGTTGACACAGCTCCTGCCAGAGTGAAACACTGCCGTAATTAGGATATGGCAATTAAAAAGTAAACACACAAACGGAACGACCTTGGGTAATGACAATTTAAACAATGGGTTTAGTCTGCCAAATGAAAATTAAGACCTCACTGCAGGAGTGTGTTAAAACTCAATCAGCTGATTGCAAACTGAAACGAATGGAGATGAGTCTGTTCACATTAGCAGATGGTGAAGTGTTGATGCAGTGGCTCGTGGACTAAGACAAAGGTCAAGTTAATGAACGTGACCTGGAGAAGGTAGAAGGATGTGAAAACTGAATAAACTTTATTTGTTTGGGAAACAACTTTTTAATAATTGCTTGGTTTCATCATTGGGAACTTGGAGATCTAAAGGTTTAGATACTGAAACTGATCTTCTACTTCTTTCCCATGAGCACATCAACAATCCTGGATTCAGCCAGAACTCAGGTTGAAGAGCTCCAACAGCCTCTAACTCATGTATTTATGATGGGTAATAAACGTCTCATGGGGTCGCGGTGGTCTGGCTGGAGGGGCAGTGAGAACAAACTAAAAGTGTGTTTGATACGAGCAGCAACACACACGTGCAGTGTGTTTGGAGATATATCAGACGGCCACGTTGTGTTGCTTTCATGGCCTCGGGCTGCAAAACAAACATCTCAGACCTGAACCCTTCACCTCAGCTCATCCTTTTAATTCAGAGTTCTGACTGAAACATGTTCCTTGTCCTTTCTCCGGCTACTGAGGTTTTTTTTTTTTTTTAAAGAAATTGACATAAAGTAAAACATTAACATCGGACATAAATCTGATCATTAATCTGAAGCGATGGAGGTCACAGAGTCGAAGTTAAAGTTAGAAACAAACCTTCAGGCTACATTAGCCACAATTAGCATCTGAATCTCCAAACCAACTGTTGGTGCTGAAGGTGCATTGGGTCTCATTCATGAAACATGAGCAGCACAAATTTGAGTGTAAACCGTGTGCAGCGGGAAATTTACGCGGATTTCCACATTCATCAATCTTTTATACCTGCTTCTGACTGTGTGTAGCAGTTGTGTAAATGTAGGAATGCACATAAATACTGCTCACCACTGTTGGAAATTACAATTTTAATTCATATTGCTCTCTGCTATGTTGAAAATACCGATGCCGATGAGTAGAAATATTTGGAGAGTTTCACGAATGAGAGCCATTGTGGGTAACGTAGGCAACAGATGTAGAAGAATGTATGGAATATAAAAGTTTGGCAACATTGTGACATCACAAAACAAATTTTTGGCCTTAACTTACTAAAATAAAGTGATGACATCTAACCATCCCAAAGGTCAAAGGCCAACGCCACCGTGACATCCTGAGACTGGAAGTGGTTGGTGGAGGAAACGACAGACTGAGCCAAAAATAAATCAATGAATTTAATTAAAGTCTTTTAAGGCCTTTAACTTCTGATGGTGTTGAATTAACGCCAGTTTTATTTTCTATTTGCTGGGAAGTAAAAAGCTGAGCTCAAACTCTGTTGTCGTGAAGTCGTTGACAGTTTTTACCTGGGAAAATGAATTAACTGAACGATTTTTACATCAATATGAGCCAAGATGTTTTAATCATCTTCTCTTCTTGTTGTGTCATGAATCTTAAACTGTGGCAGAGAAGGAAACGTGAGCTGAGACCAAACCAGATCATCATCATCAGAGTGTAAAACAGACGAGCTGAAGAAAATCCAACCTGAAAGAACCAAAGAAACGAGTGATGCAATAAAGTAAAAAATCACTTGAGCTCTTGTTTTTGTTTTGTGTTGTTTGGTTTTTTTGTTGTTTTTGTATTTTTTCAAACATTCATGTGTCCGTTTGTAGCCGACTCTGTTCCTCTTAGCTCCGCTCTCGTAGGAACATCAAGTCTTTTTCTTTCGCCTCATTATCCCACATTTCTCTCTTTTCCCGCCTCCCACTGATCCTCTCATTGCTTCCTCCCCTCCTGCCCCATCTCGTATTCCTTTGCTCTCCGTCCTTCATCTGCTAAAAAAAAAGAGAGAAAGAGAAAACGGAGCGGCTCCCTTTGATGTGAAGCAGTTGTATTTTTTTTTTTTTTTTTTGACCACTCTCTCCTTCTCTTCCCTTCATCAACTCCGCTTTTTTATTCTTAAGTCTCGCATCTCGTCTCTTTTTGTCCACCTCACTCGTTTCTGATTCACGCTCCGACATCCGGCTCCTCTGGTGGAAAATCCACATCAAACACTTTTTTCATTTACATTAAACGTTTGCATCATGCACTCATCCTTTTTCTGGGAGATGTTTTTTTTTTCTCTCCGGCCTTCAGTTTTTTATTTTTTTATTTTATCCCTCTGCTCTTTAAATCCTGGTGTCCGTGCCGCGCCCCTCCCCCGTCTTGTAAGCCACTCTGGGTTTAATGTAGGAGCTAAATGCTTCAGGAGTTGGATGAGTGATGGAGTAAAAGCCCTGTGTTGGACGGATTTGCATCAAAGTCCGAGGTCGTTTTTTTAATCTTTCCGGAAAAAGTTTTCACAGAATCGAGCAGGAAACCGAGTCCAGCGCTCAAAAAACGAACCTTCACAATAAAAGTCCTTAGTGAGGTCACGTCCACAAAGAAGCGGCGTTGGCGGCGGCGGCGGTAACGGAGAGAACTCGCCATCGCTGTGTCATTAAACAGCTGCCCTGCTGTCATTCTTCTCCGTCTTTTCTTCTAATCCCCGGCTCATCTTCGCCTCCTCCTCCTCTATTTTTGGGTTTCCAAAACTCTTATAAATCCCCCGTCGGCTTCTTCTTCCTCCTCGCTCTGTCGTTTCTATTTTCTCTCACGTCTTTTATCTCCTCTGTCCCTCTCTCTCTCTCTCCGTGTTGAATCCTGCTCCTCTTCTTGTCTTCGGGGGGAACAAACGATTTTTCCTGACAATGATTTTCTCTCCTTTTGTTCCTTCTTCTGTCTCTCCATCATTGTTTTATCATCATCTCTCCTCCGTCACCCTCTTCTTCTTCCTTTCCTTTTCTTTTCTTCCCTCCGGCTCTCACACGTCGGTGGCGTTGAGGCGGGTCGACACCACGTCCTGCGTCTCCAGCACTATCTTCTTCGCTCTTCCTCCTGCTCCTCCGCCTCCTCCTCCTCCTCCTCCTCCTCCCCCGCCCCCGACGGGGTGGATGCTGTCCAGCCGGCCGCCCCTCCCCCTCTCGCCGCCGCGCCGACGACACTTGAAGACGGCGAGGAAGGCGGCGCGGTAGTTGCGGTTCATCCAGCCGTACAGCAGCGGGTTGGCGAAGGTGGAGCACATGGCGACCACGTGGAAGACGGTGTAGAGCAGGCGGAAGTCGCGCATGTCCAGCACCGAGCTGTCGATGTCGGTGGCCAGCTGGAAGGCGTGGAAGGGCAGCCAGCTGACGGCGAACACCACCACCATGGTCACCAGCATCTTGGTGGTCTTGCGGCGGCGGCGGTGGCGCTCCGAGCCGGCGCTGCCGCTGTTCTCGGCCGGGCTGACGTGGCCGCGCAGCTTGGACCAGATGCGGGCGTAGGCGAAGGAGATGATGGACAGCGGCAGGAAGTACTGCAGGATCAACATGGAGATGCTGTAGACGGTGCCGTCGGTGCTTTTCCCCGGCCACTTCTCTGTACACACCTGCAGACGGAAACACAGGGTCCAAATAAAACAATTGATTTATATGTACGTTGATATGATTTAAGGGATAGTTCAACATTTTGGCCAATTGGCCCATTGCCATAATCCCTATAGTCATAGCAGTAGGTTCGTTACCTTTACTGTAATTGTCAGTGCAAGCTATTTTTAGAACGGCGGAGCAGAGCCGTGAGCTGCTCAGAGCTACGCTACGGAGGCTCATGGGATTTCTTGGTTTCCCTCATCAAACTCATCAAATACACAATCCAACAACTCCACAACGCTCTGGTGGACAAGTTGTGACCTGCACATTCACCACGCTATGAGATAATAACACAACGTTACCAGACAGAGTTGTTTTAGAGGGAAATTCATGCAATTCATGCATTTTTCATCAACAGTCTCTGCATTTCCCTCTAAAACAACTCTGTGTGGTAACGTTGTGTTATTATCTCATAGCGTGGTGAATGTGCAGGTCACAACTTGTCCACCAGAGCGTTGTGGAGTTGTTGGATTGTGTATTTGATGAGTTTGATGAGGGAAACCAAGAAATCCCATGAGCTGAGCAGCTCACGGCTCTGCTCCGCCGTTCTAAAAATAGCTTGCACCGACAATTAAAGGTAACAAACCTACTGCTACGACTATAGGGATTATGGCAATGGGCCAATTTGCCAAACTGTTGAACTATCCCTTTAAATCTGATTTATTCAGGTTTCTTTAAATGAGTCGAGGTCAAAGCTGTGGCTTTTACTAGACCATGAAATGAGACGTTCGGGTCCACTGAGGAGTTTTAAACTCTCTGTTTGTGACAGTTTCATCATTTGATGTTTACTCGAGCTGAAAGATAATAAAAACATTTACCATTACGACTCTCAGTGCTGCAATGAATCATGGGAAATGTTGGATCCACCAGTTTGAAGCCTCCTCGCCCTGAAGCGACTAAATGAGGCTTGAGATGAGATTATTTTGTCGACCAGACTCATTTACATTCATTAAGTTTAATATATGAATTTAGATTAAATGAGTTTAATTCAGTTTGATTGATTTGGTTTAATGTGTTTTATATAATTATCAGATTGAATGGGTTTAATTTAGCCTTTCTTTCATTTGAGTTCAGGTTTGATTTGTTTCTTTTACTTTAGGTAAAACTTCTACATAATTAGAGTAAATACATCAGTATATCAGCCTTATTTAGTTTTAATTAGACTTTCACAAATAGATCATTATAGATTTGATTAGTTTTATATTTGATTTAGATGGGAGTTGGAAGGACTTGGAACCTTTTATTTTTGCAGCAGCAAACAAAAGGAGCTGAATAATAAAAAGTCAAACAGCCATACATAACCCAAAATAATGAAGCAACGGTTTCAATATTACCCTGAAAAAGATAAAAAACAAAGAGAAGATGTGACTTCAGCAGCGTTTAGTGGAGGACGGATGAGAGCAGGATGAAAGGGAACGGAGATAATATGAAAATATGATAATGTGAGAGAGTGAAATCTGAAACAAATGAGTCAAATAAGACAATGGTGCTGCTGAAATATTAACCAGAGAGGAGGAAGGAAGGACACAGGGAGGGAGTTAAAGGGAAGATAAGAGAGGGAAGAGAGAAAGGTTAAAGGAGGTGGAGAAGGAGGTGAT
This sequence comes from Trachurus japonicus, assembly GCF_045865225.1. Lineage (NCBI taxonomy): Eukaryota > Metazoa > Chordata > Actinopteri > Carangiformes > Carangidae > Trachurus > Trachurus japonicus. The sequence continues at coordinate 5,329,689 of NC_140924.1, forward strand.
GAAAAGAGTGAGGAAAGAAAGGGATGGAAGGAAAGAAAGAGAGAGAGATGAAAGACACGAAGAGGAGGCAGCGAGGACCAAGATCAAAGCGACGAATGAGGAGGGAGTGTTTGATTCAGAGACACAGTGCTACAGGTGTGAGTGTGTGTGTGTGTGTGTGTGTGTGTGTGTACCTGTATAGTGTGTCCCGGCTCCAGCGTGAAGGAGCCGTACTCTCTGAAGATGGCCAGGGGGCTGGCCAGCACGGCGCTCAGCACCCAGGTCAGCGCTATCACCCCGAAACACACGTCCTTCCGCATCCTGGTCTCCAGGTGGTACACGATGCACCTGCAACACACACACACACACAACACAGTTACACAACGCCGCAGGTCTGAGTCCACCTTTAGAGCAGGAAGACACTGGTGCACATCAGTCATGAATAATGGAGGACGTCTGTGAATGAGCAGCTACAAGAACTGAAACCTCCTCCTGGTTCTTGTAAATGTTCAATAATCTGCAGAGTTTTCTGCTTCTTCTCTGACACGTGAAGGAAATAATGAATCTCCAGAATCTCTAGGACCCTGAGGAAACATGATGAAGCAGCGTTTTGCTGTTTTTCTGTTCTTTTTGTTCCCTGATGTGAGTTTTATGAACTTCCTTCAGTATTTGTATGTAATGATCCAGTCACATGTCTATGGATATCCTTATTCATCCAGGTCATCGTTCTTTTCTGGGCAAATTGAATCATAGGCAACTGGACTTGTATTTGTCTGGGAAGACGTTTCGCCTCTTATCCAACGGGGCTTCATCGGTTCGTACGCAACAAGTCTCACTAGTCCGCACTAGTTGGACAAAGCAGGTCCTGTCCTATGATGCAACTTCCTGCTTGGACAGGAAGTAGGATCCAAAACATCACATGTGGGAGATTGTGGTGGTCCATCAAAACTGAGACGTCTGATTTTCCAAGTTTTCAGTCAGCTTCGCTATGATACACACCTCCTGAAGTCAGATGATCTTCACTAACTCTGAGCTAATAATCCAAGATGGCCGCCCCGAGCGCCAACAGTGAATAAAAGCAGAACGTCACAGTGTTTACCTACTTTGTCTGTTTTTGTGTTGTTAAATTCATCTTAGCAACAGTGTTGTACAGCTTTGACATGTTGTGATATTGCTGTCATGCACAAATTATTAGCTTACAATGCTAACAACAAAAATAGCTAACAATAGAGCTGCTTTCACCACTGGGCACCAACTTGTCAACTTCCTGTTTGGACAAGAAGTCCAGCGCGAGGGTTGATCCTCAGGAGAGCATGAAAACTGGAGACACATTTCAGCTGAAAACCTGTCGGAGGCTCAAACGTTTTCTGACTGTGGATGTTTCTGACAGATTTCTTGTAAATCTGTCAAACAGTTGTTCAGATTTTCCAGCTGCGTCTCTCCGGAGCTGTGGGGGAGTAGCAGCACCAACAGACCTCAGGCTTTACAAAGGAAATGAGATGTATGAAAATGTTGCAGCTGGAGCCACAGTCCTGGTTGGATCAGATGTAAATCAGCCACGGTGACTAAGACCAGCTTGTTTTCTCTGGACCGGAGCTGTAGGCGGTTTTTAATGTGGTGGTGGATGAACGGTCCACAGCAGGTGGAGGTGGAGGTGGAGGTGTGTGGGCTGATGACACAGCCACAGCTCCGTCATTTACAACAACTCCACAACAGCAAAAGAAAAGTGACATAACAAGAATCATCATCTGCTCACACCAACATGTTCATTGATAAAGTTACAGTATCAGCTAATCAGGTCGTTATCACAGCGTTGTGCTGCTATATAAGCTTCTATAGGCACAACAAAGCACAACATTTTGAAATAAAAATAAGCTATTTCTGCAACTTTTACTTTCATGGTAACTACAGTAATGATGTGGTTAAAGTTTTTGTTTTGTTTTGTTTTGTTTAAATAGAGGTTCCTGACAAAGTCAAAAAGCCTTGATGCTATAAACAAATTCATGTGGTACTTCTATGCATTAAAAACTTGAAAACCGTTCACTGGTGACCCGAACACAAGAGGAAGGTTAAGTAAAGTTATTTTTTGAACAGAGTTAATGCCTCCAAAGATTCTTTTCATGTCAAGCTTATTGCCAAGAAGACTGCTTAAGGTAGTGGTGTAGTGTAGTGGTAATGTGGAGTTCTGGGTGGACGGAAGATTGATGCTACAGATTCTATAGTCTTTATGATGTAGGGTGCCTCTTTGGGATCAATGTTGCAACATACAGGATCATCCCTATGTTCCCGGGGTCCTATGTTCCCCACTTTGTATGGGACCAGGGAACATAGGACCCTTTTTCTAAAAAAGGGTCCTATGTTCCCCGCTGTGTCCAGACCGGGGAACATAGAACCCTTTTTCTAAAAAAGGGTCCTATGTTCTCCGCTTTTTCCCCCTTTTTTGTGACTTTGAGTGAGAAGTGTAGTTGTCCAATTGGTTGGGTTTAGGCAATGAAGAAAGGAGTTGGTTAAGTTTGTAAAAAGACCAGGTAAAGGCTAGACAGGCCAGATAGATAGAGAGTCCAGATAGGTAGAGAGAGTCCATCGACCAGCGACAGCGGGGAACATAGGACCCTTTTTCAGAAAAAGGGTCCTATGTTCCCCAGTATGTATTGCGACCGGGGAACATAGGACCCTTTTTGGGAAAACCGGGGAACATAGGACCCATTTTCAAAAAGAGGGTCCTATATTCCCCGAGTGGGGAACATAGGACCCAGGGAACATAGGTACGCTCCCGCAACATACAGGTACATACATGACAGACTGGACTGGACTGGACCTGAGCTCCATCTCTGCTCTGCCAGTTTAACTCTAAACTCTGCAGCTGACTCTTCTCAAACTGAAGGAAAAACAGTTCATTAGACCCGGAGCCAAACTTCAGCAGAGACCCACTCAGTCCTACTCAGCAGCAGCAGCAGCAGCAGCAGCAGCAGTGACAAGCAGGAGACGGATGAACTCGTTACGCTGCTGCTCAGGTTCCTTGTTGTGGCCTCCACTCAGCAATAAAGCTGAGCTGAGCTGTAAACGTCCTGGCAGCTTCGCCCGCGCTCACAAACCAAACCAGCCAACTGGGTCTCTGTGGGCTCCTGGCGGCCGTCTGTTCCTTGTTTTGCCGATTGGATCAAACGCCGGCGAAGCTGCTTTTAGCTTCCACCGTCCCAGCTGAGACAGGAACCTGAGAGGGAACGTCTTCTGTGGCCGCCGTCGCCACTGTGACCTCTTTAAAAGAAAGGAAGTTGCCTTTTTTTTCCCTCTCGAGTTTTTGGGGACAACGCTTTGACTAGCTCTCTCTGCTGTTTCTGTTTGATTCACACAAACTCACCAGACTCATTTACATCTGCAGCCAAGTTTACTCTCTGCTCTTCCAACAGAGCGGCGGGTGATTATTGTGCCGGTGGCCGCGCAGTTAGTCACCGTGCTGCATACAGACAGAGCCGGAGGAGAGAACTCGCTTTAATGAAGCTCGTTATGTTAATATCTGCTGACGATTAAATAGCAACACTTCGTCCTCGCCCAAACTACGCAGCAGACACAACACTGATGAAATTACATTACATCCAATTATGCTCCTGTAAATGTATTATCATGTTGTTTTTTTCAGAGCTGCACTGCTTCATGTTTCTGTACGAACAAAGGTTTACAGAGGTTGTGTGAGAGGGGATTCACTTGTAGCGACAAAGCCACAACCCTCAGTTAGCGTGTTAGCATCTCTCAACTCCATGTTTGGGTTTAAACCTACTTCTAATGTCCCAGTTATGTAAGTTAATTAGCTTTAGGTTACATCTTTTAACTATTTTATTGATGAATCTTACAGGATTGTTTTGTGCAAATAGAAAAACTGAAATTTAAAATTTGCCTGCTTTTTTATTCGTGTGTTAGCATCACCCTTGTTTCCAAGGTAGCCTATTTTGGATCATTACACAAACTATAATGTAATAACAGGTTTTGTTCAGCAGGATCTTCAGCAATGAATCAATCTAACCCTAACCCAATGCTGTTAAAGTAAGAGGCTAATACAAGGCTTTAAAGGCAACATATTATGGAAATATCACTTTTTGAAGGCTCTTTGGGTGTTTGTCTTGCCTTCTGGCCCCAAAATGTGAGAATTGACAAAATAATCTGTAATTTTCAGGCTCCTGAGATTGAAATCCATGTGGTGTTACGAGCTGTTCCCAATATTGCCAACTCCTTGGTAAGCAAAGTCGCTATTGGCTGTCGTAAAAGTCGCTAGAAGTCGCTAAATGACATCATTACCTCAGGGGGTGGGGGTAGGGAGGGACATGGACATGTTTTTAATTTGCATTTGATTTTTTGGGGGGCATTTTATACCTTTAATTTGAAAAGGCAAGGCAATTTTATCTGTATAGCCCATTTTTACTGACATTTTGTCTCTAAGGCCTTTACACATACATCAAAAATCCAGAGACTTAAAAAGACAGAAACAGTAAGTTTTCATCAATTTCAGAGCCTGAAACTTCAGCTCACAGGAGCTCAGACACAGTGAAGTTTTAAAACTTTGTTTCACATTGAACATGTCAGTGTGTTAACAGTTGCCTAATTGACTGAGTGGCGAACACGCGGCGCAGATGCTCAGGACTTGAAATGTTTTCACTTCTGGTTTTATCCGTCAGGAACCATCTGCCGAAACAGAAAGAAAGAAAAAACAAAAACAAAAAGGAAACGCTTTGTAGCCGGCGTCCATCTGCAGTCCCCGGACAGGTGGTGGAGACAAAAGACAGAAATAATGAAACCAGACTGTCGGAGCTCCAAGAACATCTCACAGGACCAAATGTGTGTTTTTAAAAAGATGTGTTCAAAGGTGTGTGTGTGTGTGCTTTGTAGGAACTTTACCTAAATGGTGAATATTTAATTTCCATGTCCGGACTCGGCTCATTAACGCTCGTTTCAATCCGACACTGATGAGTTGAGTTTCACTTCCAGCAGCTTTAAGGGTCAGACAGGTCGGAGTTATTCAGATGAGACCGACGTTCATCTGAAACCCGGTCGCTCTGCTGCTCTGCTGCTCTGCTGCTCTCCACTCCCACGATCCAGCCGACCCTTGAACGCCTCACCGTGCCATAGCAACAGAGCAGGAGAGCGTTGTCCTGCTGCGTTCAAATGAACCGTTTTTTTTTACACCAGGACGTGAGAGTCTGAAAACTCCAAGATACAACCAGATGACGGACTCATGATGTATGGAGCTAGAACAGTCTCATAATGAATACATTCACACAGAAATTAATAAATTCACAAAATGTATTTGGGGATTTACGTGACTCAAGACACAAATGAATTTGTGAATCTTCTTTTGTGTAATTATTAATTTCTGTGTGCATTTATTTATTATGAGACTGTTCTAGCTCCAACGCTCCAATCATCTGCATGTTTTGTTGACGTCGCTCACAATTGTAAATTGCAAGACATAAAAATCATTGTGTTGTTTCCTGTTGTTGTCGAATCAGCTGTTAGCTTGTTATATGTATATATAGGATATATATATATGTGTGTTTTGTATTTTAATGTGACTTTACATACACACACACACCATCTTCTTGGCTTTTATTTTGAAATATTTACCTTTACTTTCCTGGCAGCTGATTGATATCTGTTGCTTTTTCAATTCAACAAGGAAAAATTTTAACAAATTAATCTACAAAAAACTAATTTGGACTTTTTCTTCCACTTTTACTATGGGTTGTTTTGTTTTCTGCCTGTTTCCAGTTTTGTTTTCAGGTACTTCCTGGTCACCTGACGTCACCTCAATTTAAACTGAATAAACCTGAGTTAAAGTTCCAGCTCCACTTTTCTCGGTCCTAACGGGTGCAAGTAAAATATTCGCCTCGCTCTACTCGCTCAAGTTTGCCCGCTGGAATATTTGTTTTTACTCGCGGCATTCGCGCGAATATTTCGCACGGGCGAATTTTGCGTTTTCGCGTAATTTGCGGCGCATCATTCGCGGCACGCCATTCGCGTCACAAATTTGCGTCTGTACATTGACTTTGTATGTAATCTGATCGCGCGAAAAATTTGCCTTGCGTCCGGTGTGAACACGCCGTAACTGAGTTGATCTTAGTAAATGTCCCAATTTTTCTTTTTCGTTTTCAAATGTTTTTTTATTTTGTCGAAGACACTGAGACGTCCAACATTGCCAAAAATAAAAAAACAAACAACTGCAGTCTTTAACATTCCCAACCTCCTCCAACATAAAAACTCCGCCCACCTGTGGCGGTCCAGGGCGATGACGTTGAGCGTCACCGTGGAGACGTGCACGGCGAGGCCCTGGGCGTACGGCAGCAGGAAACACAGCGTGCTGCCGAACTTCCACTCCCCCTGCAGCGTGTAGACCAGGGTGAAGGGCAGACACAGAGTGTTGACCAGCAGGTCGGCTGCAGAGACACACACACACACACACACACACAAATACACACAAAATGATAGTGTTAAATTATTTGCATCTTTACGTTGTGTCACTTTGTGATGAACAAAGACGAGTTCTCATAGAAAAACAGTTGTTCGCTTCATCTGCTCAGACAAACAGGTCGTCTGAGGACACACACACACACACACACACACACACACACACACACACACACAGATAAAACAACTGGTGAACATCACAGACAGAGAGAGAGAGACCATCTGTTCCAAACAGGTCACATGATCGACACAATCTCATCCACATCGGTCCGTGTGAGCGTCGACAGCTGCTGAACGGCGACGATGATGATGATGAATTGTTTTTTTCCCCGTGGGGCCCTGAACGCATCACGCTCTGGAAGCAGTTTGACTTTTAGGGACAAAAAACCTCAGAAACATCACTGTGACCCTGACCTTTGACCTTTGACCTTCGAGGACCAAAATATCTTCATTTTACAATGTGTGTGTGTGTGTGTGTGTGTGTGTGTGTGTGTTTCCCTACAGGCGCTACACAAGATGACAACAGACTGACGTCGGTCGACTCCGCGAGGACGAGACCTCGGAGCAAAGTTCAGATCATGTCAGACAAAAACTGTCCACACTGATGACATCATCCACCCCCCCGCCCTCTAAACTCCCCTGATTTCATCTTTCTACTTCCTGTTACGCTTCAGGGCAGAGGGAGGGAGAGAAGAGAGACAGTTCTTCATCACCACACACACACACACACACACACACACACACACACACACACACACACACACACACACACACAGGGTATATAAATGTAGCCTATACTTTTTATTTTTATTTTATTTTATTTATTTGATTCTGGGAGTTGTATTGGTTTTGTTTCATTGATTCTTGATGCTTTGGCAACATAGTTCTGGTAACATGCATGCCAATAAAGAGAATTTGAATTCAATTTGAGCGAGAGAGGAGGGGGAGGTGGAGAAGAGAAAAAGGGAGAGAAAAAGAAGAGACAGAGAGAGAGAGAAGAGAGAGAAAGGACAAACTGATATACTGAGAGATGAGTTTGTTTGTCACATGATCAAAGGTCACTGTGGATGACTCGCTTCGTTTCCATGACAATTTGTCAGTCCAGATTAAAACCCAGACTTTAAAAAAGAAAACACGTTAAAATGTAAAAAAAAACGTGTCAGTGACTCTCACTCAGTGAATCAAAGAAGGAGAAGAAGGACATGCAGCTCCACACGTAAACACACTGCAAAAACTCAAAAATCTTACCAAGAATATTTGTCTTATTTCTAGTGAAAACAAATCTCATTATACTTAAAATAAGACTCATAACATTAAAAAGCAGCTTGTTTTTAGACACTTTTTACTTCTTTCAAGCAGATTTTCACTTGAAATAAGTAGAAGAATCTGCAAGTTTTTCTTTCTTATTACAAGCACAAAAAACTTGCTTTCACTGGCAGATTTTTCTACTTATTTCAAGTGAAAATTAGTTTGAAACAAGTGAAAATTATCTAAAACAAGTTCATTTTTAGGTGATGAGTCTTATTTTAAGTGGAAAGAGATTAGTTTTGACTAGAAATGAGACATTTTGACAAGAAATAAGACAAATATTCTTGGAAAGATTTTGAGTTTCTGCAGTGCAGACCTACAACAACACAACAACACAACGACACAATGACTTCCTCCCTGTCGTCCAATCGAACGGCCTCGCTGGACTGCAACCGTAGCAACCGTTAACTGGCGGTGAAGGATAGTGACGTTGTTGTCGTCGGCAGCAATAAAAGCCTCTAATGACTAATGAAACGCTGGAGGGCTTTTAATTTGAAGGAGTTAGCTACAGGAAGTGGGACCGACGCTACGTCTCAGGAGGGAAAGTCTTTTAGCGACTCGGTCTGAACGTTTTTAACTAAATTGTCCCTTCTCTGCCCCCGTAGCCTCATGAATATATAATTAATGTTTCCTGTTTATGAATTGTTCATGTTGTTTACGTCACGTCGAGCCGTTCTCACTTTGTTTCTCAGTGTTTTAAGAAACGTCTCGTCACCTTCAGAGTGTCTGAGAAAAACAGCAGAACAAAGAGAAACATCAAAGTGAAGAGAAGCAGCAGCTTTAATGGTGACGGAGGCGTCTGTCCACGTCTCTGTGAGGACACACACACACACACACACTGAGTTTTACTTAGTTCATAATTTAACGTCCAAAACTTGTAAAACTCAAAAGGCAAAACAGCAAATTAATATTTTTAGTCCAGGACACGGCCATCAGTGTGTGTGTGTGTATTTACTAATGATAGCCGGCAGTTCAGTTTTACGCTGCATCCAGTTTAAATTTTTTTATATATAGTTTTCAGAACAACTGACACTCGGGGCAACACACACACACACACACACACTCATGTACGGCTAAAACACACACACACACACACACACACATTGGGGTTGGTTGGTTTCTTATTTCCTAACAGCTGCAGCCGAGACGAGAGGGAACAAATTCACCAGGAGGCTTCGTTCGTTTTAATTTGAAATTCCCCCCTCACCAGATGCAGCGATGGCCGCTCCGCACACACACACACACACACACACACACACACACACACACACACACACTGGAGGACGTGTGGGTCAGTGAGTCAGAGACACAGGAAAGTGAATTCCTCCAGAAAACAAAACCATTTTCAACATCAGCAGCTTCTTCTGTTTGACTAGAGTCAGGAAGAAGAAGAAGAAGAAGAAAAAGAAGAAGAAAGAAGGAGAAAAAGATGAAGAAAAAAAGATGAAAAAGACAAAGAAGAAGAAAAAGGAGAAGAAGAAGACGAAGGAGAAGAAAAAGATGAATAAAAAAATATGAGGAAGAAAAAGGAGAAAAAAGGAGAAGAAAAAGAAAAAAGGAAAAGATAAAGATGACGAAGAAGAAAAAAGGAGAAGATGAAGAAGACGAAGAAGAAGAAAAAGAAGAAAAAAGATGAAAATGAAGAAGACGAAGAATAAAAAAATATGAAAAAGAAGAAAAAAGGAGAAGATGAAGAAGAAAAAGAAAAAGAAGAAGAAAAAAGGAGAAGATGAAGAAGACGAAGAAGAAAAATATGAATAAAAAAAGATGAAGATGATGAAGAAGAAGAAAAAAGACGAAGATGAAGAAGACGAAGAAGAAGGAGAAGAAAAAGAAAAAGATGAATAAAAAAATATGAAAAAGAAGAAAAAAGAAAAAGAAGAAGATGAAGGAGAAGAAGTGGACTATGTAGAGGTCAGTGTGTGAGTGAAGTCTCTTTATAACTGGATCATCTGATGCTGTAGTTACACTGAGTCCAGTCTGGAGGAAACAGGAGGTCAGATGATCAGTGGAGCTGGAGCTTCATTTAATGTCTTTAAAGTGAAGGACGTCATGGAAAGAAAATTAATTTTTAAAGAGACGTTTTAATCTGTATGTTGAGTCTCCAGCTCGTCGCTGTCCAAGGTCCTGAAGTTTCTCCTCCTCTCCTACAGTCGATGAACTTTGTGCTCGTTTTGACTTCGTAGTCGTTTCAACTTCAAATGTTTTTGGTTCTTCTTTTTTTTTTTTACTTTTTCAGAGGCTCCAGAGTCCCAGCGTGAAACGTCTTCACACGCTGCTGCTGCTGCTGCTGCTGCTGTCTCACACTGTCTCTCTCACACTGTCCTATAATGAGAGTAGAGGCAAGAAAAGCCCCAAAAATATCCCCAAGAAGAGAAAGAAGACACCAGCTTCGTCTTCATGTCCATCGTATGGAAGCTAATGGTGGTCTGGTTTTAGTCTGGTTAGTATTAAACTGGTCTGGGGACAGTGGATCTGAAGTGGACCTGAAGTCTCCTTCTCTGAACTTGTCTTTGTCTCTGTCTCTAAAGTTTCCGAACTTGTCTCTATCTCTGGTCCTGAAGTCTCCTTCTCTGAACTCGTCTCTGTCATTGTCCTTGGTCCTAAAGTCTCTGAACTTCAGTAGACCTGAAGTCTCCTTCTCTGAAGTTGTCTCTGTCTCTGGTCCTGAAGTCTCTGAACTCGTCACTGTCCTTTCAAGAACTTGTTTCTCACCGTGGTCCTGAAATTTCTCTCTCGACTCGTCACTGTCCCAGAAGTCTCCTTCCCTGAACTCGTCTCTGTCTCTGGTCCTGAAGTCTCTAAAATCATCTCTGTCTCTGGTCCTGAAGTCTCTAAAATCATCTCTGTCTCTGGTCCTGAAGTCTCTAAAATCGTCTCTGTCTCTGGTCCTGAAGTCTCTAAAATCATCTCTGTCTCTGGTCCTGAAGTCTCTAAAATCGTCTCTGTCTCTGGTCCTGAAGTCTCCTTCCCTGAACCCGTCCCTCTCCATGGTGCTGAAAGTCTCTGAACTCGTCTCTGTCCTTTCCAGAACTTGTTTCCAGGGCCGGCTGCTGGCATAAACCCTCTATGCGGTTGTTTAGGGCCACAGCCGTTAGGTGGGGGGCCACATGATCAGAAAGGTACCGGGGTTCATCATGTCATTTAAACATCCTGAGGTCTGCACGTGCAGCTATGAGCTTTATATGTAATGTGAAGTCAATATTCAGCTTCTTTTATCTCACATTTGAGACATTTGGTGAAAATAGAACGGCAGAATGACAACATTTATGCTCAAAAAGCAATCTTACAAAATTTCATTTTAGACTTGTTTTCTACACTTCTCTATTACTGTATTCATATCCTATTTCAAGCACCAAAACAGTTCATTCTCATGACTGAAAGTGTTTTCACAAGGGATTTGACATTTTTCAAAAAGCAGACCTCAAATTTCCAGCATTTGTCCTAAATTATTTCTTTCTGTTCTAGGACAAACTGGCCTCAGTGTGCTTACAGCGGAGGTTCTAATATTTAGACATAAAACACTTGACTATTGTTACATCTGCAAGTATCTTAAAAAGATACATTTAAGAAAATATGTAAAAGTTGAGAAAATGGCCTCAAACCTCAGAGGGATAAACACGTCTGTATTCAGTTTTAACCAGTGATTTGGTGTTTGCGCTTAGAGTGCAGGGCCACAAACAAAAACCTTGTTTAGGGGGCCACCAACATCCTAGGGCCGGCCCTGCTTGTTTCTCACCATTTCCCTCTCGACTCGTCACTCTCCCTGAAGTCTCTGTACTCGTTTCTGTCTCTGTACTCAAAGTTTCTGAACTTGTCTCTGCCCCTGGTCCTGAAGTCTCTGAACTTGTCTCTGTCTCTGGTCCTTAAAGCAGAAGTAAGCGATCCGGTCGTTTTGGCTAATGCTGCGTTCCAGGCAGGCTTTTGAAATCGTAAATTACAGCTTCAAGTCACAACTTACGACTTTGTAGCGTTTCAGGCAACCCACTCGTGTTTTTCCGACCTGTTTTACCTGTGAAAGTCACTATAACGGCCACTCGTAACTTCTGACCCGTGAACTCGTACCAGATCGAACTGGTACCACTTCACAGGTCGGAAAAACACGAGTTACGGGTTTCCTTGAACGCACCATAACAGTCCTCGTCCCTACGTCACCACATTCAGGCGCATCCCTTGGCTGCACACACAGCCCTGCATGCCGTTCTCTCTCCTCATTGGATAAAAACTGTAGGATACGAGAAAAGTTTTCTCCTCGGCTCAGAGCAGAGCAGAGTGACTGACAGACCCGTGTTTCGGTCCAAACACTCTATAGAAGTGATTGCTGTCGGAAGATACAACTATTTAAGACTTATATTAACACAAAAATATCGCTTACTTCTGCTTTAAGTCTCTAAAATCGTCTCTGTCTCTGGTTCTGAAGTCTCCTTCCCTGAACTCGTCCCTCTCCGTGGTGCTGAAGTCTCTGAACTCGTCTCTGTCCTTTCCAGAACTCATTTCTCACCGTCGTCCTGAAACTTCCCTCTCGACTCGTCACTCCCCCTGAAGTCAATTTCAATTTCAATTTCACAAGCTTTATTGGCATGACTGTCATTACAATATTGCCAAAACGTTACAAAAATGGTAAAATAACACATACAACATAAATAAATAAACAGATAATATAATAATAAAGATGATACTAATGAACAAACAGTGTAGATATCATTTAGCAGGTAAAACTCAACAGGAGCAGGAGCAGCTGCTCATATAGAGGAGCTCATGTTGAGCAGCTCTTCTCTCTCCTTCTCCTTCTGAGTCTGAGTCTCCTTCCCTGAACTCGTCCCTCTCCATGGTGCTGAAGTCTCTGAACTCGTCTCTGTCCTTCCCAGAACTCTGTCCTTTCTCACCGTCGTCCTGAAATTTCTCTCTTAACTCGTCACTCTCGCTGAAGTCTCCTCCGCTGAACCCGTCCCTCTGCGTGGAGCTCCAGTCTCTCCTGGCTGCATGTGGGCCGGGGACATCGTACCCATCCAGCCGTGCTTGTTTACTCGGTGCTACCGTTACATTTGCTCTCCCTGGAGTGTGTGTTAAGAGGAGAACGTATCAGTGTGTTTCTCTCAGACAGCAGAGCTCGTTTCCTCCTCCTCCTGCTCCACTTCACAGCCCATTACTCCTCACTCTTTATGCATCTTATTTATTAGCTTGTCTGCACACGTGTTGTTCAATAATGATCCCATTTATTAGTTTAGTTGTTTTCATGTTAATTCATGCGTTTATATTATAATATGTTTACTCTGTTATCCATCTTGATGTGTTCTGCATATTGATTTTAATTGAACTTTTCACTCCTGTTCTTTCAGTGTTTTGAATTAAAACGCCCACAGTGACTCTGAAAACATGATTAAATCTTTGAACCGGTGTGAATCTTTCAAACAATCATCCATCGTGTGCCACTTCACAGGCAGAGGGAACTTGTAAATCTCGCCTCTTCACCCTCGTCTCGTTAGAAACGAGCCAAAAACAACATCACACTATGTGGTCCAAGCTGTCCGTCCTCGTTGCTCCACATTGAGCAGATGATCGGTGAAGTGTCGGTCGCGGCTTCTGTTGTCGCCGGCGTCCTGTGTGATGTCCGAGGTCAGAGTTGAGACGAGCTTCGGCTCATTAAAACTCACACGGTTTAATCCCTCTCTCTCCCCCGGTGGAAGCGCGGAGGAAACAAGGCGCCGCCGCTCCGCCGCTCCGGCCTCGCGGCTGTTTGATGTCTCAGATACGATCGACTCATTTTGTCTTATCGAGATGTGACTGGAGCGTTTTCTGAGGGTCGAGCTGAGTCAGAGTTTACAACAATACGGCTGGAACGAGTGGAGCTGGGTTTTTAGAAACACTAAGATCTAACCCATCAGTACAGACACAGTGTTTAAAGGGATAGTTTAACGTTTTGGCAAATTGGGCCATTGTCATAATCCCTCATAGCAGTAGGATGGTTTTCAAACTCATAAAATGCACAATCTAACAACTCCAAAACGCTCTGGTGGACAAGTTGTGACCTGCACATTCACCACGCTATGAGATAATAACACAACGTTACCAGACAGAGTTGTTTTAGAGGGAAATTTATGCATGCGTTGCCTTCAGGGACAGTTTTTCATCAACAGTCTCTGTATTTCCCTCTAAAACAACTCTGTGTGGTAACGTTGTGTTATTATCTCATAGCGTGGTGAATGTGCAGGTCACAACTTGTCCACCAGAGCGTTGTGGAGTTGTTGGATTGTGTATTTGATGAGTTTGATGAGGGAAACCAAGAAATCCCATGAACCTCCGTAGCGTAGCTCTGAGCAGCTCACGGCTCTGCTCCGCCGTTCTAAAAATAGCTTGCACCGACAATTAAAGGCAACGAACCTACTGCTATGACTATAGGGGTTAAAATGTTGAACTATCCCTTTAAGGTGAACTGTAAATTAACATGTGACTCTGCCTCCCACTAGTGAAGATGTTTCTAAAACTGTAAAACATTTGTACATTTCGGCACCGCTGATGCGTTCAAGGACCTCACAGTGAAGCAAAAATAAACAAATGCTCATGTCTTAATTCTGGTGTCTATTCCTGTATTTGAAGACTCATTGTCTCTCGTTTCTAAGGCTCCTTCATTTCTACCGCAACAAAAGCTGCTTTGAACGGATCCGGTCCCAGGATTCATTGTGTGTCGGTGATGAATCACTTTTCAAAACAAAAATAAATCTGTGGCCGTGGAGAAAAAGGAAATCCTCCACAGACCAAAAAAAAAAAAAAAAAGTCTCATTTCTCATTTCAGTTTGTGAAGGTTTTTGTAGCTTCATCATCACAGTGGAGATATGTCACAGTAAGGAATCAATAAAGTTAAAGTTAAAGGTAAGGTAAGGTAACGTCTCAGTCTGTTTGCTTTCTTTAGGTCACTGAATACACTGCAAAAACTAAAAATCGTACCAAGAATATTTGTCTTATTTCTAGTCAAAATGTCATTTCTAGTCAAAACAAATCTCATTATACTTAAAATAAGACTCATCACATTAAAAAGTTGCTTGTTTTTAGACACTTTTTACTTCTTTCAAGCAGATTTTCACTTGAAATAAGTAGAAAAATCTGATAGTGGAACAAGTTTTTCTTTTAAAAACAAAACTTGATTTCACTGGCAGATTTCTGGATGTCCTCAATGTCTATCATTTGGCGTTCATCATATTGAAGTTGTCTTCTTCCAACGCTTCGAAAAGCCAAAAAAATCGCATACAATAGCACAACTTTGCGGATGGCTACCATTTTCCCTTCTTCTACAATTTATATTCCTTCTTTGGTAACCCTTTCATTTGCAGACCGCTAATTACGTGATGATGTCAAGAAATGGCCAAGAAATAACAATTAATTACATCATAATGTCTAGAAATAGCCTAGAAATGATGGTCAATTTCTCGGTAATGTTGAGAAAGTTAGCGGAGAACTAACAATTGATTGTGTAGAAATAGCCCACAAATATCCGTCAATTACAAAGACTTGGTGGAGAAAATTCTGGCCTTTCCAAAAAAATTCAAAGCAAAGAGCAGGGGTAACCTTCTGCCTTCATGAATAACATGACAGTACTATTATTATCAAGTAAATTAGCGGTCTGTAAATAAAAGGGTTACCTCTATTTCCTTTTATGATTTACTGATATGTGGTCGGCTCTCGATCGGAGTTCAATGTGGACACTGGAGACAACATAAACACAACAACCATAATGTTTCTCCATCGTCTCCTCGTTGCGTCGGTTCTAACGTAAATCTTGTTTGTGTAACGAGTTCAGTCACAGAGAAATCAATTCACTTCATCAGAGTCGTCACAGTCGATGGGTCAGTAACTGCGACTGTAGCTTCCAGTCACATGTACGGAGGACCAGAGGTGTCTGAAGAGAAGAAATGATGAAGCATTTCTTTATTTTAATATTTAAATTAGCATGGGAAACAGAAATTATGAAATCATGAATACTTATTTATGATATAAGAAATAGCAGAAAGCCATTGCCAAATAATTATGTTTTAATTTCCTGTTAATATATTAGCTTGGCTTGTCCTGTTAGCTTCTCTACAGCAGACAGCTTGTTACATCCTGTGGCCGTTCAGACTGTTTAACTATACATTTTTATTTATTAAAAAAAAAAAAAAATGTTTTAATTGTTTTTAATTTATTAAAATGTGCAGTTTAATTTCTTCTCCTGTGACATCACCGGTCCTCCGTACACATTCACACATGGGATTTACCCGTCGGCACCAGAGCTCATGTTTGAAGACACATGAAGACAAAAAAAAACACACACACATATGGTTGTTATCAAATGAAGATGGGAGGGAAAGGGTTAAGGTGTTTACATCGTGAGAGTAGACAGACACACAGACAGACACACAGACACGCAAAGGCCTCTGGGAATTCTTTTTTAAAAACAAAGTCTTTGTTTTTCTTCTCCTCCGTCAGAAAATCTATTTATACGACGATCACACACTCGGGTTTCTACGTTCGCTTTCTCCTCCAAGACCGAGCGAATGTCAGACACACACATCACACACATCACACACACGCACACCAGATAACAGCTGACAGATGTTTGAGTCATCAGCGCCGGCGACCTACAGAGGACACACACACACACACACACACACACACACACACACACATCCTAATCCAATGCTGTCAGACTCGTCACAGCTGGGAAATGCCCTGCGACATCCTGAGACAAAGCTGTTTGTGTGTCTATTTGTATCTGCCTGTGTGTGTGTGTGTGTGTGTGTGTGTGTGTGTGTGTGTGTGTGTGTGTGCCGTACCGACTGCCAGGTTGGCGATGAAGAAGTTGGTGACGGTGCGCAGCGTCTTGAAGCGGTAGATGACGTAGATGACCAGAGAGTTACCCAGAACCCCCAGCACGATGATGGTGCTGTAGGCCAAGATCAACACCACCTGCCAACACACACACACACACACACACACATGAACACACACACACACACACACACACACACAAACACACACACAGCAGCTGTAAACATCTGTCGTACGCCGTCGCCTCCAGCTGCCTCTGCAGGAAAAACCTGTTCACCTATTGATGATACAAAGGCTCCGATCGATGTCTGAATACACCTAATCACTGTGATTGGAGGTGTGTGTGTGTGTGTGTGTGTGTGTGTGTGTGTGTGTGTGTGTGTGTGTGTTGCACTGGTTTCCCTCTCTGTCTCTTCCTGAGACACAATCAGGTCACTACAGCTCAAAATTTCACCGTGTTTATTTCCCATGAGCCTCAGCATGATGCTGCCCTGGTAATTAATTCATTAGTAACTAATTAGTAAATGTTGTAACGTGACGATAACAATTGACTGTCTCTCTATATATATGTATAATAATAATAGTTTATTTGCGTAGCTCCTTTCATGCACAAAACGCAGCCAAAGGTGTGTCCCAGGGTTAAGAGAAAAATACAATAATAGTAAAAGGGCAATAGAGACCAGATAAAAGCATGCAATAGATAAAAAAAAATACATAATGCATGCAATTTACAGGTTGATGGGAAAAGAAGACAAAACATTTAACCTTCCTCTTGTGTTCGGGTCACCACTGACCCCGTTTTCAGGTTTTAAATGCATAAAAGTACCACACAACTGTGTTTATTGCATCAAGGCTTTTTGACTTTGTCAGCAACCTGTATTTAAAAAAGAAAAAAACATTTTTTCACAAATTTCTAAAATGCTCCGGTTAAAATTATGACATTTGTGGTGTTGTCAATTTTGACCCGGTTATTAATATAAGAACAATAATTACAGTTCAAACTGAAATCATAAGTGCAAAACCGACCTTTTCATGGATAAAGAAGCCCAACGACATAACCAAGGGAAACAAAGCAGCTGATTTAAAACATGGGTCAGAAGCGACCGTAACACCAGAGACGAATGTTAAAAAAAGAGGTTATAACACCAGAAAAGACTAGACAGCAAGAGAATATAAAAGGTCTTCAGTGCTTCTTGCTTCTTTTATGTGAATAGTTTGTCTGTCCCGAGCATTAAATAACAGCTAGCTCTTTAAAGGGATAGTTCACCCAAAATTGAAATTGGATTGAAGCAATTTCGCATTTCAGGGGTTCAATACAAGACGGACATTACATACGAGCAGCATGGAGGTATTTGGATTTGTCTTTTTGTTACTAAGACAGTTGGTATCCATTTTCAACCGTTATATGGACATGCACTGCTACGCCGAGACCCCCTGTAACTCAGAGAAGCCACGGAGGACTCTGAAACTTCTCCCAGCCCTTAGTCCACATGAGGGGGAGGAGATAATGAGTGAAATTACTTCAATCCAATTTCAATTTTGGGTGAACTATCCCTTTAAACGTGAGACCTAAACATCTAGAGCGCCCCTCGGTGGCTGATTGTGATGTGTGACATAATTGATTGACAGCTGCGGTTGATTTGATTGGTTGTGCAGGTGTTTGTATCATCAAAGCTGCTATTCTAGAAAAAAAGGCTTTTATTGTGAAAGAGGGGAAGTGATTATTGATTATCAATGAGTAAAGCAAAGTGGAGCTGATGAACTTTCCCTCTCAGATCGATGTGGAGGTTTTATTACAGTTAGTCACCCACCTGGACGCTCAGCAGTCTGATCGGGTCCTCGGGGAAGTTCACGCCCTCGAAGACGAACGGCGGCAGCGCCGGGGGGATTGCCCCGCCCACGCCGCCCCCGACGCCCCCGACGCTGTTGGGGTCGTAGTCATGGTAGACCAGGTTGCCGGGGTCGACGTCGTCAGGCAGGGGGGGCAGGAGGTTGAACTGCTCCTGTGAGTCGTTGGCTGCTGCGCTGACGCCCTCCATGTCCAATCACACGTGTTCATCCGGCAGCGGCATTTCACGGACACACACACACACACACACACACTATCTGACAAACGCACACACTTGGACGCAACCTGTGGGACGACAGAGAAACAGACAGACACAGGTAAGTTACAGGTGAGACAGTGCAGAGTTTCACCACTAGGGGGCAGAATAACACACAGTCGCCATGTTGTATATAAACTTGTATGTAGAGTCGTTGTGTTTGCCCATAGACTGTAAAAAGAATGGACGTAGCATCCGTGACGTCACCCATTGGTTGTGGGGAGTCGTTTTTGTGACTCCAATATGGCGGCCTGAACAGCGCCATGTTGGATTGGCCGGCCGAGAACCCGCCCACTGGCCTCGAAGCAGCTGTCCACGGAGCTGCTCGGACCTGTCACTCAACGTTTCCACGCCCTAATTGGCCAGAATTTTAAACCTAATAATAAAACGGTAGAGTTAAAAAAAATTCACCCCCCTCAGAGTGTGTGCGGGGGTAGAAACTATCGATTGAGACCAAAAAACGTTCTGACACCAGGCTTTGATCATGTGTATTGAGGATGTAAAGTCGGCGATTTTAACATGGGGGTCTATGGAGAATGCTGCTTTCTGACACCAGCCCCCAGAGGAAGAAGAGGGGATTGCAGTTTTTTGATCGCGGAAGTGAGCTTCACTTCTCAGACCGCGACTGCCCCCTTGTGTTTAACGTTAGCAAACAGTCGCCATGCGTTTCTGTTCTTTATCTTTTTGTCTGTGTAATGTTTGACTCTCTTCTTTAGCTAGCTGCTAACGTTGTCTCATTTTTCCAGGGAAGACAATTAAACCATTGAACAAAGTGGTTTCATTATTTAAGAACTTTGTTTAAAACTTCATGTTAATGCAAAAAGACAGAAGAAAAAACCAGTTATGAGGCTAAAGACCCTTTCACACGTGACGAATAAACAATGCTCGAAATATTCGATGGCGAATATTTCGCATCAAAACTATTCAACCATTCACACGATGCAAATATGCCACCGTTGCAACAGTTACAAACCAACAGTTTTGCCAACTTGGCAACTTTCTCACTAAATCTGGCGACTTTCCAAACCCTCTTGACGACTTTTCTTGTCAATAGCAACTAGCAACAAATCTAGTGACTTTTTCGGGTGTTGTTACAAACGTTTCTGGCTATTCAAATAGGGCTGGGCAATATGGACCAAAAGTAATATTGTAATATATATTTTTAATTGAATGGCAATATAGGATATATATCATGTTCTTCCCAATTAGCCGCCCTAATGACTTGATATTTGTATCACTGTGCTGTCCCTCTCCTGTCTGTCTGTCTCTCTGTTCCCCTCCTCTGTTGTTTGGATAACTATGGTTTGTATTTGGCGTATCACTGGGCCGACATGCGGACACGCTGGTTCAGATGGAGAATTAGCGCTAATGAGTCCGTTGGTCGGACCGCGTTGGGTTTTAATGTTCAGGCCCAGTGAGAAGTGGAGCTGAGCTGGGCCAAGAGCAGGACACACCCGGCTAAACTAACAGGGACAGATTCTACCAAGAACAACCTTTAGCATGTTTTTACTTCCCCTTTCATTTGTCTTTTCCACGAACAGCTCAAACATGTTGTTTAAAGGCTTTTTAAGGTTTTTTTTTGTAGTTGAAATCGTCTGCCTGTTTTACTGGGTCATTCCTAATCCCTTAACCTGGATGTAACCTGGATTATGAGTTTTATGAGTTTAAATAAAAAACAGAGAAGAGATTACTTCCAAAGGGAAACTGTTAGATAATCTGTTCTACGTGTAAAACACCCAAAAAAAAATAAAAATAAAAAAGAATCTCTGGACAATATTTCTCTGGCAAGTCAGGAGCTGCCTCAGCTCTGCAGCAGATTATTACCCCGGCGCAGCTATGAGTCATTGTCTTTCTCATATTGTCATTATTAAATTATTAATTTCCGTAACGTCCCTTGTGTTTCTTCCAGACTGTTTGAAAGAGTCTGACTGAGATTGATAGACAAGAAAAGCTGCGGCTGATCGATATCTAATTAAATAGTTTCCTGTGTGAGTCAAACTTCAGACTTTATGAAGTGAAGTTCCTAAAAACCCTCGTTAATCATCTCTCATCTCAAAAAGCAGCGTCATGGAGGTTGGGGGTCTGAGCGCGGAGCAGCAGATGGTGGTTGGACTGGGCAGCTCCCAGTGGCCTCACGCCTTCAAGCTGCACACACTCACAAAGTCAGAAACTCAGGAGAAAGAAGTTTAGTGAGTTTTAGTTTGTTCGGGGCTGAGTCAGAACACGTAGGCGCAGTGAAAGTCTGAGACCGACCGGCGAAATTAGAGCATCTCGCCTGCCAAAAACTATTCCTGTGCTTTCAGTCTCTTTACCGTATGTGGCCGCGGTCTGTTCACCGTTCACCGGGGGAGAATTAACTCTCACTCAGTCAACAACAGAGAAATAAACAAACAAACAAAGAAACAAACAGATGATCCAGTGTATCGCTTCAGGAAATGTCTCATACACAACTTGTCATTTATCAAGAAGTGACACTGAAATTACAGTTTCTCGCAAAACGAAATGAGTTCTGCAGAAAATGAAATAAAATTAAACTCCCACTCCTGCACACACACACACACACACACACACACACATACGTTTTTATTGTATACTTTCCAGTGTTAACCCGCAAGTCTGAGAAGAGTCAGTCAGTCAGTGAACTTTGTCCCTGCCAGAACTTTTACACCTCGTCAGGTTTTACACACTTAGTTAGTTGGATACTTTAATAATCCTGCATAGGAAATTATGGGGACATATTCCGTATTTCAGTAGCCTACTTGTTGGGACCGTGTGTTGAATCTCCATGGAAACCAACAGCAAATAAACTGATGTAACTTGAAAAGTAACTTGAAACCCTAAAGTAATCTGACAGCAACCAGATAAAACAAGCTGGTGGAGGCGTGGCCGAGTTTCGGCCCCAGTGGCCACATGAGGTACTGCAGTGGAAATCCTTCACCAACGACAAAACAACACAAACTAGTCAATAAAAAAGAAAGTTTGTCCAGATTTTTTCAACAGTTTTCCAAACATGTCAACATGGACATATAGACGCTATCTTCATACAATAAATGTCAATGTACTTTTATTTTCTCAGAACTTCCTTGTATTAACTTGCCATGTGGAGATGACCTGATTTTTGTTTGTGCCTATAAACAAAAGCAGGTTCTTTTATACTATTATTTTTCCTCTTATGAATACTCTTGTTTTTTCTTCTTTATTATTATTTTTTATTATTCATGATAAAAGCTTTGTGGCTTTGATGTTACTTTGTGTATTTGTGGGTGAGTGTGATTTTGTGTCGTGATCTGACTACATATTAAAAAATAAGAAAATAAAGAAGCATTAAACTGCAGAAATAAAGTCAAATATTACCTTCAGCTACTGTGAATTTCTGTATTCATGAGTATTTGACCCAGATTAACTCTGCACTATGTTACAAATATCAAACATTATACAAAGAGATACACTTTTGATGATCAAATAGAGACAAAATATGTGAGGTTATTATATGAAACCATGAACAGTGTTGCTGAATAACCTAATACACAAACGTATTGGCAAATGTGAATAAAAAACAAGCTCTAACAGATAAATTTGCATCACATAAATTAAATACAATTGGAGCAGCTTGACTATTTGAAGTGTTTATAACATAAACTATTCAACCTTCACAATAAAAGCCTCCACTAAATCCACATAAGACTTTAGAGGAGCGTGTGGTGTAAACTGTGAAGTCCGTCTGGACACGGTGTTCGGTCCTCCATCACCGCAGAGAGACTTGAACTCTGCAATTCACAGGTGGGAGAGCGTCACACCAGCTGTGTCATCGCTTCTTCACACACAACACACATACACACACATACACACACAACACACACACACATACACACACACACACATACACACATACACATACACACAGCTGTGGCCTCTCTCCATTTCACAGCTCTGTGATGCAGCCAGTCATCGGGGCCTCGGGGGATATTTCAACACTAACACACTAAGATATTAGCACAGGAATACTTACACAGAAACACACTCTCACACTCACTCACACACACACACACACACACACACACTCCAGCTGATTCAGTGAGCACGCTGCCCGAGGGCGTTGAGCTCCCTCCTGCTCTCACTCTCGCTCGGCGCTGACAGGATCAGCGATGGTGCCGACTCACACTCGCCGACAGAAACCCGACACAGCGAGACGCCGCCACGCAACAACACAACACAACACTCACCTTCAGAAAACGGTCGGAGGTTTTCACACCACAACATCTTCACTCTGCTCTTACATCTCTATAAACACACACACAGATTTACATAAGAAGAAGCTATTTTTATTGTGAAAGAGAGCGAGGAGCCTCTTAGACACGACATCAAGGTCGAGACGCTGACACGCTAACGTAGTGTTAATTAAAGACTTGGTGATAATATAGAGTGAAGATGTTTGAAGGCTTCACCTCGGCTCTAGGAGATTGTTTCAGGGTCACGGTTTTCATTGACACATCACAGATCAAACAGTGAAGATGAAATGAAACCAACGAGTGGAGAGAAAAGCATCACAACTCCTCTGGTTTGTGTCAAAGTGTTTGTTTACATCACTTCGTCTTGTTGCTGCTGCTGTTGTTCACTTGGAGAAGTGGCTGCAGACTCTGAGACACTGCACCGTCTGCTTTAATGATACTTGTTCTACTGCACCAACAACACGCCAGACTGACCAAGCTGCACAAAGATAAAGTGTAAAATCCTTCAAAATCATTTTTCCGGAGAGGTGGACCGTGGAGAGAGCACAGGGCTGCACCAAGGCCAGCGGCAGACAGCGAAACACCAGACAGGAAATACAAGTTCTTAGTAACTATCTGCCCCAAAATGTTACAAGTTCTTCTTTCACCAATGAACAAATGAATGAACGAATGAAGGCACTTGAGTCCTGACAAATGTCCTCACATGGACAATGAAGTATATCCTGTTCAGTATTGTTACACAGTCCTGTTGATTAATAGATGTGGGTGTGTATGTGTCCAACAAAGATTTTGCCACGTTCGTCACAAATCTAGCTCTTCTTTACTTTTGGACAAGCTAACAGGAATCGAAAAAACAAAAGGGTTAAACTTAAAGGGATAGTTCAACATTTTGTCAAATTGGCCCATTGCCATAATCCCTATAGTCATAACAGTAGGTTCGTTACCTTTAATTGTCGGTGCAAGCTATTTTTAGAACGGCGGAGCAGAGCCGTGAGCTGCTCAGAGCAGGTAAATACAGAGACTGCTTGATGAAAAACTGCCCCTGAAGGCAACGCGCATCAGCGGTTTTGCATGTATTTCCCTCTAAAACAACTCTGTCTGGTAACGTTGTGTTATTATCTCATAGCGTGGTGAATGTGCAGGTCACAACTTGTCCACCAGAGCGTTGTGGAGTTGTTGGATTGTGTATTTGATGAGTTTGATGAGGGAAACCAAGAAATCCCATAATGAGCCTCCGTAGCGTAGCTCTGAGCAGCTCACTGCTCTGCTCCGCCGTTCTAAAAATAGCTTGCACCGACAATGGGTCAATTTGCCAAAATGTTGAACTATCCCTTTAAGTTCAGGAGAAGCTACAACGCTGATTGGATAGATGTGATGTTGCAGAGACGAAAACTCAAACTCTCTTCCTGTCGTATCGGTAAATTCTTGCTTAACCAACCGATCAATTAGCCGTCGTTAGCGACATTAAAGACGAATCAGAAAAGAAACATCACAGCTGGTGTGAAACGACAAAGACCAACAATGTTCAGACATTCGGAGGCATAAAGAACAAAGAGAGTTGTACCTTCACACAGATCCCAGACCTGCAGCGTCTCTCAGTCAAATGTTGTGATGCCGTGATGAGTTCACTTCCCTAAAATTAGACAGCTTCGTTTTTGAAAAACGCCAACACCTGCTCCCCGCTGCTCATAATCACCGCTGACCTAAAAATACACGTCCTCCACTTTTTAAAGACACACTCACTCCACAATTAACACCCTCCCCTCCCCCTCCCCCTCCCTCCTCCCCCCGCCGCCACATGTAGCCGTGATGATAAGAGATAATGATGAGATAATGGAGACTAATGGAAGTTTAATAAGATGCTTTGGCCGTCAAAAGCTGCTGCTTCACTTCCTCACAGTCCATCAGAGGAAAAAAAAAGAAAAGCAGTTTAGACGATGTTCTTGAGTCTCGATGTGTTTTTACTTTTCGCCACTGCAGATGTTGAACTCGACTCGACAAGTTCAAGTTTGTTTCTCACAGTCTGAACTTTGAGCTTCTGTCTCGTCCTGACAAAAACAACTCATGGGCCCGTTGTGTCTCTTTTGCCTCTCCCAGAAAAAAACTGGATCAGTTCAAGTGTTTTATTTTCTTCTCCTCGCTGCAGTTTACTGTCACTGATTTTTATATATAAAAACTTTCTGCTGTGTGAAACGTCTTCTTGACATGTGTGGAGGCTTCACCAGGAGACATTCACACACCCTGAGGATGAATTATAACTTCACCGACTCTTCACCAGCTTCACTCAGGAAACTTTATTCGTCTGATACTTTTACATTCAACCTCCACTGTGTTGTGTTTTTACTTTAGTAGGCGGATTTTGACATTTTAAAAAGATAGAGTCATGAGTCAGATCTTATTCTATTCATTATCAACTCTTTGTTGTTTGTATGTCCACACAAAGGAGCAAATCCAGGCAACAAGTCCTCCAACTCATACGCCCCATAATGCCGTTTGTCCATACACTCGAATACGACCCATTGGAGCGTTTTACCACCGCCCTGGCGTTTCCAAAAAGCACCCCCTATCGGTGACATGCGGACAGATACTTTTACCGAGCAGAACCGAAAGCAGATGATTTATTTGGTAGCCGACCTTAATGAGCTAACCAAGGTAAGTAGTCAGTAATTATTAATTAATTAATTTTATAACAAAAGACTATGTTGTGAGTGCGACTAGTCCTTGCGGGTTGTCATTGTTATTGTGTTTTAATGATGTTTCAACTGAGATTAGTAGCCTATACTTAATTAAGTAATTTGTTTACCGACTGAGTCCGGCTAATAGTTAGCACGGACACCGTGACTTTTCATGAAACTACACAACTGTGTGCAAAACTATAAATGTGTGCGTTAATCCCTCGTATTAGACGAAATATTTTTCGACAAATGTTTTATAGACGACGGTGCGTGTGACGGTAAGGGACGAGGAGTAGATAACTGTCGATTTTCTGACACAATATTATAATATAGCCTACCATGTTATTTATTTTACAAACGTATTATTATGTTTAAATGGACACTTAATTATTGTTTTATTTATTTTGGCGATGATTATGTGAAGCTGGAGCATAAATGTCGACTTGATCGCTATATTGACAGCAGTGAAGAGGCAGCTAATTATTGTTACATGAATCTAAATCGGCACCATGCCTGTAAAAAATTAAGGTGGAAAATTTCAGGCCTATGAGAGGTAAAGATGGTAGTTAAACAGACTGACTGTGACTGTGCATAATATCAACCTCTGTGATGATGTCTAGGCATCACGTTTAGTCACATATGTTAAAAACAAAACAACAACAGTAACATTAATAAATGATTTTCCATAATCACAATAGCTTAAATCTGATGGAGAATCAAAGGAGTTTTTGCAACATCTGACACCATTCAGCTTCTTGTGACTATGTGTGCATTCTTTTCAGATAATGGTAGGCTATCTGTTGCATATTGGTTGGTTATATGATTATTCTGACATTTGATTTATTATGTCCACTAGAGCTCAGTTTCTTAGGGCTACCACAACTTTTAATTTATTGAGTTCATAAAATGAATAGGGAGGACCAGGTCCTTAATATTAGCCTACTAAACGCATTGAAAACCAGCACATTGGGTTGCTGTGTTGACCAGTTTTATAAGGTTGATGACACTCCCTGCAGTGTTCCAATTATTAATTTATGTTTCTTCTCCAGATGCCAACTCAAAAAAAATGTGTGTTGTGTGAGGAGACAATTGGCGTGGCAAGCAAGACTTGCCACCACTGTGGTGCAAAGCAGCCCCTGAAAGAGAAGCTGCAAAAGAAAAAAGAAAAAATTACAACTGGGTGGAAAGAGCGGCAGAAGAAAAACTGCAGCTTAAATGAAACATATGATTCATCACATTTACTGGTAAGTTTTTCTTTCAAATGCTTTTAAATGTTTGTTATTCCATGTCAGTTTCATCTACTCCACCCCTGGTTTATATTTTCTTTTGGGCATTTTATTTTTCAACTAAATCAACATAAACCTGACCACAATCTTTTATGTGGACAGTTCAATTCAAGAATATTGTGTAAGAGGCAGAGTACACTGAACAAGAGAGACACGTACGTCGGATTCGCGGTAGCCACTGGCACTGGTTGAGAGGAGCATCTGTCTGCTACTGTGTCATTCCCAGAGAAGCACATTATGTGAATTTGTTACTGGTGCTGCCACCTTTGCCGTGCAGCCCAGCACAGGGCGCTGGTCTGTGACTGAGAGGAGCAGGGGGGACCGGGCTTGAGCTCAGTCTCTGGAGCTCACCACGGTTTCCGACCTGTGCAGGGAAGTTACAGAGTGCAGTTTCAGCTGATGCGACCCCGCTCAGGCTGTAGCGACTGCACCATTGTTATTAACAATTTTCTACCACTTCATTGAGTTTAGAAACATTCACATTGTTTAAGGTTGAAAAACTATATAGCTGCTTTAAGGCCAGTTCAGACCATAGATTCACAAGACAACAACTTCAACTATGTGCACCCTCTTGCAACTCAATGCCCTTACAAAGCCTTGCAACTGTACAGTTCACTGTGGCACAGAGTTGAGACTAGTTTATGTGACGTCACATCAAGCACACCACAGTAGCTCAAGCAGACATAATGTTTATTTATGCAAAAATATTTTTCTATGGGAGCTGCTTTGGTGTGCAGTTACAAAGTTTGAGACAGTCTGCACACTCTACCTGCAATTGAACAGGTTTAAAACGTGAGCCGGCATGAGTCGAGATGCAACAGGATCATTCACACTGCTGCAACGCCCCTGTGCACCGTTCTTAAACTGCTTTGTTGCGTTGCATAATATTTGGTCAGACTTTAGACTACTATCCAGGGACACATACAAATCTTTGCATTGTTATGTCTGCGTGCAGTTCAAAAAGAGCTAGGGAGCTGCCATTTGCCATTTCGGACATTGCTACTGTATTCAGAAACAGTTCATTTGTAGCAGTAGCTACTTATAGCGTAAGTCAGCAGAATGTTTTTGTTAATATAAGTCCTAAATAGTCCTATTTTCCGTCAGCAATCACTTACATAGAGGGTTTGGGCCAAAACACGGGTCTGTCAGTCACTGCTCTGCTGTAAACCAGGAGAAAACTTTCCTTGTGGGATACAAGTGTTATCCAATAAGGAGAGAGAACGGCATGAAGGGCTGTGTGTGCAGCCAAGTGATGCGCCTGAATGTGGTGACGTAGCACGAGGACCAATAGATGTCTGACGAGGGCGGGGGCTGCTAAATCCATCGGCTGACAAGAAGTTATGGTGCGTTCAAGGCAACCCATAACTCGTGATTTTCTGACCTGTGAAGTCATACCAGTTCGATCTGGTACGAGTTCACGGGTCGGAAGTTACGAGTGGCCGTTATAGTGACTTTCACAGGCAACAGGTCGGAAAACCAGGAGTTGCGGGTTGCCTGGAACGCTACAAAGTCGTAAGTTGTGACTTGAAGCTGTAACTTACGGTTTCAAAAGCCTGCCTTGAACACAGCATTAGCTAAAACGACCGGATCACTGACTTCTGCTTTAACTCTAACCTTTAAAGAATCGTGGATCTGTCAAAATAACAATGCATAAAACATCAACTTTTCTGCATATATATGTATATTTATGTAATCCAATTAATTGCATGATTTTGTGTCTTGTGTCTTCCAGCTCCACAAGTGGGAACTTTTGGAGAGGCACCCCATCCTCTTCCTAGGAAAAAAAAAAGGAAGGGGCTTTGTGTCAGAGTGGCTGTGTCCATGGTACAGTGAGAATGAGATTGTGAAAGCTTCCATCCAAGCCATGGAACGTATTTATGAGAGACTTCTCAATGGTAATGTATATAAATGTGCAATAACTCAAACACATGAAAGTGTTCAGGGAGACACTGATTACATTACTTCTCCACTGCCCCATCAGTTGTTTTTTGTGTCCTTTTAAATGATTAGTTTGATGTTACAATTGTAAACTGAAAGTGTGTGGCCCAAACAGCAGCAACAGAATGGCATCAATAGTCATAGGAATCAAATGTTATTTAGTGGTGAGAATAAGAATAGTTGATTGACAATATGGTCTTGGAGTAATTTGCTAAATCATGAATTTGGCAACATTTGCTAATCAGAAGGGATGGGAAAAGAGTAAATAACAATAATAATAGTAAAATATTTTCTTGAAAAGCTCCTTTCAAGCCACTCAAGGACACTTTTTAGAAAAGAACATCAAGCTAAAATCATTAATAAACAACAATCAATAAGGTTTGCTACCTTACTTAGAGGTTGGAGGTGTGCAGCCATTTAACAGGTCACTGTGGCTGTTCCTGACTGTTGCATTACTCTGCAATGTTTAAACAGATCTACTGTTAAAAGAATGACAAAAAATAGGCATTTTCTGTTTTGTAGAGATGTTTTCTATCTCCTACCCCCTGACAGTGTCATGCATGTATGCTGATGTGTCTGGTCACTGAGGGCTGCGCTAACCAACATAAGCACACTAACTGCCATGTAAAAATTGAATTGAAGAATGTAGAACTCTGTCAAGGCCAAGTGTCCCTTCCTCTTTGCAAATTTCCAACCGCAACCATTATGTATGTCCAGATAAATTTCAAAAATATTAGGACTACAACCATGTTTACAAAACAGTAGATGCACTGTGTACAATCATGTGAACACAAACAGACTGGTATGATTTTCAAATCATAGAATTGTCATATGTAATGGGAAATATCACTAAGGTAACATATCAGAAGTTGAAACTGAAGCTGAACATCTGATTTTACACATCATTTCTTTGTTTTCTTATAATATAGGCAAGACTGTTCGGATGGAAACATCACATTGAGTGCTCGAACACTGATACCACCTGTCTCTCTCTCGAGCTCACACACCCGTCTTTCTCACTCTCTCTCTCTTGCTTGCTCCCACACTCTAAATTTGGGCCTAAAGTTTTATTTACAATAACTACGAGATGCATTCTTCATCTATTGCACAGCACGCACACACACACACACACGCACACACGCACACACACACACACGCACACACACACACACACACACACACACACACACACACACACACACACACACACACACACACACACAAACAGCAACAACAAAAAAACACAGCTGTCCATGGTGCTGTGACACACAACCCCTGAACCGTCTATACAAGCACTGATACATGTATCATGGCCACACAACAATGGGACATTTTATGCGGCATAATTAATGGCACAAACTCTAACTTGTCATTGCTACACTGTCAAATGGACAGTGATGTTGTGCATGCAGTCTAATAAGTGGGATCAGGAAAAAGGATGGATGGAGAATAACCAAATCTTATGACAACTGAAGAAGTTGTTTATTCAAGTGTTTCGTTTCTTCAGCGCATAAAAAGACACAAATGAGGTCATGAATCTATGAGGGAAAAAATAACATGATTCCACAGTTAGTTGACTATGGGCAAATCTGTTGTTGAGGACACCCCTAATCAAATACTTGTTGCATTTTCCTATGCAAATTAAAATGCTTATACCAAAGTCTACATCACAGTTTCCTCTTCCCCACAGTGATAACGGCACCTGTACCAGACACTGCAGAGGGCGAGAGTACAGCAGCAAATTCAGAGGATCCTCCCATGTCCACCTCCGAGACTCCTCCTGTCTCCTCCTGTCCTGTGTCTCTCTCTCCCCAACTCCTCCTGTCTCCTCCTGTCCTGTGTCTCCCTCCCCAACTCCTCCTGTCTCCTCCTGTCCTGTGTCTCTCTCCCCAACTCCTCCTGTCTCCTCCTGTCCTGTGTCTCTCTCCCCAACTCCTCCTGTCTCCTCCTGTCCTGTGTCTCTCTCCCCAACTCCTCCTGTCTCCTCCTGTCCTGTGTCTCTCTCCCCAACTCCTCCTGTCTCCTCCTGTCCTGTGTCTCTCTCCCCAACTCCTCCTGTCTCCTCCTGTCCTGTGTCTCTCTCCCCAACTCCTCCTGTCTCCTCCTGTCCTGTGTCTCTCTCCCCAACTCCTCCTGTCTCCTCCTGTCCTGTGTCTCTCTCCCCAACTCCTCCTGTCTCCTCCTGTCCTGTGTCTCCCTCCCCAACTCCCCCTGTCCCCTCTTGTCAAACGCATCCACAGAAAAACAGAAGAAAGAGAGGGATGAAGCAGATGAGTGGTATGTATGTGTTTGGGGTAATCAGTAGTCTTATTATCACAATATGAATATTTGTCAAACTGTTTCAGTGAAAAGAGTCTCATTCTAGCTTTTTCTCAGCCCATAACTTGCATCATTGTTTGATTGGCCATTATTTCTTCAAAGGAACATAACATATGATAGCAAACTATTTAGTGGAAACTAAGGGGTAAACATGAAGTTAAACACCTGTAACTCCTTGATGGGACAGTTCTGCTGATGTCATCCAGCATCATAAGGACTTAAAGTCAAATCTAAATGTAGTTATATAGCCCAAAATCAAATCCATAAAATCAATGACATTTTTCTCAATCCAGTTTTGATTTTGAACTCTTTGTCAGAGAAAATGTCTGTTTAGATGTCTGTCAATAAACCATTGCCTTTTTTTATTCATTTCAGAATGTCCCGTTCATCAAGGCTCAAGCAGTTTCCCCTACAAAAAAATACTGAGACAAAGAATCAGGGAGGTATGTTTCAAGGCAGATTTGAAACGACTGATAACGAAAATATCTCTGTGGCACCATCAATTTAGGGGTTTCCATTTCCTTTCAATACCTATGTTAAAGAGGAACTAAGCAGGATTTCTCCCGTAGCTATGCTACATTTTTGCCTTAATTAAAAAGCTCCAGAGTAATTTTGATAGTTAACTACATGACTTGTGACTTATTACAAGTGACAACGTAGGCTGTCTGTCTTCACCTGTCATCTCACGGCTGAAAACCAAGTGTAGTTTCTCACTCGCCGCCCCAATGTCCCACTCTCGTCTCTGTGGCACCGTGACACAAACGCACTCCGTAACCCGTAATCTTTTCTTTAAGACGGTTAAGACTATACAAACACACGTTACGTAACATCGTATATGTTATGTAACGTTATTCACCGCTCCATTTATTGATTTTTTGGCGGCTTTGTTGTAAAAAGATGCACATGGGCGAGAGGAGTGTAACCAAAACAGTGGAAAAGCGAGCAGACTTGCATAGTTACCCTTTAATTGGTGTTGTGTTACGACTGTATCTGGCAAGACAGTGCATGTATGATAAACAATAACAAGAAATAATGTATTATATGTCTTATTATAATGAAATACATACAGTATATCATTCTTGTTGATTTTTGACTTTCCTTTCTGTTTCCCAGCTGTTATTCTGTGATAGCAAATAACCACTCAGACTAGTTGCTTTAGACAGGGCATCTCCCTACACACGAGAACTTTCTTTTTCTTTCACTTTTTCTTTTTCTTTTATTGAAATTGGATCTGTGTATTATTATTTTACTTGGAAATTTTGAAAAGGACCCCAGGAAGACTAGCCTGGCGTTTGTGCGTCGGCTAATGGGGATCCTGAATAAACAATAAACAATAAACAAAACGATCATACAGAGGAAAGTTATTATGACTTAAGTGCTGCAGAAGATATGGGGAATATGTACACATAGAAACTGCAAGAACATAATGATATTATATGAATTATGTGTGATTGGAAAGACTGGTCGGTGTAGAGAAATAAGTTTCAGAGGTGGACAGCCAGGCTGCTGCTTGTGTGAGCTGTCCTATTGTGCTTCACTGCAGCTCTTGTCTCCTGTGTGTCCCTGGACAGCAGACTGCACAAACAAATATCAAATCACAACACTCCTCTGTTATTCTCACTGACTACTATTACACTTTACTATCTGATTTCACTTAGACATAGGTTTGCATTTACAACAGCATGTAGCCTATATTAGCCAATGTGCTTTGACATCGTAAAGAAAAATTCTCTTTTTCTTTATATTTTAAGGGCCGTGTGGAGGTGTTGGTGCAGTGGCATCCTTGCTCTGGATGGTATGTATCTTATTCAAAGTTGACTATTGTTTATTTTTGTTCTTTTAAGTATATTTATTTGGCATCACTGCCCATATAGTTAAGTGGAGAGAGAGACAAGAAACATCTGATGGTGATGGAGCAGCAGAGGATGGACTCATTGATGGCGGTATAGGGGATCATCATCATTGCCTTTGGCAGGTTGAGCTTCCTCAGATGCCTCAGGAAGTACATCCTCTGATGGGCCTTTTATGTAAAGGACCTGATGTTAAGATCCCACTGGAGGTCCTGGGTGATGATGGTGCACAGGAAACAGAAAGACTCAGTGCAGACTTGGGGAGTCACAGGGTGATGGGGGCATGGGTGGGTGCACTCTCTGCACTCTCTCTAATGTCCAGATCCATCCCCACCATCCTCAGAGCATTGAGCTTCAGTTCTTTCTGGCTCAACGCTCTGAAGACAGTGGAGATGTTTACCATTAAAACCTCACTACACTCAATAAGGTTCTTTACATGACAGCAGATTAACTGAGTAGCCCTTACACCAAATAACTAGCAACGCTGCAGTTGGTCTTAAGTGCTATGTAATATTTAATAAGCAATCTGGTGTGCTTGACATTGTGACTGTTGGGGTTAGTAAACCACTGTAGTGATTTATTTAAGTTTCATTAGCACTTAATGTCTACACCTTGTAGGTGCCTCGCTACATAGTACATACTATGTACATTGTGTCCTACATGCATACTGTGTTACATAATGGACTATTTTATCTAACCTGGCTACACAAATTTTTCGTGTCATCTTCAATTTTAGGCTGTTGTATACATAAGAATGTGGCTCTTTTTACCAGGTACTCTGATTACAAATGCCTACACATCAGAGGACTCAATGTGTCATTTGATATTTTAGTGTCAGGATAGTACATTTTCCAGTCAATTTCAAACAATATAACAGTAATAATGAATGAATTAATTAATGATTTTTTTTACTTTCGTGTAATGTCACCACTGTGGTCCATCCCATAAGGGATTACAAGACGCATTTCAGACAAATACAAAAAAAAGACTGGACAGTCCTTCCTGTTAGTGTTACCTGCCACACAGGTGTGACAAATAAATAATGTAAGATTACTTTCACACTTTTTCTCCTTTATTTGACATCTCATAGGGAGATAGATAGCAAGCGGGAGGCAGAGATAGGGGGAATGACATGCAGGAAAGGTCTGACCGGCACGGGACTCGAACCGGGGACGCCTGCGTTGTGGACTGTAGCCTCTATATGGGGCAGCCGCTTTCACTACTACGCCACGCACCACCCCTATATATCGCTCTTTGACTCATTGCCCAAGCCTTTGTAATATTTGCAATCTAATGTAATGCTGTCTCTCTATCTGTCTTACAGTGGGACAAAGTGGAAAAACTCCTGGGAACCAAAAGACAACATTCAAAATTAAAGCTACAAGCAGCTGTGATCGGCCCTCGCTCACCCATGGAACCACGGTGGCCTGAGGCTGTTGTTCATCTCCATTGTTTGCGTTTGTGGGAAGATTGGTGGCTGTGTTGAGGTTGCCACTATATTTTAAAAAATCTTCATTCAGTTTGTCGTATGTTCCTGTTGTAGGGAAAGAGAGAAAGGCTTTGTATTTGTTCCAAGTAGAACCGCAGAGGTTATAGGACTGAAGGGAACTTTGAAGTGGATCCAGGGAGAGAAGAGTTTTTACTTTGTTTACTACTCAATTCCTGTGTTGCTTTGTTTGCCAAACAAGGAAATTTGATGGGGTATGTGGAAAATAACATTGGATCTTTTCATACCTTTTCCCCAGTTGTCCTACGCTTTTTATGTTCATGAATGTGTTGTCTAACCTCTTCATTAATTTTCATAATGTCAACTTATATTAGTAGACCTATTTTCCCTGTTCTATTGATGAATGTGAATCCATTTAATAAATGTTATTTTTTCTCCTTCCACGGCTCTGTTTTTTTCGACTACAGATGGTGTGCAAACTAACTGGCGTAAAACCTGTATGTGTTTTGAATGGGATGTCTTGGGAGGAAAGCTAACATAGCTGGATTGTACTCACTTGTAAATTAGTTTGTTCATAGAGCAAGAATAAAACAAACAAACTTGTCCAGCCAGTTTGAACATGATTGTGGGCTACAAGACTTTGCGTGAGTGAGGCCACCTTAAGGGTCAAACAGTAAAGCTCAGATTCTTACACTAAGGTGCACTAAGACATCAAAGGGGAGATGTGTCAACATTGGCTATAGTGCATTAACATGAAGATAAGGATTCACACAAACTAGTGTTGTCCAGTGACAGTGAACATTATCAGACAAAATAAAAATGGGGTTTTATTTAGGCCTACTCTAAATCCACTGACAAATACTGTAGCTGTTGTGATTTTAGTTTTTGCATTATGTTTGGTTCAAGATGTCTGGTGGTGAGGACAGGAAGTAAATGGAAGGCAGTGGAGGAGGCAGAGTCACATCCAAGGCAAAAGGCTCTGGTGGAGGCCTTGGCATCAGTAAGAGCGGGCTTGGGCTAACTCTCAAAGACCCAGGTCAGCAAGGAGAGACACCAACTACTCCAGGAACAGGTTCAAGAAGGCCTGGAGGAAGACAGAGTGAGAAGGGCAGTGGGACTCAGGCAGAAGGGAGCATGGACAAGATGGGAGAGCACATTGCAGCGCAAAGTCACCTGGTCAAACATCATGCAGGGCAGACTTCTATCACATTCGGGTCCTTGTGCATGCAGTCTAGATTTCCTCCCAAACTCAGCAAACCTCCTGGGGGAAGAGTGAGACACCTCCCTTCCCCCTTTGCTCCAGAAGAGCTCAGCAGGGTGTCAGATACAATATAAATTACTAATTCAGTTGTAAATCTGTCAGATATGATTATCTTACATGTTTTTTCTTCTTCTTTTTATTTCATGGGCTGAGCCCTCAAAAGGCTCTCTGAATCTAAGCCCAGGCACAGCTGTGTCCATGAAATATGAAAATACATACTTTGTCATAGGACTACAATAAAGACATAATTGGAAAGGTCTCCACCTGGAGAATAAAATATGTGGGTTTAGGGGTTGTAAATGGCTCCTTCTTTGAACTATTGATCTTTAACCCTGACTTATGAGAATTTTTGAAGGGATGTAATTCAGCAACAAAAGGGGGTACAGAAATGGGACAAAGTGTTCTAGAAAGCTTATGAACTCAGCTGTGTGACTGTGTAGTGGATATAGTCAGCAAGTGGAAGTATTGCCCAAAATGGGAAACATATATTTTCACCCATTTTTATTATATAGGCCTACACATAGGCTATTCTGGTCACAAAAAATGTGTTTTCCACTCCCCTAAAACCCCCTAATGGATTTATTTTATTATTTATAAGCACCTATTTTAGGAAATCAGTAATCGTTGTAGAAACTACAGATCCCATGAGCTGCGACGTGTGGCTTGATACAAAGTCACCTGATATTTGTAGTTTTATCCGGTTTTCAGACGTATGTAAAACTAGGGTTGTGAAAATACACATATTGATGGCATCAAATATCTAAAGTAAAGCCGAACTAGCGACGACAGTGCATTAAGTTGATATATGTTAAGAAAAAGGTGAATAGCCTTAATTTAAGATGTGTTTAGAACCGCTCAATGCAGATTTACGCCAAATAGCAATGGAGGCTGGTTCTTCCGCTATGTAGAACCGAACATCTAGGGTTAGGATTGCTTTATATAATGAATACATTAAATATTTACTTTAGCCGAACTTGTAATGGCAGTGATTGTAGTTGGGTTAAGTTAAGAAATGACACACAGCACTGCATTTGAGTCATTTATTTGAAAATATGTCTGGCTAGTTTCGCTGCAGCTTGGTTGACCGAAACCGAACGCAGCCAATCTACGGGGGACAGGTCATAGCAATAATCGAATGCGTCCAACAACTGCGTCACTAGCCTTTCTGCCGATCTCATAAGATTTCTTTTATTAATACAGCTCAAAATGCACGTGTGTACGAGGTTTAACGAATGCATTTAATAATATGGCATTAGTAGCATTCCCTTTGATTTAAATGATTTGATGATGGGAGTTTTATTTTCACACTAATCCATCCATCCAGTCTGCACAGGGACACCCAAACTTCCCCTGGCGCTTCCGGGAGGATCCCAAGGGGCATGTCCTAGGTCTTCCCCGGGATCTCCCGGCGGGGATGATGATGATGATGATTATTATTATCATTATCACGAATAATAATTTAATACAAGTATCACCATTGTTTTTATTATTATCATCATCATCATCATCATATTGTTATTATTGTAATTATTATTATCAATAACAATAATACAACCACAATAATAAAATCTACACTATATTCTATCATCTATCATTACCACAAGTGGACTTAAGACACAACAGACACAGTAGCAGTGGGTTAGCCAATTTTTTTTATGAAGCTGAAATCTTGATGTCATGGTTTATGTTTACATAGTGTAGATGAAAAATGCATGTCAGCAGAACCTCACCCCCAAACTATTCTCAGATCTCCAGACACAGATATTGATGAAGTAAACTACATTCACTTGCAACAATTTAGAGTTACTTCCATGAAACCTATACTTTCACTTTCCCCAACATGGACAAATGTGTACATTTCACTATACTAAAAGTGGAGTTAACCATTACTATTTTTTTCAGCTGACATTAGTGGATGCAGTGATGAACTGTCATGACAGGCAAGGGCTTTATGCAGTAATGTCTCCTACAGAATCCTGTCTGTTTTAATCCATTGTCATCTGTCTACAATTCTTCTTCTGAACTGCTATTGTGCTGTTCACTCTCCTCTTCCTCTTCTTCTTCCCGATCTTCTTCTCCAAGGGGGTGGATCGGACTACACGCAGGCGTAGCTCACAGTCGGCCATATGAGGACGGGCAACTTGCTCTGACTCTGGCTGCAGTTACAGTGCAGTAGATAGGTGATCCAGTCATCTGCACTAAAAAAACGATTCATAACTCTGTGAAAAATAAATCAGTATGTAGCTATTTCTTTAACTATTTGCATAATGTCACTATAATGTTACTTTTACAAAAAAAAATACATTATTAAAATTATCTGTGATTCTAAATATGCTGCACCATAACTGCATAAACGTTCATAAAAATCAAACCGTTTTGAAATCGGACAAAAACTGAGCAAGTTATGGTCATTATAGCAGAACATGCAGCATAGGCTTAATGCTCTGAGGGAGAGAGTTGCCCTTCCCAAGATGGCCGCCGTACTGGCTACGCTTTGTCATTGGGAAACAGCTGCGGGGGAGTCATCTAGTTCTTATATATATCTATGTTCTTCTTCTTCTTCTTCTTCTTCTTCTTCTGTGTCCTCTTTGTCTTCCTCAAATGGACTGAAAGAGGAGCTTGCATCCACAAGGGCATATGTGCTGGTGACACTGTTCAGTTTCTCATTAAGAAGGTGCCGCTTGTGAAGTAGACAGCAGTGTAGTCCCCTGTATCCCTCTTCAGTCATATCTGGAGATGACACTAAAATGAAAAGAAAATTTTGATAACTAAGGCAGCTTATATTGATAATGAAGTCTGGATCATGCATTTTGAACATGTTAATCGATTTGTGACAAAAAAGGGTGTCTAGATTTGATGAAACTGCAGTAATTACATGACACTAGTGTGGTACTTTCATTACATGTCACTACATGCCATTTTACTGCTCAGTGGCACTGATTTATCATTACATAGTATTGTGTCATTGGCATTTGGGAAGTCCGAAGTCCTCAAGTCTCTAAAAAATAAAAGTCTCCTGTCTGTTCTGGTTGTAATGACCCTTCTATCATCTGCTGCTATCCGATTTGGTAAGAATACTGTACAGCAACATGTAAAAAATTCAAAGCATTTACTGTATTATCATCATCATCATCATCATCATTATTATCACCACCCCTTTATTCATTAGCATACAGTATAGATTAGTTGTTTTGCATATGATCACTTCAACAGGGTATTGCAAAGTAGTAAATGGAAAGTAAATATAATGAAAGCACACAATGCTCTGGGGAAAAAACAAAAAGACAGTTCACCTATCACACCTGTCACTGACAGAGCTGTCACTCCGCTGTTCCTCTCTCTATAGCCTGTGTTTGGCTGTACTTTGTATAAAAGGAGTTCAATATATGAAGATCTAACCTCAATCTGAATCATCAGATCATGTGGCGCTGCTCAGCTGTAGCAGTGTATTTTATAACGACAAACAAGCCAAGAAAATAATGATTGCTCACGAGTCCAAAAACACAAGTCCAACTCAAGTCTGAAGTCACTGTGTGTGCGACTTAAGTGCAATTTAAACCTGGTCATTGGTTTTAGAGAGATGTCAAAGTCACTGAGAATGCATCCTCCTTTCAGTAAGGGGAGATTGTGTGGAACCTACCGTGGTTCTTGATGTCCTGGTCAACCTGGCGAAGGAGGTTATCAAGTTTGCCCAAAGCCTTTCTCAAATATAGACAATGCTGGGTCATCTCTTTCACAACGATGAGCCTCTCCTCTTCCATTCGCCTAACCAGCATGACCTGGTCAAACAGTCGCCTCTTCAAGCGTAGACTCACCACTGTTTTGGAAAAGAGAACAGATATGAAACCATCAAAGCATTTTACTACATACAGCAGTTCAGTCAGACAACTCTGTAATGAGAACAAATCATTTATTGAGTGTAAGCACAGCATAGGTATCCTTGAGCATGGCTGCAGCAGGTTTGGTGTCAGGCTCTGTCTCACGCCTGAGTTCCACTGGATCCGAGTCAGCTCCGTTCCAGCTCCGGTACGTTTTAGCTCCGACAGACGCAGCAAATCCTCGTCCACCGGATCCGTTCCTGGTCCGTCTCTGATCCATTGCAATGCTTAGCGGAGACCAGAAGAGCTGGAGTCGCGAGATCACAGGAGAACTACTCGGAATGGTGCGGAGAGGGATCCAGTGGAATTTGTGGGTCAGTAATTCGTTACCTGAATGACCTGGTTTGCCAGACATTACAGGTAATGAAGCAGACCCCCACCGGGGATCAAGAGACAGAGCCCACAGGTGGATGCTAGGCAGCAGCCAGATGTAAGCAGTAGCTGCAGAGCATAGCCAGGGATGAGCAGGTAAGCTGGGGGGTTTAAATAACCCACTTCCATTTGGATGAGGAGAGCAGGTGACTGATCAGCTGATCAGGATGGGCGCAGCTTGACTCGTCTGCCTGAACTAGCTTCACATTATTTGAATTCTATGAATTTCAAAATCACAAAAAACACTTGCTTACCATCTCCTTGTGCATCCCAAGGCAGAATGACATTGTCAGAGAGACTGCACACTGCTTCAGTGTCAATTTTTTGGCTCAAATGCAGGTTCAGCATTGTAGTGCATGATTGCGTCTTTCAGTTTTTTCTTGACCTCAGCTAGTCTCCTCCTTTTTCGCTGCCTCGTTTTGTTGCTGTCTGTTTAATTAAAAGAAATATTAGGAAAAGAACTAAAAAGCATAGGCTGTTGAGTGATGTAATACTTCATACCATTTTGTCGATAGAGATCATTTTTCTTCTTTCTTATGGAATAAATCATGTCCTCTATCTCCCTCTGGAGCTCCTCCTGGCTACTGTCAGCACTACATGTAGGTCTCTCTTGAAAAACAGAAACAAGGCAAAATGTAAAACGTCATGCAGTCACATATAACAAGACCTATTATGTTGACACACACAAACACCAACCCCATTACACACCAGAGGCCGCCCACTGCTTCACATCCTCCACCCACTGCTCTGTGTCCTCCAGAGATATGTTCAGCTCCTGTTTGAGATGTTGGAGGTTGGCACCTTCCACATCTGCTCTCTGTGTGGCCTATTTTGAAGGTTTGAAAAAGAGAGATGAATACAAGAGCCCAGGGTGTAATCTCTCAATATACAGCTGTTAACAATTAATTGACAATACATCAAATAAATAAAGGTTCCTTGAAAAAAATAACTTATTCCCATATGGTCATTGGTGATCTACCCACCGCCTCCTTTATTATTTTTGGTTAGATATATCAGGGCTGTTAGATTTTTCCCAAAAATAAAATCTCAATTTTCTTCTCTCAAAAAACGATTTCTGATAACGATTTTTTGGGGAAATGACAAACTAATTTATGTGTGCTGTGTCTTTTGATATGACGAACCCACCCACCCAAGCTGAAGATCTCAGCTGTAATGGGAAAAGACCTAAACCAAGTCGAGCAGAACAGAGCTGTAACTGTGTAGTGGAAAAGGGTCACTAGTCTTTGTGGCAACAAAGTCCTCACGGTGCCTTAGCAAATGTTGACATGTTTGTTTAGAATGTGTGGTGAGAGCATTATGGGCAGAAGGAGGCGGAAGTCACTACCCAAGCGCAGCCCAGATAGATGAATGGGGGCTGTACTGTATACCCTAGTTAGATTTTTTAAAAAATAATAATTTTTGATTACTTTTCTAACATGGTCCTAACAAAATAATTGTGATTATGATTTAAAATCAATTAAACAGGCCTATCACCTAAGGGAACACATTAGCGGCATCAGGAATAAAGGGAAAGAGAGGAAAATTAGAATGCAACAAAGAGCCACAGGTGGAAATCAGACCAAGGGCTGTTTCTGAGGATTCAGTCTCAGTACTTGGGTTTCACACTCTGCATAAATGGTGCTCGATTTCAACATACAGCATAGACCCACAGACTTCTTACTTTGACAAATCTCTTTGTCAGTGTCTTGTGGAGACTCTCCTGTTTCCGATTGTTCCATGCCATGGCAAGGACCGTAATCATGTCAGCTCTGCCTGCAATAAACCAACAAACAAGAAACCTCACAGAAATTATGCAAACACAAAACTAAAATACAATTTATCATTTGATGCCATTTCCAAGCACATATTTTGCTTTTACCAACCTGACTTGGTCATATATTTTGTTGTGAGAGCAGCTCTTGACAGGAAGCTGTTAACTTGTTCGACCTCCTCACCAATTGTGTTTCCTGCACCCTCCTGGTTTCTCCCCC
The DNA here is from genome assembly GCF_045865225.1 of Trachurus japonicus. Lineage (NCBI taxonomy): Eukaryota > Metazoa > Chordata > Actinopteri > Carangiformes > Carangidae > Trachurus > Trachurus japonicus. The sequence goes on from NC_140924.1 coordinate 5,371,585, forward strand.
CCCAAGTCACCTATTCCAAAAACAGACAATAAGATTAAGACATTTGAATTAGAGTCATGCTTTCACATCCAACCTATTTGGTTAAGCTCCTTGTATGTTTGCTTGGTTAATGTGGTTCATTGGAGATGCCGACTGAGCTCTAGTACAGATTAAACGACCCACATCGATATGAGATGGTTATCTTGGTCCTATACCAATTTGACTCTTATCTGGTTCACATTGCAAACGCACCTCTTCAGACTTCCAAGAACATGTGAGCATGTTAGTGCTATTGTACATGCTTAACATTTCTTTTGCTCAGTCATTTGGGGGCAGCATGCCTTCCTTTACAAGGCATAAAACAGTGTAGGATTTCCAAGCTGTTTCCTGTACATTCAGCATTATGATGCTATACTGTTCAGATAATCATGATGGTTATGAGAAAATGAAAACTGTGCTTTTGACATAGGTTACGTCTTTGTCAGAGATGTATACACTAGTCGTGAAGACAAGGCCTTGTTCCTGTGTTTACTTTCTTGCTCCTGGACACACCTGACCTACACACGGGCATGATGTGCACACAGAACAGCACTTTAAAAGCATGTAATGTACATCTCTGATCCTACAGGAAACATAATAAATGCATAGCACAATTACATATAATAATCAAAATCATTTCATGGATGTGAACTAACATATCTGAGCTTGAAGAGATAAAAAATAAAGCTACAGTATATTTATAGTGGAAGAGAAGAGGTAAGAGACTTGAAAATCAGTGTGATACAAACATTTAACTTGCCACTGTACCTCACATTTTCCGGTGTGAACTTTAGCATGCATAACTGAGAGAAATGGCTTCATGTCTACAAGAGGCTCCAGCTCTGGCAACTTCTCTGCCATTTTTTTCAGGTATGGCCAATATCTGTAATAGAAAAAACACCACAGCATTTGAGGTTCATAATGGTAAGGACACAAAGGAGGACTTGGAGTGAAAAGGTTGGTATTGGTAGTGTTGAGTCTGTGTGTTCATACGTCTGATGTTTTTTTTTTTCCACCACAAAATGAGTGTGGTCTGACCAGTGTAACAAAGCTCTGATAACTCATGCAAGAACTCAGTACTAACGGCCACACCTGCGGAAAATACAGATTTATGATGAGTAAACGGTTGTGACTACCTGCATGTGATGTCCATACAAAAGAACGTCGCGTTTGCCTTTTCACACAATTCTTTCTGCAAGAATAGCGGATAGGCATATATTTCTCCCCGGTAGTGGTTGAGGCCTTGAAGCAGTGTTCCATGGCGACAGACAGCAATTTGGAGCCCCTCCTCATCCACCTTTGCTAGTGATTTGTGGGACTCAGCTCTGGCTGCTGTGAAAGTTGCCGGCCCACAAACATCACGACCGGTGCTCTGAAATTATATACAATGTGTTACACGTAATACTGGGGCAAAAAGTAAAGAAGAATTAGATGGTTAAAAACATCCTTACAACTGTCATCATGCTCCGGATTGTGTCAACAAATGCTGACACCTTACAATCCTCTGCAATGAAGACTCCATCAAATAGGGATGGTTCATCTGTTCTGGTACATTAAAAAAACAAAGTGTTTGACAACATAGTCACACATCCACAAACATTAAATATTGTCTCTAGAATTTGTGAAAATGCCTATCATGAGTTAAATGTATTGGCAGTGAGGTCCAGTATAGATCAATTACTGAAATGAGAAAGTGATTCTACTAACCCTTTGGACTTCTTGTACCGATAATGCTTCCTATTCCCATCCACTGATATTGCCAGCATATCTGGTGTGCACGCTGGGCAGACGAATGGCTCCACCTGGCACAAGTCGTCTTTCTTGAAGTCACAGAATGAAAATTCCTTGAAGGCTCGGTGGAAGGAATCGCAAGAAATACTACCCATCTGGAGAGAAGGATACAATACAAGACTTTGATATTTGGAATGTAAAGAAATATTGGAAAGAAAAACAGATGCACTGACACCTGAGCAACAACACAGACGATTACATAGTCAGTGTAGAACAATAAGATTCAAGGATCAACAGCACACTGCAGATCTGTGCGTTTTGAATCCAGCGCAGAGCGGCCCTATCCTGTCATTCCCCCTGCTCTGCCTCCCATTTCATGTCTCTCTCTCAACTATCCTGTACATTTAAGGCAAAAGCCACCCCAAAAATACTTAAAAAAAAACAGAGGTCTTACCCGTCCTGTGCTTTGGGCTCTATGTTCAAGCATTCGAAGGAATGCCTGTTGCGACAGTGCTGGGCTCGCCAACTTAATCTCTTCAAACGACGTGAAGACATCGAACTTAAAGAGGAGTTGGCAGCTGGTTGTTGCCGGCCAGTATCGACATCGAAGCAGGTCGTTTAAACCTGGGGTCCAGTTTTTGTGGCAAACAGGGCAACACACAACTGGCAGGCACAAGTTGTATGGGCCTGAAAACAAAATTATACTTACTATTTGAACAGTATCTGTACAACACAGGACAAACGGATAATAGTAAGATATGTAGAGGAAGTGACGACGCACCATTGATAGTCACCAGGACTGTCTGTTTGCCAGGGGCAATGGTGAAGTCTGTGCCACAGGAGCAGACTTGCAGTGGTGGAGGCATTGGAAGCATGCAAACTGCAGTAAAGAAAATGACCGGAATTAAAAATAATAGTGTCTGTATTAGTCAAATATAGTCAACACAGTCAAATGAAAAAGCAAAAAAAAAAAAAGTTTAAGCAAACATTAGATGTGGCTTATTATCTTATCTACTAAAATATTTTAACATACCTTGTTCAGCAAGTTCAAAGTTGCCACTCTGGTCCATTACCACTGAGGATGTGGGAGGAATGGGTTTGTAAAAACCATGAATCATGACCTCCCTGTCATGTAAAACATGACTTTGGTGGACATTGACATCACAACCAGGACAAAGAAACTGAGTTCCCGAGGGAACACAGTCCAGGCAACGGACCACAGCGTCTGCACTTTTACATTGTTGACAGGAGTGCACTTCAACAGTCTCTGCTGCCATTCTGCAGTTCAAGAGCTCTGGCATTGCAGCTCTGAACCTTTTTTGTGCATTGGCCTGTCTCTGGGCCCATGCAGACGTGGTGGGTGCCTCTGCTTCTGCTTCAGTTGAGGTGGGTAGAGTGCCGGATGAGAGTAAGTCTCTCAACATCTCAATACGTTGGTCTAAATGAACAAAACATACATGATCAATAAAATAAAAAAGTGATTTTCTGCATTGCTTGGTCACTGCATAGGCATCAGACGTATGGGCACTACAGTACAGTAGTAATACAATATTCCGATGACTACATTTTACATTTTTAAAACTAAAAGAGTAATGTTGTAAGATGTCATAATTCAATATGCATACCAAGATTTGGGACCTCTTGAGGAATTTCAAGTTCCTCAACTCTTGGGACCTCCCGAGAGCTGGAAGGTTGAACTGTAAACACAAAATGTAATGTGCAATGTAAGAGCATTAAAAACTGTGCATAATAGCATTACTATGTTACTTTACTCACCCGATCGAGATCGATTCTGCCTCACACGTTGTGGTATTATTTTACCATCTTGGTCCCACCTCCTCCAAGTAAAATTGGAGCCTTCACCCTTCTTACGCCTCCTTTTCTTTGGGGGCTAAAAGTTTAAAAAACTGTGTTAATAAATTTGCCTTTATTGTGGCACACACCCCCATGCACTCTCACATGTTCAGCCCTAACCTACATGCGCACACACACATGCTGTGTCTCAAATCAAATACATTTTGAGTACATCATCTGGGTTCTTAAAGTACACAGCATTTTGACCTACTTGAAAATTGAGATGCACTGCAGACTCAAAAAAAGAAAAAAAAAAAACTTACTTTGATTAAGGAAGTATTTGAATTGAAACACAGCAACACACATGTGACTCTTATAATAAAAGAGAAACAATGTAGGAAAACTTTACTGTTGGGGCAATTGCTTCTAACTCGTCCGCCAAGGCTTTCCCCTCCTCCAATGCCTCTTTCAATGCCTCCATGACAAGTGAAGGTGGGGGAGAGAGAGGGAGGGTGGGAGAGAGAGAGGGAGGGAGAGAGAGAGGGAGAGAGAGAGGGAGGGAGGGAGGGAGGGTGGGAGAGAGAGGGAGGGAGGGAGTACGGAAGGAAGGAAGGAAGGAAGGAAGGAAGTCAAAGTAAAGACAGAGAGGGATAAAGTGAAACAACGAGAGACAAAGGAAAAAGTAAGAAGAAATAAGTGGTAGAAAGGTAAAGGAATGAGATATTAGTTCTTAAAAGAACAGTTGGTTTTAAAAATGCTGCAAGCAATGATGGTGATGTTGGAATGACGTTCAAAGACCTGCAAGCAAACAAACAGACCAAAAGGACCTGGGATTAAATCATTTTCTTGTTACAACTAAAATAAATATTTATTTACATAACAAGTAAGTTATGATAAAGTTCAAAAGGAATTAGCTGTGTCTTCTTATTATATCTCTGACAATAGGCTACACTAATCAAAACTACCAAGAATGTATATCACTAGGCTAGTGTTTACAGTATGGTCCCTGATCATTTGTGTGTCGTTATTTGTTAGCCTGCTTCTGAAACTAGCATAACCAATTATGAAAGTCTCTGCAGTATAAGAATAGAATTAGGTTTCAGATGCAGAGTGCCATGTTGTCCTAGAGCTAATAAGCTAACTTACTGTAGCTGAACTGTTTGTAAACAGCCGCACCTTTCAGGTAAAATCGCATACTTTCAGAAGCATGGGTGACTAACTAAAGCGTACCTAAGTGTAAACTGAATTAAGTAGGGTACATATTAATTGCCGATAAACGTGGCTATTTGTTAAAAAGGAAGATAATAAACAAATAAAACCATACACAGAGTGAGTGACCTACCAGAGCCACGACGTTCAGCGATATGCCAAGAACACGCCCGTGCATCGTAATTTCATTGGTCATTAAGGTCAAAGGTTAAATGATGGTAAAGTTAGCTAGAAGTAGAGGTTTTCATATCCTGTCTTCAAAACAAAAGCATTGTCACATTGTCACTGTCGCTGAGCTTTTATTTTGTAAAAAACCGGAAATTACTTTACTTCGGACCATCGCTAGCTTGCAAATTGTATAGCAACGTCGTAAACAAATTTTTAAATAGGCTATATTTGGACAAATTGACCACATATATGGGATCTACGTTGTTACTTTTGCGCATGAAATGTTTTCAAAACTTGATAAAGTGACATATTAACGGCCGTAAAACGAAACGTGGAATCAACCTAGACCGAAGGCGTGGATTGTGGGCTGCCGTTGCCACTAGAGGTCGCTGGCTGTCGGATAAACGTAACAATGAGTCGTAATTCGTGTGCATGCCACACGACAACTGTGGTCGTTTGGTGAAGGAGGACAGTCTGTAAAAATGACATGTCCAGGCGTAAGTAAGAAATAGGCTAAGTGAATCAAGGGATGATAAGTTCCTAACTCTGGGCAGGAAAGTGCTAGACTCGTGAAACCAACGTGTGTGGATAGCTGAGGACCTAAGCTTTCCAACGATACCGAGTCCGACCCAACTTTCTCATGATAAGGGGGCGTGGCCTCGAAAAGAAGGGCGAAATCGGCTGTATCTCAAGAACGGTAAGTCAGAAAAATACGAGCCACACACCATCGTGTTCAGCGTGGTCGAATTATGGGGGAAAGCCGTCGGGTCCGACAGTGTCCGACCTTCCCTCGGCGAGTTATGGCCGAAAACGCACCTAGGCGGGCCAAAGTGGGCCAAAATTGGCCTCCACATGCTCCCAGGCTCATATCTCTGGCTAGGAATGTGCTAGAGACGCGGGGAAAAGTTCTACGGAAAGCTACGGACCTCAGCTATCCAGAAAAACAAAGTCCGACGTCACTTTCTATATTTCCGCTAGTAGTTTTTTGCAGTTAAGTGAAAAGAGGGAAGTAATTTGGACTCTTTGGCTGTGCCCCATTTTTTTTTTTGGGCACAGGTGGCGCCACTGAGTGTCCAGCATGCAGCAGACGATCCAGCAAGAACTTTGGACTGGTTAAGGTTAGTAAAAATGACATGTCCAGGCGTAAGTAAGAAATAGGCTAAGTGAATCAAGGGATGATAAGTTCCTAACTCTGGGCAGGAAAGTGCTAGACTCGTGAAACCAACGTGTGTGGATAGCTGAGGACCTAAGCTTTCCAACGATACCGAGTCCGACCCAACTTTCTCAAGATAAGGGGGCGTGGCCTCGAAAAGAAGGGCGAAATCGGCTGTATCTCAAGAACGGTAAGTCAGAAAAATACGAGCCACACACCATCGTGTTCAGCGTGGTCGAATTATGGGGGAAAGCCGTCGGGTCCGACAGTGTCCGACCTTCCCTCGGCGAGTTATGGCCGAAAACGCACCTAGGCGGGCCAAAGTGGGCCAAAATTGGCCTCCACATGCTCCCAGGCTCATATCTCTGGCTAGGAATGTGCTAGAGACGCGGGGGAAAGTTCTACGGAAAGCTACGGACCTCAGCTATCCAGAAAAACAAAGTCCAATATCACTTTCTATATTTCCGCTAGTAGTTTTTTGCAGTTAAGTGAAAAGAGGGAAGTAATTTGGACTCTTTGGCTGTGCCCCATTTTTTTTTTTGGGCACAGGTGGCGCCACTGAGTGTCCAGCATGCAGCAGACGATCCAGCAAGAACATTGGACTGGTTAAGGTTAGTAAAAATGACATGTCCAGGCGTAAGTAAGAAATAGGCTAAGTGAATCAAGGGATGATAAGTTCCTAACTCTGGGCAGGAAAGTGCTAGACTCGTGAAAACCAACGTGTGTGGATAGCTGAGGACCTAAGCTTTCCAACGATACCGAGTCCGACCCAACTTTCTCATGATAAGGGGGCGTGGCCTCGAAAAGAAGGGCGAAATCGGCTGTATCTCAAGAACGGTAAGTCGGAAAAATACGAGCCACACACCATCGTGTTCAGCGTGGTCGAATTATGGGGGAAAGCCGTCGGGTCCGACAGTGTCCGACCTTCCCTCGGCGAGTTATGGCCGAAAACGCACCTAGGCGGGCCAAAGTGGGCCAAAATTGGCCTCCACATGCTCCCAGGCTCATATCTCTGGCTAGGAATGTGCTAGAGACGCGGGGAAAAGTTCTACGGAAAGCTACGGACCTCAGCTATCCAGAAAAACAAAGTCCGACGTCACTTTCTATATTTCCGCTAGTAGTTTTTTGCAGTTAAGTGAAAAGAGGGAAGTAATTTGGACTCTTTGGCTGTGCCCCATTTTTTTTGGGGGGCACAGGTGGCGCCACTGAGTGTCCAGCATGCAGCAGACGACCCAGCAAGAACTTTGGACTGGTTAAGGTTAGTAAAAATGACATGTCCAGGCGTAAGTAAGAAATAGGCTAAGTGAATCAAGGGATGATAAGTTCCTAACTCTGGACAGGAAAGTGCTAGACTCGTGAAACCAACGTGTGTGGATAGCTGAGGACCTAAGCTTTCCAACGATACCGAGTCCGACCCAACTTTCTCAAGATAAGGGGGCGTGGCCTCGAAAAGAAGGGCGAAATCGGCTGTATCTCAAGAACGGTAAGTCAGAAAAATACGAGCCACACACCATCGTGTTCAGCGTGGTCGAATTATGGGGGAAAGCCGTCGGGTCCGACAGTGTCCGACCTTCCCTCGGCGAGTTATGGCCGAAAACGCACCTAGGCGGGCCAAAGTGGGCCAAAATTGGCCTCCACATGCTCCCAGGCTCATATCTCTGGCTAGGAATGTGCTAGAGACGCGGGGAAAAGTTCTACGGAAAGCTACGGACCTCAGCTATCCAGAAAAACAAAGTCCAATATCACTTTCTATATTTCCGCTAGTAGTTTTTTGCAGTTAAGTGAAAAGAGGGAAGTAATTTGGACTCTTTGGCTGTGCCCCATTTTTTTTTTTGGGCACAGGTGGCGCCACTGAGTGTCCAGCATGCAGCAGACGATCCAGCAAGAACATTGGACTGGTTAAGGTTAGTAAAAATGACATGTCCAGGCGTAAGTAAGAAATAGGCTAAGTGAATCAAGGGATGATAAGTTCCTAACTCTGGGCAGGAAAGTGCTAGACTCGTGAAACCAACGTGTGTGGATAGCTGAGGACCTAAGCTTTCCAACGATACCGAGTCCGACCCAACTTTCTCATGATAAGGGGGCGTGGCCTCGAAAAGAAGGGCGAAATCGGCTGTATCTCAAGAACGGTAAGTCGGAAAAATACGAGCCACACACCATCGTGTTCAGCGTGGTCGAATTATGGGGGAAAGCCGTCGGGTCCGACAGTGTCCGACCTTCCCTCGGCGAGTTATGGCCGAAAACGCACCTAGGCGGGCCAAAGTGGGCCAAAATTGGCCTCCACATGCTCCCAGGCTCATATCTCTGGCTAGGAATGTGCTAGAGACGCGGGGAAAAGTTCTACGGAAAGCTACGGACCTCAGCTATCCAGAAAAACAAAGTCCGACGTCACTTTCTATATTTCCGCTAGTAGTTTTTTGCAGTTAAGTGAAAAGAGGGAAGTAATTTGGACTCTTTGGCTGTGCCCCATTTTTTTGGGGGGGCACAGGTGGCGCCACTGAGTGTCCAGCATGCAGCAGACGACCCAGCAAGAACTTTGGACTGGTTAAGGTTAGTAAAAATGACATGTCCAGGCGTAAGTAAGAAATAGGCTAAGTGAATCAAGGGATGATAAGTTCCTAACTCTGGGCAGGAAAGTGCTAGACTCGTGAAACCAACGTGTGTGGATAGCTGAGGACCTAAGCTTTCCAACGATACCGAGTCCGACCCAACTTTCTCAAGATAAGGGGGCGTGGCCTCGAAAAGAAGGGCGAAATCGGCTGTATCTCAAGAACGGTAAGTCAGAAAAATACGAGCCACACACCATCGTGTTCAGCGTGGTCGAATTATGGGGGAAAGCCGTCGGGTCCGACAGTGTCCGACCTTCCCTCGGCGAGTTATGGCCGAAAACGCACCTAGGCGGGCCAAAGTGGGCCAAAAATTGGCCTCCACATGCTCCCAGGCTCATATCTCTGGCTAGGAATGTGCTAGAGACGCGGGGAAAAGTTCTACGGAAAGCTACGGACCTCAGCTATCCAGAAAAACAAAGTCCGACGTCACTTTCTATATTTCCGCTAGTAGTTTTTTGCAGTTAAGTGAAAAGAGGGAAGTAATTTGGACTCTTTGGCTGTGCCCCATTTTTTTTTTTGGGGCACAGGTGGCGCCACTGAGTGTCCAGCATGCAGCAGACGATCCAGCAAGAACATTGGACTGGTTAAGGTTAGTAAAAATGACATGTCCAGGCGTAAGTAAGAAATAGGCTAAGTGAATCAAGGGATGATAAGTTCCTAACTCTGGGCAGGAAAGTGCTAGACTCGTGAAACCAACGTGTGTGGATAGCTGAGGACCTAAGCTTTCCAACGATACCGAGTCCGACCCAACTTTCTCAAGATAAGGGGGCGTGGCCTCGAAAAGAAGGGCGAAATCGGCTGTATCTCAAGAACGGTAAGTCGGAAAAATACGAGCCACACACCATCGTGTTCAGCGTGGTCGAATTATGGGGGAAAGCCGTCGGGTCCGACAGTGTCCGACCTTCCCTCGGCGAGTTATGGCCGAAAACGCACCTAGGCGGGCCAAAGTGGGCCAAAATTGGCCTCCACATGCTCCCAGGCTCATATCTCTGGCTAGGAATGTGCTAGAGACGCGGGGAAAAGTTCTACGGAAAGCTACGGACCTCAGCTATCCAGAAAAACAAAGTCCGACGTCACTTTCTATATTTCCGCTAGTAGTTTTTTGCAGTTAAGTGAAAAGAGGGAAGTAATTTGGACTCTTTGGCTGTGCCCCATTTTTTTTGGGGGGCACAGGTGGCGCCACTGAGTGTCCAGCATGCAGCAGACGACCCAGCAAGAACTTTGGACTGGTTAAGGTTAGTAAAAATGACATGTCCAGGCGTAAGTAAGAAATAGGCTAAGTGAATCAAGGGATGATAAGTTCCTAACTCTGGACAGGAAAGTGCTAGACTCGTGAAACCAACGTGTGTGGATAGCTGAGGACCTAAGCTTTCCAACGATACCGAGTCCGACCCAACTTTCTCAAGATAAGGGGGCGTGGCCTCGAAAAGAAGGGCGAAATCGGCTGTATCTCAAGAACGGTAAGTCAGAAAAATACGAGCCACACACCATCGTGTTCAGCGTGGTCGAATTATGGGGGAAAGCCGTCGGGTCCGACAGTGTCCGACCTTCCCTCGGCGAGTTATGGCCGAAAAACGCACCTAGGCGGGCCAAAGTGGGCCAAAATTGGCCTCCACATGCTCCCAGGCTCATATCTCTGGCTAGGAATGTGCTAGAGACGCGGGGGAAAGTTCTACGGAAAGCTACGGACCTCAGCTATCCAGAAAAACAAAGTCCAATATCACTTTCTATATTTCCGCTAGTAGTTTTTTGCAGTTAAGTGAAAAGAGGGAAGTAATTTGGACTCTTTGGCTGTGCCCCATTTTTTTTTTTGGGCACAGGTGGCGCCACTGAGTGTCCAGCATGCAGCAGACGATCCAGCAAGAACATTGGACTGGTTAAGGTTAGTAAAAATGACATGTCCAGGCGTAAGTAAGAAATAGGCTAAGTGAATCAAGGGATGATAAGTTCCTAACTCTGGGCAGGAAAGTGCTAGACTCGTGAAACCAACGTGTGTGGATAGCTGAGGACCTAAGCTTTCCAACGATACCGAGTCCGACCCAACTTTCTCAAGATAAGGGGGCGTGGCCTCGAAAAGAAGGGCGAAATCGGCTGTATCTCAAGAACGGTAAGTCAGAAAAAATACGAGCCACACACCATCGTGTTCAGCGTGGTCGAATTATGGGGGAAAGCCGTCGGGTCCGACAGTGTCCGACCTTCCCTCGGCGAGTTATGGCCGAAAACGCACCTAGGCGGGCCAAAGTGGGCCAAAATTGGCCTCCACATGCTCCCAGGCTCATATCTCTGGCTAGGAATGTGCTAGAGACGCGGGGAAAAGTTCTACGGAAAGCTACGGACCTCAGCTATCCAGAAAAACAAAGTCCGACGTCACTTTCTATATTTCCGCTAGTAGTTTTTTGCAGTTAAGTGAAAAGAGGGAAGTAATTTGGACTCTTTGGCTGTGCCCCATTTTTTTTTGGGGGCACAGGTGGCGCCACTGAGTGTCCAGCATGCAGCAGACGACCCAGCAAGAACTTTGGACTGGTTAAGGTTAGTAAAAATGACATGTCCAGGCGTAAGTAAGAAATAGGCTAAGTGAATCAAGGGATGATAAGTTCCTAACTCTGGGCAGGAAAGTGCTAGACTCGTGAAACCAACGTGTGTGGATAGCTGAGGACCTAAGCTTTCCAACGATACCGAGTCCGACCCAACTTTCTCAAGATAAGGGGGCGTGGCCTCGAAAAGAAGGGCGAAATCGGCTGTATCTCAAGAACGGTAAGTCAGAAAAATACGAGCCACACACCATCGTGTTCAGCGTGGTCGAATTATGGGGGAAAGCCGTCGGGTCCGACAGTGTCCGACCTTCCCTCGGCGAGTTATGGCCGAAAACGCACCTAGGCGGGCCAAAGTGGGCCAAATTGGCCTCCACATGCTCCCAGGCTCATATCTCTGGCTAGGAATGTGCTAGAGACGCGGGGAAAAGTTCTACGGAAAGCTACGGACCTCAGCTATCCAGAAAAACAAAGTCCGATGTCACTTTCTATATTTCCGCTAGTAGTTTTTTGCAGTTAAGTGAAAAGAGGGAAGTAATTTGGACTCTTTGGCTGTGCCCCATTTTTTTTTTGGGGCACAGGTGGCGCCACTGAGTGTCCAGCATGCAGCAGACGATCCAGCAAGAACATTGGACTGGTTAAGGTTAGTAAAAATGACATGTCCAGGCGTAAGTAAGAAATAGGCTAAGTGAATCAAGGGATGATAAGTTCCTAACTCTGGGCAGGAAAGTGCTAGACTCGTGAAACCAACGTGTGTGGATAGCTGAGGACCTAAGCTTTCCAACGATACCGAGTCCGACCCAACTTTCTCAAGATAAGGGGGCGTGGCCTCGAAAAGAAGGGCGAAATCGGCTGTATCTCAAGAACGGTAAGTCAGAAAAATACGAGCCACACACCATCGTGTTCAGCGTGGTCGAATTATGGGGGAAAGCCGTCGGGTCCGACAGTGTCCGACCTTCCCTCGGCGAGTTATGGCCGAAAAACGCACCTAGGCGGGCCAAAGTGGGCCAAAATTGGCCTCCACATGCTCCCAGGCTCATATCTCTGGCTAGGAATGTGCTAGAGACGCGGGGAAAAGTTCTACGGAAAGCTACGGACCTCAGCTATCCAGAAAAACAAAGTCCGACGTCACTTTCTATATTTCCGCTAGTAGTTTTTTGCAGTTAAGTGAAAAGAGGGAAGTAATTTGGACTCTTTGGCTGTGCCCCATTTTTTTTTTTGGGCACAGGTGGCGCCACTGAGTGTCCAGCATGCAGCAGACGACCCAGCAAGAACTTTGGACTGGTTAAGGTTAGTAAAAATGACATGTCCAGGCGTTAGTAAGAAATAGGCTAAGTGAATCAAGGGATGATAAGTTCCTAACTCTGGGCAGGAAAGTGCTAGACTCGTGAAACCAACGTGTGTGGATAGCTGAGGACCTAAGCTTTCCAACGATACCGAGTCCGACCCAACTTTCTCATGATAAGGGGGCGTGGCCTCGAAAAGAAGGGCGAAATCGGCTGTATCTCAAGAACGGTAAGTCAGAAAAATACGAGCCACACACCATCGTGTTCAGCGTGGTCGAATTATGGGGGAAAGCCGTCGGGTCCGACAGTGTCCGACCTTCCCTCGGCGAGTTATGGCCGAAAACGCACCTAGGCGGGCCAAAGTGGGCCAAAATTGGCCTCCACATGCTCCCAGGCTCATATCTCTGGCTAGGAATGTGCTAGAGACGCGGGGAAAAGTTCTACGGAAAGCTACGGACCTACGCTATCCAGAAAAACAAAGTCCGACGTCACTTTCTATATTTCCGCTAGTAGTTTTTTGCAGTTAAGTGAAAAGAGGGAAGTAGCCTACATTATCCTTTACTTTGCAGGCTCTAGCAGTAAAGGCAGAGACTGTCACTTCCGGATCACGGTCATTTCCGGCTCATTGCACTTCAGATCAAAATTGCATGAAACATGAAACGAGAAACGCTCGTTATCCGTTTTTTCCATTATTCATTTGAGCATAAAATCGAAAAACTGAAAAAAAAACGAGTCGTTATCCGTTTTTTCATTTTAAGTTTTGGAAACGAATACTGAGAAAAAGAGTTGTTTTTTTCGTTTTCTTATTTTTGGTTTTATTTTGAAAAACGAATGTAATGAACGAATGATACACGGATTTGACCGTCCTCCCCCCCCCCCTCCAGAGAGGAGCTGCAGCAGGGCAGTGCCACACTGGCGTGTGTGGCCAGCGGAGGCTTCCCCTCAGCCTGGACACTGGGCTGGAAGGTGGGGGGCAGCAGCAGCTCCTCGGGGGTGTCACGCAGCCTGGAGGTCCGGGGAGTGACGGCCGCT